>NC_061511.1:145647433-145830883 GCF_022539505.1 Lolium rigidum | reverse complement strand
GGCACTAACCTATTAACAAGATGCCGAAGCGCCGATTATTGTTTTACTGCTGTTTTTGGTTTCAGAAATCCGACACAGGAAATATTCTCGGAATTGGACGAAACAAAAGCCCACGGTCTTATTTTCCACGGAGCCTTCCAGAAGTCCGAAGAGGAGACGAAGAGGGGACGCGAGGCGGCCACACCCTAGGGGGCGCGGCCCCACCCCTGGCCGCGCCGCCCTATGGGGTGGGCCCCTCGGGCGCCCCCCGACTCTGCCCCTTCGCCTATTTATTCTCTCCGTCGCGAAAACCCTATTACCGAGAGCCACGATACGAGAAAAGTTCCAGAGACGCCGCCGCCAATCCCATCTCGAGGGATTCAGGAGATCGCCTCCGGCACCCTGCCGGAGAGGGGAATCATCACCGGAGGGTTCTGATGTCTACGGGTGCTTCTATTCTTGTAGACAGTGTTGGGCCTCCAAGAGCAAAGGTTTGTAGAACAGCAGCAAGTTTCCCTTAAGTGGATCACCCAAGGTTTATCGAACTCAGGGAGGAAGAGGTCAAAGATATCCCTCTCATGCAACCCTGCAACCACAAAGCAAGAAGTCTCTTGTGTCCCCAACACACCTAATAGGTGCACTAGTTCGGCGAAGAGATAGTGAAATACAGGTGGTATGAATAAATATAAGCAGTAGTAACGGCGCCAGAAAAGTGCTTGCTGGCGTGTGGTTGATGGTGGTAATATTGCGGACAGTACAGATGCGATGAGAACGGTAAACAAGCAGCGATAGCGATATTTAGGAACAAGGCCTAGGGATCATACTTTCACTAGTGGACACTCTCAACTTTGATCACATAACAGAATAAATAAATAGATGGTAGACTCTACACTCTCTTGTTGGATGATGAACACCACTAACTGTGTAGGATTACACGAACCCTCAATGCCGGAGTTAACAAGCTCCACAATATTCAATGCTCATATTTAAATAACCTTAGAGTGCATAACAGATCAACATAACCAAACCAAGTACTAACATAGCATGCACACTTGTCACCTTCACACTACGAAAGGAGGCATAGATCACATCAATACCATCATAGCAATAGTTAACTTCATAATCTACAAGAGATCACAATCATAGCCTACGCCAAGTACTACACGATGCACACACTATCACCATTACACCGTGCGGGAGGAATAAACTATTTTAATAACATCACTAGAGTAGCACACGAGATAAATTGTGATACAAAACACATTGCAATCATAAAGGGATATAAATAAGCACTTCACTATGCCATTCATAACAGTGAATAAGTATTCTGTGAAATATAGCCTAAGAGACCCACACGGTGCACACACTGTCACCTTTACACACGTGGGACAAGGAGTCTCCGGAGATCACATAAGTAAAACCCACTTGACTATCATAATGACATCTAGATTACAAACATCATCATATGAATCTCAATCATGTAAGGCAGCTCATGAGATTATTGTATTGAAGTACATAGGAGAGAGATGAACCACATAGCTACCGGTACAGCCCCGAGCCTCGATGGAGAACTACTCCCTCCTCATGGGAGACAACAGCGTTGATGAAGATGGCGGTGGTGTTGATGGAGGAGCCTTCCGGGGGCACTTCCCCGTCCCGGCGGCGTGCCGGAACAGAGACTCCTGTCCCCCAGATCTTGGCTTCGCGATGGCGGCGGCTCTGGAAGGTTTCTCGTACCGTGGCTTTTCCGTCTCGTGTTTTAGGTCAGGGACCTTTATATAGGCGAAGAGGCGGAGTCGGAGGGCTGACGGGGCGACGACACAATAGGGGGGTGCGCCCCCCCCCTTGGCCGCGCTAGCCTATCGTCTGGGGCCCACAGGGCCCTTCTCTGGAGGCTCTCGGGTGTTCTGGAAGCTTCGTGGAAAAATAGGATGCTGGGCGTTGATTTCGTCCGATTCCGAGAATATTTCCTTACTAGGATTTCTGAAACCAAAAACAGCAGAAAACGAGAACCGGCCCTTCGGCATCTCGTCAATAGGTTAGTTCCGGAAAACGCATAAATATGACATAAAGTATGCATAAAACATGTAGATATCATCAATAATGTGGCATGGAACATAAGAAATTATCGATACGTCGGAGACGTATCAGCATCCCCAAGCTTAGTTCCTGCTCGTCCCGAGCAGGTAAACGATAACAAAGATAATTTCCGGAGTGACATGCCATCATAACCTTGATCATACTATTGTAAACATATATAATGAATGCAGCGATCAAAACAATGGTAATGACATGAGTAAACAAATGAATCATAAAGCAAAGACTTTTCATGAATAGTACTTCCTAGACAAGCATCAATAAGTCTTGCATAAGAGTTAACTCATAAAGCAATAATTCAAAGTAGAGGTATTCAAGCAACACAATGGAAGATTAAGTTTCAGCGGTTGCTTTCAACTTGTAACATGTATATCTCATGGATAATTGTCAACATAGAGTAATATAACAAATGCAATATGCAAGTATGTAGGAATCAATGCACAGTTCACACAAGTGTTTGCTTCTTGAGGTGGAGAGAGATAGGTGAACTGACTCAACATAAAAGTAAAAGAAAGGTCCTTCGCCGAGGAAAGCATTGATTGCTATATTTGTGCTAGAGCTTTGGTTTTGAAAACATAAAGAGAGCATAAAAGTAAAATTTTGAGAGGTGTTTGTTGTTGTCAACGAATGGTAGTGGGCACTCTAACCCCCTTGCCGGACAAACCTTCAAAGAGCGGCTCCCATGAATTATTTTTATTTTTGGGTGGCACTCCTTCCAACCTTTCTTTCACAAACCATGGCTAACCGAATCCTCGGGTGCCTGCCAACAATCTCATACCATGAAGGAGTGCCTTTTTATTTTAGTTTTATTATGATGACACTCCTCCCCACCTTTGCTTTCTCAAGCCATGGCTAACCGAATCCTTCGGGTGCCGTCCAACAATCTCATACCATGGAGGAGTGTCTATTTAGGTTAATTAATTTGGGACTGGGAATCCCATTGCCAGCTCTTTTTGCAAAATTATTGGATAAGCGGATGAAGCCACTAGTCCATTGGTGAAAGTTGCCCAACAAGAATGAAAGATAAACACCACATACTTCCTCATGAGCTATAAAACATTGACACAAATCAGAGGTGATAAATTTTGAATTATTTAAATGTAGCACTCAAGCAATTTACTTTGGAATGGCGGAGAAATACCATGTAGTAGGTAGGTATGGTGGACACAAATGGCATAGTGGTTGGCTCAAGGATTTTGGATGCATGAGAAGTATTCCCTCTCGATACAAGGTTTAGGCTAGCAAGGTTATTTGAAACAAACACAAGGATGAACCGGTGCAGCAAAACTCACATAAAAGACATATTGTAAACATTATAATACTCTACACCGTCTTCCTTGTTGTTCAAAACTCAATACTAGAAATTATCTAGACCTTAGAGAGACCAATTATGCAAACCAAATTTTAGCAAGCTCTAAGTATTTCTTTATTAATAGGTGCAAAGTATATGATGCAATAGCTTAAACATGAGCACAACAATTGCCAAGTATCAAATTATTCAAGACATTTTAGAATTACTACATGTAGCATTTCTCGATTCCAACCATATAACAATTAACGAAGCAGCTTCAACCTTCGCCATGAACATTAAAAGCAAAGAACACATGTGTTCATATGAACCAGCGGAGCGTGTCTCTCTCCCACACAAGCATTTATTCAAACAAAAACAAAAGCACACAGACGCTCTAAGTGAAGTACATAAGATGTGGCCGAATAAAAATATAGTTTCAAGAGAAGAAACCTGATAATTTGTCGATGAAGAAGGGGATGCCTTGGGCATCCCCAAGCTTAGATGCTTGAGTCTTCTTAGAATATGCAGGGGTGAACCACCGGGGCATCCCCAAGCTTAGAGCTTTCACTCTCCTTGATCATAGTATATCATCCTCCTCTCTTGACCCTTGAAAACTTCCTCCACACCAAAGTCGAAACAAACTCATTAGAGGGTTAGTGCATAATCAAAAATTCACATGTTCAGAGGTGACACAATCATTCTTAACACTTCTGGACATTGCTCAAAGCTACTGGAAGGTAATGGAACAAAGAAATCCATCCAACATAGCAAAAGAAGCAATGCGAAATAAAAGGCAGAATCTGTCAAAACATAACAGTCCGTAAAGACGAATTTTATTGAGGCACCAGACTTGCTCAGATGAAAATCCCCAAATTGAATGAAAGTTGCGTACATATCTGAGGATCACTCACGTAAATTGGCATAATTTTCTGAGTTACCTACAGAGAATTAGGCCCAGATTCGTGACAGCAAGAAATCTGTTTCTGCAGCAGTAATCCAAATCTAGTATGAACCTTACTATCAAAGACTTTACTTGGCACAACAATGCACAAAACTAAGATAAGGAGAGGTCGCTACAGTAGTAACAACTTCCAAGACTCAAATACAAAATAAAAGTACTGTAGCAAAATAAACACATGGGTTATCTCCCAAGAAGTTCTTTCTTTATAGCCATTAAGATGGGCTCAGCAGTTTTAATGATGCACTCGCAAGAGATAGTATTTGAAGCAAAAGAGAGCATCAAGAAGCAAATCCAAAACACATTTAAGCCTAACATGCTTCCTATGAAAAGAAATCTTGTAAATAAACAAGTTCATGAGGAGCAAAGTAACAAGCATAGGAAGATAGAACAAGTGTAGCTTCAAAAATTTCAGCACATAGAGAGGCATTTTAGTAACATGAAAATTTCTACAACCATATTTTCATCTCTCATAATAACTTTCAGTAGCATCATGAGCAAACTCAACAACATAACTATCACATAAAGCATTCTTATCATGAGTCTCATGCATAAAATTATTACTACTCCCAACATAAGCATAGTTATTCTTATTAATTGTAGTAGGAGCAAATTCAACAAAGTAGCTATCATTATTATTCTCATCATCAAATATAGGAGGCATATTGTAATCATAATCAAATTTATCCTCCATAACAAAGTGGTACTAAAAGACTACTATCATTATAATCATCATAAATAGGAGGCAAAGTATCATCAAAGTAAATTTTCTCCTCAATGCTTGGGTGACTAAAAAGATCATGCTCATCAGAACCAGCTTCCCCAAGCTTAGAACTTTCTATATCATTAGCAACAATGGTATTCAAAGTGTTCATACTAATATGTTCCATGGGTTTTTTAATTTTTGCATCAAACCATCCATGTCTTAAATCAGGAAATAGAATAAGAAGCTCATTGTTGTCCATTATGCCAAACTAGTGTAAACAAGAAACAAAAAGATGCAATTGCAGGATCTAAAGGAAATAGCTTCGAGCACACACACAACGGCAACGAGAAAAGTACTTTACCCGAGACCGGAGTATGAGTGCCTTTTACCTTTCCTCCCGGCAACGGCGCCGTAAAAGTGCTTGATGTCTACGGGTGCTTCTATTCTTGTAGACAGTGTTGGGCCTCCAAGAGCAGAGGTTTGTAGAACAGCGAGCAAGTTTCCCTTAAGTGGATCACCCAAGATTTATCAAACTCAGGGAGGAAGAGGTCAAAGATATCCCTCTCATGCAACCCTGCAACCACAAAGCAAGAAGTCTCTTGTGTCCCCAACACACCTAATAGGTGCACTATTTCGGCGAAGAGATAGTGAAATACAGGTGGTATGAATAAATATAAGCAGTAGTAACGGCGCCGTAAAAGTGCTTGCTGGCGTGTGGTTGATGGTGGTAATATTGCGAACAAGACAGATGCGATGAGAACAAGAAACAAGCAGCGATAGCGATATTTAGGAACAAGGCCTAGGGATCATACTTTCACCAAGTGGACACTCTCAACTTTGATCACATAACAGAATAAATAAATAGATGCTAGACTCTACACTCTCTTGTTGGATGATGAACACCACTAATTGTGTAGGATTACACGAACCCTCAATGCCGGAGTTAACAAGCTCCACAATATTCAATGTTCATATTTAAATAACCTTAGAGTGCATAACGGATCAACATAACCAAACCAAGTACTAACATAGCATGCACACCTGTCACCTTCACACTACGAAAGGAGGCATAGATCACATCAATACCATCATAGCAATAGTTAACTTCATAATCTACAAGAGATCACAATCATAGCCTACGCCAAGTACTACACGATGCACACACTCGTCACCATTACACCGTGCAGGAGGAATAAACTACTTTAATAACATCACTAGACTAGCACACAGATAAATTGTGATACAAAACACATTGCAATCATAAAGGGATATAAATAAGCACTTCACTATGCCATTCATAACAAGTATTCTGTGAAATATAGCCTAAGAGACCCACACGGTGCGCACACTGTCACCTTTACACACGTGGGACAAAGAGTCTCCGGAGATCACATAAGTAAAACTCACTTGACTAGCATAATGACATCTAGATTACAAACATCATCATATGAATCTCAATCATGTAAGGCAGCTCATGAGATTATTGTATTGAAGTACATAGGAGAGAGATGAACCACATAGCTACCGGTACAGCCCCGAGCCTCGATGGAGAACTAATCCCTCCTCATGGGAGACAACAGCATTGATGAAGATGGCGGTGGTGTTGATGGAGGAGCCTTCCGGGGGCACTTCCCCGTCCCGGCGGCGTGCCGGAACAGAGACTCCTGTCCCCCAGATCTTGGCTTCGCGATGGCGGCGGCTCTGGAAGGTTTCTCGTACCGTGGCTTTTCCGTCCCGTGTTTTAGGTCAGGGACCTTTATATAGGCGAAGAGGCGGAGTCGGAGGGCTGACGGGGCGACGACACAACAGGGGGGCGCGGCCCCCCCTTGGCCGCGCCAGCCTGTCGTCTGGGGCCCACAGGGCCCTCCTCTGGCGGCTCTCGGGTGTTCTGGAAGCTTCGTGGAAAAATAGGATGCTGGGTGTTGATTTCGTCCGATTCCGAGAATATTTCCTTACTAGGATTTCTGAAACCAAAAACAGCAGAAAACAGGAACTGGCCCTTCGGCATCTCGTCAATAGGTTAGTTCCGGAAAACGCATAAATATGACATAAAGTATGCATAAAACATGTAGATATCATCAATAATGTGGCATGGAACATAAGAAATTATCGATACGTCGGAGACGTATCAGGCTCTACATCATCATGCCCGCCTCCGGATTGATGCATGAGTAGTTCATCCTTGGACTATGGATCCATCGCAGTAGCTAAATGGTTGTCTTCTCCTCTTGTGCTATCATGTTTAGATCTTGTGAGCTGCCTATCATGATCAAGATCATCTATTTGTAATGATACATGTTGTGTTTGTTGGGATCCGATGAATATGGAATACTATGTCAAGTTGATTATTGATCTATCATATATCTCTTGTTTATGATCTTGCATGCTCTCCATTGCTAGTAGAGGCTCTGGCCAAGTTGATACTTGTAACTCCAAGAGGGAGTATTTATGCTCGATAGTGGGTTCATGCCTCCATTGAATCTGGGACAGTGACAAAAAGTTCTAAGGTTATGGATGTGCTGTTGCCACTAGGGATAAAACAACAATGCTTTGTCTAAGGATATTTGTATTGTTTACATTACACGCAGTACTTAATGCAATTGTCTGTTGTTTGTAACTTAATACTGGAAGGGGTGCGGATGCTAACCCGAAGGTGGACTTTTTAGGCATAGATGCATGCTGGATAGCGGTCTATGTTCTTTGTCGTAATGCCCTAAGTAAATCTCATGTTAGTCATCATGATATGTATGTGCATTGTTATGCCCTCTCTATTTGTCAATTGCCCAACTGTAATTTGTTCACCCAATATGCTATTTATCTTATTGGAGAGACACCACTAGTGAACTGTGGACCCCGGTCCATTCTTTTACATCTGAAATGCAATCTACTGCAATCACTGTTCTCTACTGTTCTTTGCAAACAAACATCATTCTCCACACCATACGTTTAATCCTTTGTTTACAGCAAGCCGGTGAGATTGACAACCTCACTGTTAAGTTGGGGCAAAGTATTTTGATTGTGTTGTGCAGGTTCTACGTTGGCGTCGGAATCCCTGGTGTTGTGCCTCACTACACTCCTCCACCAACAACCTTCACGTGGCCTTAATCTCCTACTGGTTCGATAACCTTGGATTCTTTCTGAGGGAAAACTTGCTGCTGTGCGCATCACACCTTTCTCTTGGGGTTCCCAACGGACGTGTGCATCACGCGCCATCGTGGACCCAAAATCTATGGCATGTTGACACGTTACGCAAGTGGGGGACACACGTCCTCCGCTTTTTTGGGCACGCGCTCTGTAGTGCCTGTCCAGTTCCTTCATAGTGAAAATACCTTTTTACCCCTTGATCCACGTGTAAACCATCAAGTCCATTACTGCTGCATCCAACGGTGCGTCGATTCGCAAATTGTGAATAAAGGACCTTCTTCTTCCTCCGTTCTCCCCTTCGCTGCGCCGCACCTCTGCTCCATCTCTTTCCAAAATCCCCATTGCCAAAAACGCTCCTGCGCCCGTGCTTACTTCCCTACCACAGTTAGTTCCACTGAATGCCGCCGCGGTCAAAGCTTGCCAAACACACCTCCCCCATGGCGACGTAAGACCTGCAGTTCTCCGAGTGGGAGAGATCTAGGATCTCCAATCAAGACGTGAACTTGCTCAAGAAGCTCGGGTTCATGAAGCAGGAGAAGACGCTGATCTTCCCTGGCGAGGAGAGCTACCCCTCGCCGCGCATTGGATACCGGGTAACCTTTGTCGACCACCTCATCCGCGGCTTAGCAACTCCGATCCACGAATTTCTTCGTGGGCTACTCTTTGTTTACGGCCTACAACTCCATCATCTCACCCCCAATTCCATCCTTAACATCTCGATCTTCATCACCCTCTGCGAATGCTTTCTCGGGACCCCTCCTAACTGGGGCTTGTGGAAACGCATATTCCTTGTCCGTCGCAACAGCTCCCACACCACCGCCTATAATGTAGGTGGTGTAGTTATCTGCGTCCGCCCAGATGTCGAATATTTCGATGTCAAGTTCCCTGACTCTGTTCAGTGGTGGCGCAAAAGATGGCTTTATATCCACAAAGAGCACAATGACGCGCAGGAGTACAATGTCGCTCCTTTTGATGGCGGCGAAAAAATCTTTCGTCGTCATTCTTGGGATGCTGAAGCTTCTGATGAAGAGAAAAAGGCGACAGATGCGCTGATGCAACGCATCCACGAACTCCAGAATACCCGCGGCAAAGAACTGTCGGGTATTCAGATTACTGTGTACTTCCTTAGGATTAGGGTGCAGCCTCTTCAGGCTCGCAAGAACCCTCTCTGGATGTATGCTGGTGCCAAAGACGTGGACCGCTTCTCCAAGGATCTATCAGTAAAAGACTTGGAGAAGCTTGTTCGCAAGATTTCGTCGCTGAGCAAGAAAGACGCCATTCCATCCTCTTGTCGCGTGGAGCCATATAGCGGCACCAACGCCCTCCCCAAGGTAAACTATTTTTTCCCTTCCGAGTTTTTAACATTTTTCGACTACTTTTTTTGCTCATGGAGATGGCTTCCGGGGGCACTTCCCCGTCCCGGCAGGGTGCCGGAACAGAGACTTATGTCCCTCGAAACGGAGTTTCGCGATGGTGGCGGCGCCCCTGGAGTCTTTCTGGAGTTTCGTCAATTCGTATCGAGTTTTTAGGTCGAAAGGGCTTATATAGGCGAAGAGGCAGCGCAGGAGGGGCAATAGGTTGCCCTCCCCATAGGCCGGCGCGGCCAGGGGCTGGCCCGCGCGGCCCTATGGTGTGGGGGCCCCAGGCCTCCCCTCTGACTCCCCTTCGGTGTCCTGGTCCGTCTCGGTGAATCATGATGTTTGGTCTTCGTTTCGTCGAATTCCGAGAATATTGCCCGAACAGCCTTTCCGGAACCAAAAACAACGTAGAAAACAGAACCGGCCCTTCGGCATCTCGTTAATAGGTTAGTTCCGGAAAATGCATAAAAACATTATAAAGTGCAAGCAAAACATGTAAGTATTGTCATAAAACAAGCATGGAACATCAGAAATTATAGGTACGTTGGAGACGTATCAGTGTTATGAGCCCCCGAGCTTGTCGATGAAAAAGATGTATGTCTTCAATATCTTTACTATATTGTAGCACGGCGAGCCCGCCTCATTAAAAACCTTTCAGCCCCACTCGGTGCCCTGAAAGGAAAAGAGTGCGTCTGAAAACTCGCGGGCGTTTCAGTACATTGTATGTTTACAAAGAGGACTATATTTCGACTTCAAGCATAAAATTGCCTAAGTTGCGCCACGTTCCAAGGATTTGGCTTGGCGACTCCTGTCTTCTTGTCCTTTATTCTGTATGCTCCTCCGTCAATTACTTCTGTGACAATGTATGGGCCAATCCATGGCGACTCGAGTTTTTCATGGCTATTTTGCGTAAGCCGAAGAACTAAGTCACCTACCTGGAAGGATCTTGGTCGCAAACGTCGACTGTGGTAGTTTTTTAGATCTTGCTGGTACTTGGTGACTCGTGACAGTACTTCGTCTCGAGCTTCATCGAGTGCATCGACATCGTCCTCCAATGCTTTTCTGGAAGTTTCTTCGTCATATTCCACCACTCTCGGGGAATTGTGTTATATTTCTATCGGCAACACTGCCTCCGCTCCATGAACTAGAAAAAACGGAGTTTCCTGTGTCGCTGTATTTGGTGTTGTTCGAATACTCCATAACACGCTGGGAAACTCCTCTGGCCATGTGTGTCGAGCTTTCTCCAATGGTGTAAGCAGACGTTTTTTGATGCCATTGCAGATGATACCGTTCGCTTTCTCGACTTGATCATTGGTCTACGGGTGCGCAACTGATGCAAAGTGCAGTTTGATGCCTACCTCTGCACAATAAGCTTTGAACTCCTTAGATGTGAAATTGCTGCCATTGTCTGTGACTATGCTATGGGGGACTCCAAATCGGAAAATGATACTCTTCACGAACTTGATTGCAGATGCTGCATCTGGTGAATTTATCGGCTTCGCTTCTATCCACTTCGTGAACTTGTCGACAGCTACGAGCATATACTCGTATCCTCCTGGCCAAGCTTTGTGTAATTTTCCCACCATATCAAGACCCCACTGAGCAAAGGGCCATGACAGCGGTATTGGCATCAGCTCTGCTACCGGAGAATGAGGTTTGGTGGAAAATCTCTGGCACGCGTCACAGGTACGTACTATGTCCTTTGCATCCTCAATTTCTGTTAACCAATAGAACCCTGCTATGAAAATCTTGGCTGCTATAGCTCGACTGCTTGTGTGGTGTACGCACACCCCTTCGTGTACATCCTTCAAAATTAGCCGTCCTTCTTCGGGTGTGACACATCTTTGGAGTACTCCCGAAATACTTCGTTTGTATAGTTCTCCTTTGACCACAGTAAAGGCTCTAGAACGTCTGATAACTCGCCTTGCTTCGACTGAATCGTCGGGTAGTTCTTTCTTCAAGATGTATGCTATGTACGCCTGCATCCAAGGGATCTGTACTACCATTACAACATGCGGTTCCTCCTCACCTTCCGATGGTACTGCTGGAGCCCCCGAGACTTTCTCATCCTTTTCCTTCTTCTGCTGCTTCTTCGCCTTGGTTGACCTTTCAGCTATTTCTTCCCAAAACACGCCAGGTGGTATTGCGAGACATTGGGATCCGATGTTTGCGAGAACATCGGCTTCGTCGTTGTTGAGCCTGCTAATATGATTAACTTCACATCCGTCGAATAGCTTCTCAAGCTCATTATATACTTCCTTGTATGCTATCATGATATCATTGTCTGCATCGCATTGATTCATCACCTGTTGAGCCACCAGCTGTGAGTTGCCAAAGATTTTTAATCAAGTTGCACCGCAAGCTTTCGTCATCTTCATCCCGTGTATAAGTGCTTCATATTCTGCTTCGTTGTTAGATGCGTTTGGAAATGTCATCCGTAGTACATATTTCAGTTTGTCGCCTTGAGGTGATACCAGTATCACGCCTGCTCCAGCCCCTTCTAGTCTCTTGGATCCGTCAAAGTTCATGGTCCAAGTTCTCGATAAATCTGGAGGTCCCGTGTTTTGCAGCTCCATCCACTCAGCTTCTGGATTGTTTAATATATTGGATAAAGGCGCCTCATTGACCACTATTATCGGATGCGCCGAAAAATAGTGTCGCAGTTTTCTTGCAGTTGTAAACACTCCATATGCTAGCTTCTGGTACTGCGGGTACCGCTGTTTTGACGGTGATAAGACTTCGTTGACAAAGTATACTGGCCGTTGTACTCCATGTAGTTTTCCTTCTTCGTCTTGTTCGACCGCAAGGACTGTGCTGACCACCTGAGGCGTGGCTGCGATGTATAACAGGAGAGGCTCCTTCTCATTAGGCGCCACCAAGATTGGTGGTGTCGAGATTGTGTGCTTAAGATCCTCAAAAGCTCTGTCTGCTTCTTCGTTCCACTGAAACTTCTCCTCTTGTTTGATCAAAGCGTAGAACGGCAACGCCTTTTCTCCTAGCCTGGTGACGAATCTGCTCAAAGCTGCGACTCGCCCAGTCAACTGTTGTATTTCCTTCAACTTTGTTGGCTTCCTCATCGTCACGATGGCTTGGATTTTTTCTGGATTGGCCTCGATTCCTCTTGCTGAAACTAGGAACCCGAGAAGTTCTCCCGCAGGAACGCCAAAGGAGCACTTTATCGGATTCAACTTGAGGCAGAACTTATCAAGGTTGTCGAAAGTTTCCTTCAGATCCTCGATCAAAGTTGACCCCTTCTTTGTTGTTATGACGACATTGTCGATATACACTTCTACGTTTTTGCCAATCTGTGTTGCAAGACACTTCTGCATCATCCGCTGGTATGTTGCTCCCGCGTTTTTCAAACCAAAAGGCATTGTTCTATAGCAGAATACGCCATAAGGTGTTATAAAAGCTGTTTTGACCTTGTCGTCTTCTTTTAGTCTGATCTGGTTGTAGCCAGAATATGCGTCGAGGAAGGAAAGACGTTCACATCCTGCTGTGGAGTCGATAATTTAATCGATCCTTGGGAGGGGAAAGTGATCCTTTGGACAATGTTTATTGAGACACGTGAAGTCGACGCACATGCGAAGGACTTTCGTGTTTTTCTTCGGGACCAGTACTGGGTTAGCTACCCATGTAGCCTCTGTATGCAGTTCTTTGATAAAGTTAGCCTCTCTGAGTCGATTGATTTCTGATAGCATAGCCTTGCGGTTTGGTTCCGAAAAACGTTGCAAAGGTTGTTTAATTGGTCTCGCCACTGGATCCAAATTGAGGTGGTGCTCGGCAAGTTCCCTGGGTACTCCTGGCATGTCAGCTGGACACCATGCGAAGATTTCCCAGTGCTCACGGAGGAACTCGATGAGCGCTCTTTCCTATGCGAGATCCATGTTTGTTGCAATGGATGTCGTTTTCTTGGGATCTGTCGGATGAATCTGAACCTCCTTAAAATCCTTGGTAGTGTCGAAGGTTGGATCCCTGAGTGGCCTCCCTACGTCTGGCAATACATCATAATCGGTTGTTAACCTAGACGCCATATATTCTGCCTGCATCCCGAAAGTCTCTGACAGCCGATGAAAATCCTTGTCGCATTTGTCAGCTAGCGCGAAACTGCCTTTTACTGTAATTGGTCCCTTGGGTCCGGGGAGCCTCCATAACAAGTATGTATAGTGTGGTACCGCCATAAACCTGGCATATGATGGTCCTCCCAACAAAGCGTGGTACTATGATGGGAAATCCACAACTTCAAACTCCAGCCTTTCTATCCTGTAGTTCTCTCGGGTTCCAAACTGAACGTCGAGATTGATCTTCCCCAGCGGATAGCTTGGCTTGTCTGGTGTGATACCATGGAAACGCGTGTCGGTTGGTTTTAAGTTTGCCAGGGATATGTTCATCTTCCTTAATGTATCTGTGTACATAAGGTTTAAACTGCTGCCTCCATCTATGAATACTCGTGAAACATCGAATCCTGCTATCACCGCTGATAAATCAATCCTGATTGCCCTGGTCGAGGAACTTGCTGCGGGTGATCCGCTATAGTAAAGCCAATGTCCTGTCCCGACCAATTCAGGTACTCAATTGTTGGTGGAGGCATCTTCTCTGCCATGAACACTTGTCGCGATATTACTTTCTAAGCTCTGTTAGACGGCCTGGCTTTCCGAATCATCGAAACCGCGCCGCTGGTGTCGATATAAGGAGGTGGGTTTGGAGCCGCCGCTATTTGCAGATGTTGTCGATTTGCGTCCGTAATCGCGGGAGGGGGTGGAAGGTGGATTTCACTCCTTGGCCCTTGAGGGATTCGTTGTGCTGCCTGCGCGTTAGCGTGCCCTGCATATCTGTTCAACGCCTGAAAAGTTCGACAATCCTTCTGTAGATGTCCTGACTGCCTCTTCCCATTGTTGTCGAGATAAAAATGCATTTGACATGGTCCGTTCATCATATCTTCGGGAGATATATATGGCCTCTGGAACCTTGGACCGCTATTTTGTCTGTTGGGACGGGAGCCGTCCTTGTAGTCGCTACGCTGCTCACCACTTTTTTGATAATCATCTCGATTGTTTCCACTGCTATTTCCTCGAAATACAGCCGATATTTGGCCAGGAGCATCGTGATCTGAAACTGTCGAGGAAACCGTCGCCTATTTTGAAAGTTTCGGCTGCGGTCCTCCTCAGGCGACCTATGCCTCTTATTGTGAACAACATCTTCTCCATCTGCCTACTGATTCGCTATTTCCATCAACGCTGATATTGTCTTTGGGTTGGTTCTTCCCAAATCCTCGACAAAGTCTCTCCTTCGAATACCAGCTACAAACGCATCTATTGCTCTTTCGTCAGATATGTTCTCTGCCGAATTTTTGATTATATTCCACCACTGGATATACTTTCTCATTGATTCGTCGTATTTCTTCCTGCAAGCCCTTAACTCCTCCAATGATGCTGGTTTCTTGCACGTGGATCGGAAATTCTTCACAAATATATCCTCAAAGCTTTCCCAGCTGTCGATAGATCCCGGAGGCAGTTTCTTTATCCATGATCGTGCGGCTCCACTCAGGTGTACTTGGATGCTCTGCATGGCTGTTGCTCTGGTTCCACCTATCAGTTTTACTGTCTCGAGATAATCAACTAGCCAGTCCTCGGGATCTTGCAGGCCATCAATTTTTTTGAAATTATCGGGCAACTTAAATCCTAACGGAACTCTGGTTTTTCGAACTCGTCTCGTAAAGCACGGGAGTCTGATACGTCTCAAACGTATCTATAATTTCTTTTGTTCCATGCTACTTTTATGATGATACTCACATGTTTTATACACATTATATGTCATTATTATGCATTTTCCGGCACTAACCTTGACGAGATGCCGAAGAGCCAGTTGTTGTTTTCTGCTGTTTTTGGTTTCAGAAATCCTACAAAGGAAATATTCTCGGAATTGGACGAAATCAACGCCCAGGGTCCTATTTTTCCACGAAGCTTCCAGAAGACCGAGGGAGAAACGAAGTGGGGCCACGGGGCGCCGCCACACTAGGGCGGCGCGGCCTAAGGGGGGGGCCCGCGCGGCCCTAGCGTGTGGGGCCCCCGTGCCTCCTCCGACTCCGCCCTTCCGCCTACTTAAAGCCTTCGTCGCGAATACCCCAGTACCGAGAGCCACGATACGGAAAACCTTCCAGAGACGCCGCCGCTGCCAATCCCATCTCGGGGGATTCAGGAGATCGCCTCCGGCACCCTTCCGGAGAGGGGAATCATCTCCCGGAGGTCTCTTCATCGCCATGATCGCCTCCGGATCGATGTGTGAGTAGTCCACCCATGGACTATGGGTCCATAGCAGTAGCTAGATGGTTGTCTTCTCCTCATTGTGCTATCATGTTAGATCTTGTGAGCTGCCTATCATGATCAAGATCATCTATTTGTAATGCTACATGTTGTGTTTGTTGGGATCCGATGAATATTGAATACTATGTCAAGTTGATTATCAATCTATCATATATGTTGTTTATGTTCTTGCATGCTCTCCGTTGCTAGTAGAGGCTGCGGCCAAGTTGATACTTGTGACTCCAAGAGGGAGTATTTATGCTCGATAGTGGGTTCATGCCTCCATTGAATGCTGGGAGTGACGACAACCTCTAAGGTTGTGGATGTCTCTGTTGCCACTAGGGATAAAACATCGATGCTTTGTCTAAGGATATTTGTGTTGATTACATTACGCACCATACTTAATGCAATTGTCTCGTTGTTTGCAACTTAATACTGGAAGGGGTTCGGATGATAACCCGAAGGTGGACTTTTTAGGCATAGATGCATGCTTCGGATAGCGGTCTATGTACTTTGTCGTAATGCCCTGATTAAATCTCATAGTACTCATCATGATATATGTATGTGCATTTTTATGCCTTCTTTATTTGTCAATTGCCCAACTGTAATTCGTTCACCCAACATGCTATTTATCCTATGGGAGAGACACCACTAGTGAACTGTGGACCACGGTCCATTCTTTACATCTGAAATACAATCTACTGCAATACTTGTTCTTTACTGTTCTTCGCAAACAATCATCTTCCACACAATACGTTTAATCCTTTGTTTACTGACAAGCCGGTGAGATTGATAACCTCACTCGTTACGTTGGGGCAAAGTACTTTGATTGTGTTGTGCAGGTTCCACGTTGGCGCCGGAATCCCTGGTGTTGCGCCGCACTACACTCCGCCACCAACAACCTTCACGTGTTCCTTGACTCCTACTGGTTCGATAACCTTGGTTTCTTACTGAGGGAAAACTTGTTGTTGTACGCATCACACCTTCCTCTTGGGGTTCCCAACGGACGTGTGTCTCACGCGCCATCAAGCATATTTTCTGGCGCCGTTGCCGGGGAGATCAAGACACGCTGCAAGGGGAGTCTCCCACATCCAATCTCTTTACTTTGTTTTTGCCTTGCTTTACTTTATTTTATTTACTGCTTTGTTCGCTCTTATATCAAAAACACAAAAAAATTAGTTGCTAGCTTTACTTCATTTATTGTCTTGTTCTCTATATTGAAAACACAAAAAAATTAGTTACTTGCATTTACTGTATTTAGTTTACTTTATTTACTACTGCTAAAATGGGTACTGTTGAGAATACTAAGTTGTGTGATTTCACTAGCACAAATAATAATGATTTCTTATGCACACCTATTTCTCCACCTGCTACTACAGCAGAATTCTTTGAAATTAAACCTGCTTTACTAAATCTTGTTATGAGAGAGCAATTTTCTGGTGTTAGTTCTGATGAAGCTGCTGCCCATCTTAATAATTTTGTTGAACTATGTGAAATGTAAAAGTATAAGGATGTAGATGGTGACATTATAAAACTGAAATTGTTTCCTTTCTCCTTAAGAGGAAGAGCTAAAGATTGGTTGCTATCTTTGCCTAGAAATAGTATTGATTCTTGGACTAAATGTAAAGATGCTTTTATTGGTAGATATTATCCTCCCGCTAAAATTATATCTTTGAGAAGTAGCATAATTAATTTTAAGCAATTAGATAATGAACATGTTGCTCAAGCATGGGAGAGAATGAAATCTTTGGTAAAGAATTGCCCTACCCATGGACTGACTACTTGGATGATCATACAAACCTTTTATGCAGGACTGATTTTTTCTTCGCGGAACCTATTGGATTCAGCTGCTGGAGGAACCTTTATGTCCATTACTTGGGGGGGGGGGGGCAACAAAGCTTCTTGATAATATGATGATAAATTACTCTGAATGGCACACGGAAAGAGCTCCACGAGGTAAGAAGGTAAATTCTGTTGAAGAAACCTCCTCCTTGAGTGATAAGATTGATGCTATTATGTCTATGCTTGTGAACGGTAGATCTAATGTTGATCCTAATAATGTTCCTTTAGCTTCATTGGTTGCCCAAGAAGAGCATGTTGATGTGAACTTCATTAAAAGTAATAATTTCAACAACAATGCTTATAGGAATAATTCTGGTAACAACTATAGGCCATATCCTTCTAATAATGGTTATGGTTATGGTAATTCTTATGAGAATTCTTACAACAATAATAGGAGTGTACCCTCTGGTCTTGAAGCCATTCTTAAAGAATTTATTAGTACACAAACTGCTTTTAACAAATCTGTTGAAGAAAAGCTTGATAAAATTGATATTGTTGCTTCTAAGGTTGATAGACTTGCCTCTGATGTTGATCTTTTAAAATTGAAAGTTATGCCTAATAAGGATAATGATAATAAAATTGTTACTACAGCAAACGCCATCCAAGTTCGAATTAATGAAAATATTAGATTGATGGCTGAATTGCATGCTAGGTGGGAAAGAGAAGAAAATGAAAAACTTGCTAAAGAGAATAATGTAGCTAAAGTTTGGACTATTACCACCACTAGTAATGATAATGCTTCACATGTTGCTACACCTCCTACTATCAATGGTAAAATAATTGGTGTTGGCAATGTTTCTACTCCTAGTGCAAAGCGTGCAAAATTGCCTGAAACTGCTAAAACTGCTGAAACTGTTTGTGATAAAACTGCTGATTTTTTTTAAAATATTGGGGACAATGATTCCATTGCTGTAGATCATAATGGTTTAGATTTTGATGATTGTCACATCTCTGAAGTTATAAAGTTCTTACAAAAACTTGCTAAAAGTCCCAATGCTAGTGCTATAAATTTGGCCTTTACAAAACATATTACAAATGCTCTCATAAAAGCTAGAGAAGAGAAACTAAAACTTGAAACCTCTATTCCTAGGAAGTTAGAAGATGGTTGGGAGCCTATCATTAAGATGAGGGTCAATGATTTTGATTGTAATTCTTTATGTGATCTTGGTGCAAGTATTTCTGTTATGCCTAAGAAAATCTATGATATGCTTGACTTGCCACCATTGAAAAATTGTTATTTGGATGTTAATCTTGCTGATAATGCTATAAAGAAACCTTTGGGGAGGATTGATAATGTTCGCATTATGGTTAACAATAACCTTGTCCCCGTTGATTTTTGTTGTCTTGGATATTGAATGCAATGCATCTTGTCCCATTATATTGGGAAGACCTTTTCTTCGAACTGTTGGTGCTACTATTGATATGAAGGAAGGTAATATTAAATATCAATTTCCTCTTAAGAAAGGTATGGAACACTTCCCTAGAAGAGAATGAAGTTACCTTATTATTCTATTATTATAACAAATTATGATGTATTAAAGGAAGGTAACCTTGACAATACTTGATTCACACTTTCTGCGCCTAGCTGAAAGTTATTAAAGAAAAGCGCTTATGGGAGACAACCCATTATTTTACTTCTGCACTTTTGTTTTATATTTGAGTCTTGGAAGTTGTTACTACTGTAGCAACCTCTCCTTATCTTTATTTTATTGCATTGTTGTGCCAAGTAAAGTCTTTGATAGTAAAGTCAATACTAGATTTGGATTACTGGGCAGAAACAGATTTCTTGCTGTCACGAATTTGAGTAGAATTATCTGTAGGTAACTCAGAAAAATCTGCCAATTTACATGCGTGATCCTCAGATATGTACGCAACTTTCATTCAATTTGAGCATTTTCATCTGAGCAAGTTAAGTGTCCCAGAAAAATTCGTCTTTACGGACTGTTCTGTTTTGACAGATTCTGCCTTTTATTTCGCATTGCCTGTTTTGCTATGTTTGATCGATTTCTTTGTTCCATTAACTTTCAGTAGCTTTGTGCAATATCCAGAAGTGTTAAGAGTGATTATGTCACCTCTGAATACATGAATTTTCAATTATGCACTAACCCTCTAATGAGTTTGTTTTGAGTTTGGTGTGGAGGAAGTTTTCAAGGGTCAAGAGAGGAGGATGATACAATATGATCAGGAAGAGTGAAAAGTCTAAGCTTGGGGATGCCCCCGTGGTTCATCCCTGCATATTTTAAGAAGACTCAAGCATCTATGCTTGGGGATGCCCAAGGCATCACTTCTTCATCGACAACTTATCAGGTCACCTCTAGTGAAACTATATTTTTATTCCGTCACATCTTATGTGCATTACTTGGAGCGTCTGTTTGTTTTTGTTTTTGTTTTTGCTTGAATAAATTGGGATCCTAGCATTCTTTGTTTGGGAGAGAGACACGCTCTGCTTTTTCGTATGAACACATTTGTTCTTAGCTTTATTCTTAATGTTCATTGCGAAGGTTGAACTACTTCATTCATTGCTATATGGTTGGAAACAGAAAATGCTGCATGTGGTAATTGGTATAATGTCTTGAATAATTTGATACTTGGCAATTTTTGTGCTCATATAGATCATGTTTAAGCTCTTGCATCATGTACTTTGCACCCATTAATGAATAACTACATAGATCTTGTTAAAATTTGGTTTGCATGATTGGTTTCTCTAGAGTCTAGATATTTTCTGGTTAAGGTGTTTGAACAACAAGGAGACGATGTAAAGTCTTATAATACTTACAATATGTTCATATGTGAGCTTTGCTGCACCGTTTTATACTTGAGTTTGCTTCAGACAACCTTGCTAGCCTAGCCTTGTATTGAGAGGAATTCTTCTCATCCATCCAAATCCTTGAGCCAAAAACTATGCCATTTGTGTCCACCATACCTACCTACTACATGGTATTTTTCTGCCATTCCAAAGTACATTACTTGAGTGCTACCTTTAAAATTCTATCCTTTGTCTTTGCAATATATAGCTCATGGGAAAAATAGCCTTAAAAACTATTGTGGTGAAGAATATGTACTTATGTATCTTACTAGCAAAAGTGCCCGTGCGTTGCACCGGGAGAAAGAAATACCATTATGATAAGGTGTTGCCAGATAGGTGGGCTTCCTCACCACCATCGGGGTGAGGATTTCACTCGAAGTGGTAGGTTGGCGGCGCGAGGATTTCCCTCTAGCTAAACTGGATGGCTCGTCGCTGTTCGCCGGCGTGAGGATTCCACTCCAGCTTCAGCTTGATGATCTTGCACCATCGTTGGTCTTCTCCTAAGAGGCTTTTCAAGCGCATGCACACACGCGCTTCATCTCCATGGATGCTCTCTGCGCCCCTCTCCTCTCCACCTCCACCATCTCCGTGTGCTTCATGGCGCGCGCGACGACGCGTGTGCTACTCTCAGCGCCCAAAAAATTTAGGCATATAAACTGATGGATTTCGTTCTATGAGAGCGAGGTGGGACTATTAATTTCCTGTCTTAGCCAGCGCCGCGATATTTTTGGCCAAAAAAGCCCAGTAGCCTGTTCGCAGCCCTCTCGAGGGAAAGGATGAACCGGTAGCCTGGCAGAACGAAACGGTACAGTGGCAATTTGATGTATTATGGGACTTGGTGGGAGGGCAAAACGGTCCAAAAAAAAGCGTTGACGAAACTTTTTGGCAGAAACCTTAGCTCCTTTATTATTAGGTATAGATAGGACAATGCCCGCGCGTTGCCGCGGAAGAGGAAAATATATTAACTTTAAAATACAAATCAAAAAATTGTTCTAGCAACATGGTAGAATAAGCTAAATTGTTACAGTTTCACAAATAAGAAAGCTTATAAGATTACTGTAGAAAAAGAACAAAAAATGCATACATAAACCTGAAAAGATAATTCAGATCAATGAGATGGATCATGAACAATGTTAAAAAAAAGGGGGAAGAGAAAAACCTCAACCGGTCCAGTCCAGCAAGGCCAGACCCCAGCTCCAAACCCTAGCTACAACCGGTGCTACCTCTGGCGTTTTTGCGTTCCCAACCCCGTCACCGGCACCTTTTCATTTCCCTCCTTGCTCCTTTTTCTTTTCCCACGCATCCTCGACCAGGATAGATCGAGCCTTCTCTTCTCTGAGCTCCCCTTCTCCCTTCTTTGACCCAGTTTCGGGATGTCGAACACTCGAACTTGCGTGCACCATCGAGGCGTCCATTCTTCCTTTCAAGTAAGTGATGTCTACGCACGCTTCTATTCTTGTAGACAGTGTTGGGCCTCCAAGAGCTGAGGTTTGTAGAACAACAGCAAGTTTCCCTTAAGTAGATCACCCAAGGTTTATCGAACTCAGGGAGGAAGAGGTCAAAGATATCCCTCTCATGCAACCCTGCAACCACAAAGCAAGAAGTCTCTTGTGTCCCCAACACACCTAATAGGTGCACTAGTTCGGCGAAGAGATAGTGAAATACCGGTGGTATGAATAAGTATGAGCAGTAGCAACGGTGCCAGAAAAGTGCTTTGCTGTCCAGGATCGGCGTGTGGTTGATGGTGGTAATATTGCGAGCGAGTATAAATGCGGTAGAAACGAGTAAACAAGCAGCGATAGCGATATTTAGGAACAAGGCCTAGGGATCATACTTTCACTAGTGGACACTCTCAACATTGATCACATAACAGAATAAATAGATAGATGCTAGACTCTACACCCTCTTGTTGGATGATGAACACCACTAACTGTGTAGGATTACACGAACCCTCAATGACGGAGTTAACAAGCTCCACAATATTCAATGTTCATATTTAAATAACCTTAGAGTGCATAACAGATCAACATAACCAAACCAAGTACTAACATAGCATGCGCACTGTCACCTTCACACTACGAAAGGAGGAATAGATCACATCAATACTATCATAGCAATAGTTAACTTCATAATCTACAAGAGATCACAATCATAGCCCACACCAAGTACTACACGATGCACACACTTGTCACCATTACACCGTGCGGGAGGAATAAACTACTTTAATAACATCACTAGAGTAGCACGCAGATAAATTGTGATACAAAACACATTGCAATCATAAAGGGATATAAATAAGCACTTCACTATGCAATTCATAACGAGTGAATAAGTATTCTGTGAAATATAGCCTAAGAGACCCACACGGTGCACACACTGTCACCTTTACACACGTGGGACAAGGAGTCTCCGGAGATCACATAAGTAAAACCCACTTGACTAGCATAATGACATCTAGATTACAAGCATCATCATATGAATCTCAATCATGTAAGGCAGCTCATGAGATTATTGTATTGAAGTACATAGGAGAGAGATGAACCACATATGGACAAGCGCTGCTAACGAATAAACTCGATCCGTTTCTTTTGACGTGTTTGATTCATATGGACGAATATACCAGCACGTTCGGGCGTTCGGCAACGCGGCATCAACTGCTCCGGCCCACACGAACAGCCCAAATTCTGATCCACGCGGGATGTGCTGGCCTGGAGCGGGTTCGCGGCTTCGTTCGTTCGATGAGAGAAGAAAAGAAGAAACATAACGAACGAACCGGTATGATGGTAAAAGTGTGTAATATGCATTTTGGTGGGAGGGTAAAACGGTCCAAAGAAAAAGCGTTAACGAAACTTTTTGGCAGAAACGTTAGCTCATACGGACCAAACCGAGGAAACGCTTCTCCCTTTATTATTAGGTATAGATTTCTTAATAAGTTGCTTGTTGAGCGGTAACCATGTTTCTGGGGACGCCATCAACTTTTACACCTTTGTTGAATATCATGTGAGTTGCTATGCATGTTCATCTTGTCTGAAGTAAGGGCGATTTTCATGATCAAATGGTTTGAGTATGCATATTGTTAGAGAAGAACATTGGGCCGCTAACTAAAGCCATGATTCATGGTGGAAGTTTCAGTTTGGACAATTAATCCTCAATCTCTTATGAGAATTTTAATCGTTGTTGAATGCTTATGCATTAAAGAGGAGTCCATTATCACGTTGTCTATGTTGTCCCGGTATGGATGTCTAAGTCGAGAATAATCAAAAGCGAGAAATCCAATGCGAGCTTTCTCCTTAGACATTTGTACGAAGCGGCATAGAGGTACCCCTTTGTGACACTTGGTTGAAACATATGCTATGCAATGATAATCCATGTTAATCCAAACTAATTAGGACAAGGTGCGAGCACTATTGGTATACTATGCATGAGGCTTGCAACTTATAAGATGTCTTATACATAACACATATGATTTATTACTACCGTTGATAAAATTGTTTCTATGTTTTCAAAATGAAAAGTTCTAGCACAAAAATAGTAATCCATGCTTCTCTCTGCGAAGGGCCATTCTTCTACTTTATTGTTGAGTCAGTTTAATTATTCTTTCTATCTTAGAAGCAAACACTTGTATCAACTGTGTGCATTGATTCTTAAATGTTTACCTATTGCACTTGTTATATTACTTTGTGTTGACAATTATCCATGAGATAAATATGTTAAAGTTGAAAGCAATTGCTGAAACTTATATCTTCCTTTGTGTTGCTTCAAAGCTTTCTACTAAGAATTTATTGCTTATGAGTAACTCTTATGCAAGTCTTATTGATGCTTGTCTTGAAAGTATTATTCATGAAAAGTCTTTGCTATATGATTCATTTGTTTACTCATTATCTTCATCATTGCTTCGAATCGATGAATTCATCTCATATGCTTTACAATAGTATTGATCAAGATTATGATAGCATGTCACTTCAGAAATTATCCTTGTTATCGTTTACCTACTCGAGGGTGAGTATAGGAACTAAGCTTGGGGATGATTGATACGTCTCAAACGTATCTATAATTTCTTATGTTCCATGCTACTTTTATGATGATACTCACATGTTTTATACACATTATATGTCATTATTATGCATTTTCCGGCACTAACCTATTGACGAGATGCTCGAAGAGCCTGTTTTCTCGCTGTTTTTGGTTTCAGTAAATCCTACAAAGGAAATATTCTCGGAATTGGACGAAATCAACGCCCGTGGTCCTATTTTTCCACGAAGCTTCCAGAAGACCGAGGGAGAAACGAAGTGGGGCCACGGGGCGCCGCCACACTAGGGCGGCGCGGCCTAGAGGGGGCCCGCGCGGCCCTAGCGTGTGGGGCCCCCGTGCCTCCTCCGACTCCGCCCTTCCGCCTACTTAAAGCCTTCGTCGCGAATACCCCAGTACCGAGAGCCACGATACGGAAAACCTTCCAGAGACGCCGCCGCCGCCAATCCCATCTCGGGGGATTCAGGAGATCGCCTCCGGCACCCCGCCGGAGAGGGGAATCATCTCCCGGAGGTCTCTTCATCACCATGATCGCCTCCGGATCGATGTGTGAGTAGTTCACCCCAGGACTATGGGTCCATAGCAGTAGCTAGATGGTTGTCTTCTCCTCATTGTGCTATCATGTTAGATCTTGTGAGCTGCCTATCATGATCAAGATCATCTATTTGTAATGCTACATGTTGTGTTTGTTGGGATCCGATGAATATTGAATACTATGTCAAGTTGATTATCAATCTATCATATATGTTGTTTATGTTCTTGCATGCTCTCCGTTGCTAGTAGAGGCTCTGGCCAAGTTGATACTTGTGACTCCAAGAGGGAGTATTTATGCTCGATAGTGGGTTCATGCCTCCATTGAATCTGGGGGAGTGACATCAACCTCTAATGTTGTGGATGTGCTGTTGCCAGTAGGGATAAAACATCGATGCTTTGTCTAATGATATTTGTGTTGATTACATTACGCACCATACTTAATGCAATTGTCTGTTGTTTGCAACTTAATACTGGAAGGGGTTCGGATGATAACCTGAAGGTGGACTTTTTAGGCATAGATGCATGCTTGGATAGCGGTCTATGTACTTTGTCGTAATGCCCCGATTAAATCTCATAGTACTCATCATGATATATGTATGTGCATTGTTATGCCTTCTTTATTTGTCAATTGCCCAACTGTAATTCGTTCACCCAACATGCTATTTATCTTATGGGAGAGACACCACTAGTGAACTATGGACCCCGGTCCATTCTTTACATCTGAAATACAATCTACTGCAATACTTGTTCTTTACTGTTCTTCGCAAACAATCATCTTCCACACAATACGTTTAATCCTTTGTTTACAGCAAGCCGGTGAGATTGACAACCTCACTGTTATGTTGGGGCAAAGTACTTTGATTGTGTTGTGCAAGTTCCACGTTGGCGCCGGAATCCCTGGTGTTGCGCTGCACTACACTCCGCCACCAACAACCTTCACGTGTTCCTTGACTCCTACTGGTTCGATAACCTTGGTTTCTTACTGAGGGAAAACTTGCTGCTGTACGCATCACACCTTCCTCTTGGGGTTCCCAACGGACGTGTGTCTCACGCGCCATCAGAGTCCACACATATCTTCTTCATCAACTTCTGGTGAATGTCGACGTTCTCTTCTGTCTTGTCGCGCTCTATCCACCCTTGCCTAAGTCACTGCATCTCTTGCCCCACTCGTTCTCGCGGGATCCTGCACTGCTGCAGTAGGTCGTGGACTATTTTGCCTTGCAGATCCTTCGGGAGGCGTATTTGCGAACGCTGTCCCCATGGCTCCAACGCCTGCCATGGCCATGTTATACAGTGCTTCTCTTGGAACTCCGGGAGGTGGCCAGGATGCCAGGATGAAGGCTTGTGTCACCATGTATCCAGCTTCTGTTGTTTTGGGAATAATATTCCCCCTCGTGTCGATCGACATAAAGGACATGTCGAGATTTTGAATTAAATTCTCCTCGTCGGCCTCGGGTATATTTTGCGTACCGAGATCTTGCTCTATTTCAAGCTGCTCTATGACTATCTCCTCCCGAAGTACCTGATTGTCGACTTAACTCAGCTCTTCGCCTGCTTGACTCAGAAGCTGCTGCTCTCCTCCTGTTAAGCTCGGCTGTCTGTTTCTCGAGTTCTCGTCCTACGCGGGCAAGTCTATATTGATACGCTTGCAACTCTTCGGCTGTGGCAGTCACAGTCATTGGCTCCGTACCATCCATACCTCTTGCAGCTCTATCCCAAGCTGATTGTGGAAGTTGTACCATCTCTCGTGTTCCAGTCCCGATATATTTGGTTCCCAAGCCTCGAGTAAGATCAGCGGGATCAACGTATGGATTCCCCGCGTTATCGAAGTTCTCCGATGTCTCCTCCTATGGCCGGCTTGTGTCTCCAATTGCATAAATTTGATGATATTTTGAATTTTGATGTTTGTCAAAACTGGTGACACCGTCGTATAGATCGGTGAAGACCTCTCCAACAATAGTGGATCTGTCGATGAAGCTGAAGTTGTCGATGCTGTCCGAGTCGCTGCTTATATTGGAGTCCGCATACGACTCGAAGGACATGTCGCCGAAGATCTTGACGAGCTTTTCGCTTGCCGTAGTTTTGATGAAGCGTGGCGGCGAAATCTCTTCATCACCAGTCTCGAACGACGATGACTAGTCCGAAAAATCGGGATCGACTGCTAATAATCCCGACGAGATCGGAACCTCGAGACGATACAATCCTTCCTTCTCGACGCGGAAGTGGAATCTTCCGAACGTCATCTCCATAGGCTCCTCCAGATACGCATATGCATCCAAACGGGAGGGCGGGTGAGGAACAAAATCGACGAGATCAGTTTCGATCTGTTTACCTCATCCATCGCGTTGCTTGCTACCGAAGAAGTCGACGATCTTGAACGTGCCATCGAGATCAGCTCCTTGTCGCCTCTAATTCCCACAGACGGCGCCAATTGACAAGGGATTAACTTGTCAATGCCTACGGATTGTAGACTAGGGTTTAGTTGGAAGTAGAGGGCAAGTAGATCTCGAGGGTTTCAGCCGAAAAAGTACTCGACTGCTTATGAAAACTGGGGTTGCGCAAACAATGATTCGATCCTCTCTTTCTCCCTCGACTCCCCCTTATATAGGAGGTGGAGTTGAGGGTTTCGTATTACACAAGTTTACAGATTCGGGAGACTCTCTAAGTTCAACCCGTGAAGTTACAAATCTCTACTTTCCTAATACAACTCTATCTTTCCTTAATAACTAATTGGGCTTCCGAACTTCATATTATTCGACCTGTGGGCCTTCAGTAAACCCCGGGTACCATCTTCGGCATGCCCATTGGGGATGCCTATGTCAGTTAGGGTTTGGTTAGGGTTAGAACATGTACTTATCGATTTAAATATATTGCAGAAACAATGGATCCAATTCCATCGAGACTTCGAACATGAAGACTTAGTCGAGGACATAATCCGCGCAGCCGTTCTAGAAGGCGACCGAGAAGCCGACGGCTCCGGTGATGGAGAAGCTGAATTCTTTGTTGATGGAGAAGACCACGGCTCCGGTGATGGAGAAGCCGACAGCTCCGGTGATGGAGAAGCCGACGGCTCTGGTGATGGCGAGGTATATGATCACTAGATCCATTAATGGAATTCTATATGTACATGTATATAAATTAATTAATTTTTATTCTCTTAGGCCTCCCAAGATAAGTTGGACAAACAAGGCCCGGCAAAGAAGTTGGGCAAAAATGACCACTGGACAATTACATGTATATCACCTAAATGCCAACCGGTGGAACCCGCAACTGCCGCAATGTTATTTAAAAATGAGTGCGGAGTTATGGTTAGGGATCGCATACCGATCACTGTTAGAGAATGGAACAAGAGCAAGAAGGTGCCCGAAAGTGAGGTTGCCGATAGGTACAAAGACAAGCTTTTTGATGACCTCATGGCACATTTCACCTTGCCAGAATTGGAATCGCAGACTGAGATGGACAAGCAGAGGGAGCTAGTGAAGAAGTGGGCTCTTCAGAAGATGGGGAACTTTTCCAGGCGTGGAAGAACCGGTTACGGGCAACTTATAAGGAGGAGAACAAGCCTCCAAAATTCTAAGGCTATCTATCGAAGCAGGAGCATAAATGGGATGCATTTGTGAAGTACAAGAGCTCAGAGGATGTTGTGGCATTGTCAAAGAAATACAAGAAGAATGCAAGCGAAAAGGTATATCACCATCATACGGGGCGAGGGGGCTACCAAGTAGCCATGCCTAAGTGAGATCAACAAGAGGCTGAGATGCAGCGGAATGGGATCATTCCAGAACCCATCCAAGAAAACTAGGACTTGAGGGCTCTAAATTGGTTCCTTGCGCATGGCTGTGAGTATGACATTTCTTTCAGGGGACCTTGTTCAAAGTGACAGCAAGGTTAAGATACCCAGGGAAAAATGGCTTGAAGTGACGGCAAATATTAAATCGGGAAAATTGAAGTTTGTTCCCGATAGAGAGAAAGACTTGCTGACGGTTGTCCTCGGTAATCCTGGAAAGGGAGGACGAACAAGAGGCCTCGGCCCTAGTTATCCGTGGTCGCTTGGGTTTCCGAGCGACGCGGAGACTTATAGAAGCCGAGCGAGAGAAAAACAACGCCAGCTGGAGGTGCAGAATGACCGGTTGACCGAGTTCCGACGCCGACTTGACCATCAGCAACGGGAGATTCAGCAGTAGCAGCGGGAGATTGACGAACTTAAAGGATGGCGCGAGCCAGATAATACCGCTGGTATATCTCAGCGGCGAAGCAGCAGCGTGGCTGACTCGGAGGCCTCGCCTGAATGTACATGGACGATAAATGGCGGTCCTAGCTACCCCATGGATGAAATCAAGGAGCAGACACATTGTGATCTCCATGAGGTGTTCAGGAACATATCTCTTAAGGTGGCGGTCGGCTATGTTTTACCTGCATTAGGACCTGAAGGTGAGCCCGCACTATGGCGTAGCAATGAGACTCCAGCTGGCTATGCTCGTGTCGGGGTGGATTCAATTGTACCGACGTTTGAGTCATTGCAGCTTGAAATCTCGGGAGGTGAAGGTCAGGTTAGACTCGAAGACGTACTGGGTGACCTCATTCTTTGGGATAAGAAAAACATCAGGCTTCTAGGTTGGGTACCCCCTACTAGTCATCGCAGGTCACCATCACCTCCTCCAAGTGATCGCAGGTCACCATCACCTCCTCCGAGTGGTCACATGCCACCATCACCCCATGAGTATGACCACCACATCCCTAGTCCATCTCCATCTCCATCTCCTGCGCCGCCGCCTGCGCCCACTTAGACTCGGCATGCACCCAAGCGGAAGAGTTTCAAGAGTCCTGTCCGCCGACTATCGCCCCTTCCAAGAGTACCAAAGGTTCCTCCCCCCGTCCTTACGATCTTACTGAAGAGGAAACTGATGCCGTTGTAAAGAAACAAATGCATGAGCATTTTCATAAGGAGAAACCCAAGCCCCCAGCACCATATACAGAGAAGCAAAAAGCATATGCACACACCATCGCAATATGACTTACACGAGAAGAAGGATGACTATACACACACACACTTGCGAAGGTAATTGAGCAGAGCAAAGAGAAGGATAGTGCTAGCACGAGCAAATCATCAACTAGAAGTGTAGCCGGGAAGCAATCAAGTGCACCCCTCAAGGCCAAGCAAGCGACAACAAGTAGGAAAAGAAAGAAAGTTCCCCAGTTCGGAGAACAGACCAAACAATCGATCCCACCCCTCAAAGTGTTAGATGTTCCCAAGATGCTGCACTATCCATTGCTGATATAGCCCCTAAATTTGTCTACGGGGATAACTTGGTCAACAGAGAGCGGCAGCATCAACTGCCAACGCATATGCGGAATTTGCATCAGTGGTACCTTGATGTGTGCAAGGAGGACACAAAATTGTTCGTGGCGAATATCCCAGAAGAATATTACTTCCGAAGGGAGGATCTCCATATTGAGATTTCCGAACTCTGGCAGTTATTCAATTTAGACTCCCTCGACAAATCTCTCATGAGCTGCTATTGCTTGTAAGTTGTTAACTACATATAAGTTCATGTTCATTCAGTTGTTCATGTTCATTGCATATACTCACTATATCTTATGTACTCTCTTATGCAGATCGATGAATGCAGAATAAAGAATATAACCAATATTGGGTTTGTTGATCCAGATCATAACACGGTAAGGGATAAGACCCAAGAAACGGGGGGGGGGGTCTCTAGCAGAGCCCGTAAACCACGCCGGAACCGTATTTTTCCGGCCGATTTACGGGTTCGGGTTGAAAGTGGCGCAGAACAGAGACCGAACTCGCCGTCCGGCCAAAAAAAAAATTTCTGGGGCCCGAAATTTTTTAGACTCGACCCCTACTAATACGGACCAAAGGGTGGTTTACATGCCCAAAACTGAACGGACTTCTCTAGCGCGCTGTCCGTACAATCGCCTCCAGCTGCCGATTTCTGGCTGCTTTGCTAAAATTATTCGACGACGACCGAGTTCGTGGCTGCATGCGAGACTTGCGGCGGACGTACACAGCAGGCTATGGCGCGACGTGATGGCAAATAGACTGCACAGCGTGGCTGCATACGCGAGTAAGAGCAGCAGCTACCAGCTGCATACGGGGCGCGGCCAAGAGCTGGAGCTAGCAGCTGCATAAGCGCCGGCCAAGAGCTGCTACCTGCGGCAATCAATCTTAAGCAATCATCAATTTCAGCTTTGGAGCAAGCGGAGCGGCAGCAGCAATCTCGGTTGTGTCCGGCCGCGTCCGGCCGGACGGCCGGACCTACGCCTCATCGAGCTGTGCGCAACCGTCCTCGCCTCACCCTTAAGCTCGCGGCTGTAGTCGGGGGCGTGGCCGCCGGTCTGCACGGGGAGATCTAGGGAGCAGTCCGGACAGTTCTTGTGAAGAAGATGATGATTTTTCAAATATTTTGTTTTTCGGTTTTAGTTTACGGGCTCTGTTCTGCGCGAGCAGTTTTGCGACCCGTAAACACGTTTTCGGAAGACTGAACTCGAGTTTTTGGGTTTGCATTTTTACGGGCTCTGCTAGAGATGCTCTAAGGTTTATAACGGAGCAACATTTCTGTGATTCAGTACTGTTTCCTTGCAACTACATGTGAGAGTCTTACTGATCTGTTGTACACATTCAATTTTTCTTACTCGATGTTAAGTGTAATTCATGACGTATATATATATAAACATGTGCAGTGTGTACTGGATTCTTCTATACATTCAAGTTGATAAGGGAATAGTTGAAGTAAGGGACCCATTGAGTAGAAGCCTGGAAGGGTTCTTTGACTTGCAGAACTTGCTCCAGAGGTAATTTCAATCATTAATTGCCGCGTTATTTCTTTCGTGAGATATCAATTAATTATACACTCATTCAAACATTGTTTTGCCTGGCAGGGTTTGGAAAGTTTTCAAGAAACACAATAAGGGTAACTTCGCAGAGAAGCTAACATTTACTCCTGTACCGTGCGGCCAGCAGCCACAAGGGACGAATCTATGTGGATACTACGTTTGCGAGTACATTCGCATGTTAACCACTGAGAAGAACGATAATAGATTCAACGTAAGCAATAACATTCACAACTTTAATTTGTTATCATCAATATTTCGTATCAAGATTGATATAGTCATATTCATTTTCCTATATAGGTCGAGTTCATGAGGGAGAAGCTCAAACCACGCGAACACCTACTAGGAATTGCGGAGGAAGTGGCGATGAGACGAAGCCAGGTTTACTCAAAATAGGAAATGGTCATGATCCCCTTGTAATAGTTTGAATAGACGACGAGCTCTAGTCCCAGTAGTCGTGAGCTCAATGTATATGTAAAGAGTCTACTAATAGACTTTTGCTTCGAATGTTTGTTTGTTCGATCTATATATAATGCATGAACGTGTACTACTTGTTTAGTAGCGTTCAAATATATGAGAATTTTATTTTGAAATGAAAAAATGAAATAAAACGGGGCGGTGGCGGGAGGGGGGTTGCTGTACCCCTCAAACCCTAAAGGAGGAGCGTCCTGCGGGCGCCACATAGAGGGCCTTTTGTCGCGGGCTGTATTACCACCCGCGACAATAGGGGGTGTCCATGCGCGCCCCGCGGCTGCCACGTGGTGGACCTTATGTCGCGGGTGGTAAACGACCCGTGACAAAAGGTTGGGCCTTCGTCGCAGCTGGCCGCCCACGATATTAGGCCTGTTTTCCACTAAGCGCCACGGTGCGAGTTCCGCTTGTCAAGTATGATGTCAAACTAACTAACCTAATACTCCCGCTGATCTATAATACTTGATGCGAAAATGGATGTATTTAGATGCAGTGCAACGGTTTATCCAGAAGTTATGGTCCTCCGTAAAAAAAATCATAAATTAGTACCTTGCTCCAAAACTTGATGTTTCGTGCAACTTACTCCATAAAGAAAGAGAAACCGTAGATGGATACAGACATACAGTATACCACTTAATCAAAGGAGTCTTTGGTTCAGTACATTCACGCGGCCAGATGCCCGCCAGCCGGCGCATCGGCGTTTATTTTGACACTGAAACTGACACTACACGACCGAGCGGCGAACACCGCAGATGGTTCACAAATTAACTGAAACACAAGTCCACGTCGTTCTGAACGAAGCAGAGCGACTCACGGTATGAAGGCAGTCTCACTGGAAACTGGAAACTGGAAATCGTAGTAATGGACCGATCATACCTGATCGTAGTAATCGTAGTACTGTATGTAGTAGTTGCAGCTCGCCAGAGAGATCGTAATAAGTAAGCGTTGATCAGCATTCAGCGACCAACCGGACACGCACGGATGGGATCGGAGTTGTGTGCGCGCATCGATCAGCGCCGGAAGCTCCGCTGCGGGCGCGGGGTCTCGCCGTTGACGTCCCTCAGCTTGACCGCCGTGTACACGCCGGCGCCGGCCACCGCGCCCAGCGTCGGCGCCACCAGGTATATCCACAGCTGCCTGTAGTTCCCCGCAGCCACCGCCGGTCCCAGCGTCCTCACCGGGTTCATCGACCCTCCCGTCGTCGGCCTGCAAGACAAGCACGCACGCGTCAGGATGGGCTACCTCGGAAAACTCAGTTCACATATGGTGCAAGTTGCGTTGCGCAGCTTACCCGGCCACAAGGATGTTTAGCGTCACGGCTGCTCCAACGGCGATCCCGGCGAGCTCGCCCACCTGCATGCCACAACGGGAAGAAATTGCAGATGAATCCTTGAAGAGAGTGGAGAAGAGGATGTGGGTCGGTCAGTGACGCACGGCTCGGGTGTCGGTGGCGACGGCAGTGACGACGAAGAGGAGGTTGAAGGTGATGATGAACTCGGTGAAGAAGGCCTGGGCGGTGGAGATGGTGACGTCGGGGACGGTGACGCCGCCGGAGAGGAAGGGGTGGAAGACGCCCTTGAGCGCGAAGCTGGCGCAGATGGAGCCCAGCACCTGGACGGCCACGTAGGCGGGGACCTGGAGCCAGGGGAAGTGGCGCAGCGCCGCGAACGCGATGGTCAGCGACGGGTTCAGGTGCGCGCCGGAGATGTGCCCCGTCGACAGGATGATGGTCGTCACTGCCAGCCCCGCGCACGCCGCGTTGCCGAACGGCGAGATCGCGCCGCCGTACTTCTGGTTCACGATCGGCGCAGCCGTCGCGAAGAAGATGAGGATGAACGTGCCAACAAACTCAGCGCCCAGCTGCACAAATGCCATTCGTCAGTTAACGCATTGCTCATGTCTCATTAGCAGGCAACAACGAGTACCCTCTTCACTTAAACACAAGCTGGCAATGCAGACATGCTACTACAAAGTTCAGGCTCCTACTGCTCCGTGTGCCATTGGCACCATTCGTCAAAAAAGCAAAAAAAGAAAGGAAAGTCTGTCAGACAACCTCTAGGCCGTAATGCCCAAGCCGGAGCCAGGCAAGAACGATCATCTACAGCCACCGGATGAGACTCCATCAGAGGCACCCAAGCCGTTAATCACGCTCTGGTCTAGAGGTCAGAATGCATCAGCCAGACTGAAGTGCTTGCCTCCTTATTGGTAAGGATGCAACGGTACGATCCTATAGAATAGATCCTGTCTAAGTAAGGTCGTGTTGCAAATGTGGAATCATCGCCTTATAAACTGGTTCTTCGGCTTCTAAACTGGCGGGGTGGTACTAAACAAACAGCCACACTTCGTCGTACGCAGTGCTCAGTTTTAAGGACCCATGGTTCATGGCCTATGTGCTGTGACAAAGAAGGAGCGAGGCCCAGCCCGTCTAGAAAATATTTCGGTACTATTTTGTGGCACGCAAACACAACGCTGAAACGGAAAGATAAACAATATAAAACTAATATTGCTAAATAAATCATGAAATATATTTATGCGATATGCATATACCATTATGGTTGTTGATAGTTCTTTTCTATAATCACTTGTAAAAATTTGCATTATTTGACTTTTGAAATTAGTTATACTCGTTATTTTCGGAAACAAAGGAAGTAGTTCGTACATGTTTTTCACAACAGAATCCAGTTTGTTAATGGGTGACATTCGAGTAATGGAAATAATGTGGAGGCGGAAATTTATTGAATTCGAAAGTTTAGTGTAATGCACATGTTGTCAAATGTGTATAACCTTCGTATTCAAATATAATGTCATCACATTGGAACTCTTTTTGGATGCTTTGTTCAAAATTTTAGCAAGCTAGCACAATTTTGATAATACTATAAAAAATAATATACTACAACAATCCGGAAACCATCATTGTAGACTGAGCTACATGTAGCTCGGTTTTAAAAAAATTCAAAGTCAGCAGTTTAAAGTTTCAAAAATCTGAAAATAAATTTCAATGTCAACAATGTTGTGCTATACCATGGTGTAAAATTTCAACTTGAAATACCTTATACTGTGGGATGCACAAAAATGAAAAAATCTGACATCTACAGTAGTGAACAGTGCAAGGTTTCAAAATCTCAAAATATGTTAGATTTTGTTATATTTATGCAGCCCACAATAAACGGTATTTCAAGATGGCACGTATGCAGATCACAACATTGTTTACATCAAGATTTTAAAGACTTTTTTGAAACCTTAAAATATCGTTTTCAAATTTTCAAAAAAAAAAAACGAGCTATGTGTGCCTCGAGCTACAAAAATCCACACTCTAAAACCATCATATTTTGTAACAAATTATTGTATATATGGGGTGGCAAATATTATCGTTAGTCATAGTTCCGTGGCCAAGGAATGAAAAACAAGTTTTTTTAATACCTTATGGGAGAGTCATCATAAGTTAAATGCTCTGTTTACATGAATTCACGTTCAAGTTTATTTTGTCAGTGTTTCTTTTTTAAAAACAAATACTAGTAAGCGAAAAGTGGGTTTAGCACCCGAGCTCTTGTGAGCTCGATTTAAAAAACTACAATTTTTCTCTATAAAAATTCCTAAAATTGGCAAGTGCATACACATGTCTAGTATGTATGACCAAATTTGAATCAAAAATCATTTCATATGTCATCTTCACAAAGAAGACAAATATTTGAAGAAAATAGAGTTATTTTTTTGCCATCTCGATGCCACGATTTGTGGTTTTTGTGTAGCCGGAGGTACAATGTATTATTTATCAAAACTATGCAAACATGTATAGAACTTGTGCATTTATCCACCTTAATTTATTTTAGATTTTTTTATGAAACTTTAGAGTATTGTTTTTGAATTTTTAAGTACCAAATTCACTTAAGCTCAGGAGCGCAAACACTGCACTCTAGTAAGGTGCTATTAAGAGGTTAGACATTCTATTAGGATATAATCTTTAGAAATTCAATTTCATTACAGAGACCATAGGGAACTGTTTTGGCAATTTCAGCACCACTCACGAAAATCAAAACGGATCCAAAGAGTGCAGCATACGAGCTTGCAAAGCATTTCAGGACAGTTCAAAATCAGGCAGTCTATTAGTTTAACTTCCTGATTCTATCTTTCATATAATTGAAGAAGATTGTATTTCCCTTGACCTTATATACATGAACAAAGCTTCTTCGTCTTGATCTGACAAAAATCAGGCTGTATTTTTATCTATCGGTTGCATAAACGCTCTCCAACATATTTCCACATAAACCTATTTTACCTAGAGAAGTGTTTTTATTAAGAAAAATCCGGAAGAACCAAATTATGAAATTGGGGTTGGTTGGTATTATTTGCTGACGTAATTCAGGTGACTTTGAGTCAAACACGTGTGGGGCTGCATCGGACGGCTCCATATGTGAGTGACTCAAGGTCGCCGTGCATTCAGTTAGAGGATTATACCATCACGCACTACACATTATGCGGCACCTACCTACTTGAAAAAAAGGCCCCGTGCACAATTTCGGAAAAGAAGAGAAATCCATTTCCAGAAACGCAAGAAGGAAGAAGAGGGGAAACTCATCCATGGCGAGCAGCGCGCAATGTGCACAGTGCATGGCGTACCTTGCGAGTGAGCGAGATGTCCGGCGCGGGGATTTCCAGGACGCAGGCGTTGGGCGCCATCCACGCGTCCACCGGCAGGCACTTGCACCGCGGCATCGACTTGCGGTCGTACGACAGCGAGTCCACCCTCGGCCCCGCGAACAGCGGCGCCGGCGTGCCCGGCGTCGCCGGCGTCGACAGGTTCGGCGTCTCCGCCCCCGTGGTGGCCGCCTCCATCACAGCACCTCGCGGCTTAAGCAGCCAACTCTCTCTTCTATTTTTTTGGTTTTTTCTTGGCGAATGTGGTGGAATGGAAATAGGGGGATGCGCTGCACTAATTACATGATTTGATGGTTTTTTCAGGGGTAATGCTACGGCTGTGGGAGGATTGGCTCCAGGATCACGAGACCGGACTGACGTCTACTGCTAGGGAAACATGATTGGATTTTCTGTCAACTTTTTTTGGTGTTTTTTGGTCTGGGTGGCAAAGCAAAGATGGTGGACAAATTTACATGATCTGGAGGCTTTTCTAGATTTTGTGCTAAGGACTCAGTGGGGATAAATCCAGCCTAGCTAGGTATGCAACTCTGCTACTTCTGAGGGACTACGAAGGAAGTGATTTTTTTGTGGTTTTTTTGGTGGATCTGAATCGATGCTTGAGACGGTTTGTTCTACATGCTTCACAGGTTTTTTCTCAAGGTTTGGCTAAGGGATGGGAAGGGGAATGGTGCCCAGCTCTACCTCAAGAAAAACTCCGATCTTTCTCGGATTTGAGGAGAGGGAAACGGTGCATGTGGATGGCAAGAACAGGAGCAGGGAGAACAGAGTTGTGCTAGATGCAATGCAGGATGGATGTGATCAGCTGGAAGGCAAGGATGAGGAAGGAGCAGTGGGATGGGAGAGATGGAGTTGGTGTGGGTGGAGCTGTGTATATAGCCGAGAGCTAGCACATGAGTCGATGGATCGAGGTCAATGCCTTCCTCCACTTCTCGAGGCATCTCTCTTCCAAGTTCCAACTGCTCTGCTACAATAATGCACGCCGACTAATGGAAAGCCAGGCAGGGAATCGGTCGATCGCGTCATCACAAGCTCCTGAATTAAACGAGCGACAATAGCAGCAGCATTATTTTGAAGGCAAGCAAACGAAATACAGAGTGGAGCAGGCGATTCACATAACATAAACGATATAAACGCCAAACTAAGAGATATATTAGGATGTACCGATTATGTCTAGGCCACTCAAAATCATAACATCTTCAGCAAGTTTCCGAAGCCGTCGCTCTCAGTCGATCAGACCATGCGTGCATGACACCCTGCATAGAAGAATCGTTTGAACATACATGCTGGCCCTTTGCTATGTTATTATACTGATGCGATATTTATCATTGCCCTTTGATTAATTAGAACCCCGGTCAAATGGAGCTCTTGTTAGAATATTGCAGGATATCGCCCAGTGTTTGAGCTGTGCATGTGCAGTCTGATCGAAACGATACAAGATGGGAGTATTAGCCGGTGTCGGACATGCATGTTACGACTTAGGACACCAGATCAAGTGACCTCAATCTGCTGAATCCGAAGATTCCTAATCTTACTCTATACAAGGGAGCACTATAAATTACTATGTAGTTAGCACATGGAGCCACTGTCTTTGACCCAGAGATGCTTTGAGAGCTGATGCACTTACCACTCAAGTGGCGCCAAGGATTGTCAGGGCTGTCATTTCCTCCTCCTGGTGAGAGTGAAGACCTCAATCTGCAAGATAAAATACTAAAGGAAAATAGAATTCAATGTGCAAAAAGGAAAATAAAAGAGTTAAGACCTTATTACAACGAATCTTGTGCCAGGACCTCCGATGTCTACATCGCGTTCCACCCTTCTAAAGCAATCCTTGATTGCATCTGTCGTCAAATCCCGAAGACACTGACTTAGAACAACCAACACGAAATGCATGGATAAATGATCGATCATGCACACTGCTGACAGTGGCTCTATGTCTTAGTTTGGCTAGCCAGCTAAGATAGTTAATATGATTACGCCGTGAATTTAAAAATCCAGTGATGGGAGCTTGTTGGCTCTCTATCACAATTGGTTGGCTAACACTGAAGTCTGAACAGATAGCAGCCGAGCGTGCTGCAAATTGAAAACCAAGTGTTTCCATTTCGACCAGACAGTTTGTATGTGTGTGCTACCACCAACCATTATTTCGTTCGCGATGATACCATCAATCATTCCGTGGCTAACTAATATAGCAAAAGCCGCTTAATTCCTTAAATGCTTCGCGGTCCATGATGAAGAATCATCCACCTAAAGCGATCGATGCCCGGATTGCTACCTCAGCCTTTCCCCGAGCGCAAGCCCTTTTAGCCGCTAACACCACAACAAGTAAGATTAGGACCTTTCCAAGAACTAAAGAAGATTGTTCGCAGGAAAAAAGAACTAAAGAGAATTGTGCTGGCAACGTGAGCCAACAGATGAGTTAGAAGCTATTGTAGAAGTACGACTGTTGTCTACGCAAGAGATTAAACTAAAAAGTCGATACAATGTGCATATTGCTTGCCTTTTGTGTTAAGATAAACTTAAATGGTACCAACTTTAAAAGCACAATTTATTTTGGAGGAAGATTTAAATACAAGATACTTTCATAGTACTGCAAATGGTAGACACTAGAAGAAATTGGTTCAAGAAAAAGGCAAGGTCGAAATACATGAGAAACTCAAATCATACATAAAATGTTATTATAAAAATCTGTTTTGGGAACCTGAAGAAATAAAATTCTCATTGGACGAATCCCAAAAAGATGGCATACCCCAAGTTTCCGAGGACGGGTAAAAGAAGGCAGTTTTTCAAATGGAACACAACAAAGCCCCATGGAAGGATGGCTTTCCACCTGAGTTCTATCAAAATTTAGGAGATCATTAAATCAGACTTGCTAGAACTGTTCACCATTGTTCATGCTGGACATTTAAACCAATTCCTCATAAATTTTGGTGAGATAATTTCGTTGCCAAAGGTTAATGAAGAAGAATGGATCCAACAATACACCTATGTATCTTCTTAACGTGAGCCTCAAATTTTCACAAAAAACATAACTCTAAGGCTGAATTCGAAGGCTGGACATGTTGTTCATTCCACTAAGATTTATTATGCAAGGAAGGAATATCCTAGATGAGGAAGTAACCTTCCATGAAACAATTAAGCTTCATCCAAAAAAATTAAATGGGTTGATAAAGATTGTTGTCAAAAAAGCTTATGTAAGGGTATTTTACCCTTATCCATTATTTTGGTAACAATGACACTGTAGCTAGAGTATTGGACTAATGCTTATCTGCAACATTATTTCTAGGTTTTAGTCCATCAAGCATATTGGTGTATCAGTGGAACTGGAAGGAGAAGGGAGACCTCCCATTTCGATGAAAAGAGGGGACACATTGTTTTACATGTGCAGGTTGAAGATGACCCCGGTGGACCAGCTGTCTCACTGGCCAGTCCAGCACACGGCCCGGCAGCACCGGCTGGCCTGGCGCCAACCGGCTATGGTGCCGGTGCACACCGGACAAGATCCATGGTGCACTCAGCACTTGCCCGGTGCCGGCCTGGCGCCCTGTCGGACGGCTTGGCACAGGCCGGCTCCCACCCCGGTGCACACCGGACATGTTACAGTAAGTCTTCAATGTTCGCCCGGTGTCGGCCCGACGTCTCTCCCGGAAGCTATCAGCAGACCCGGTCTGTGGCCCGGCAGGACCGGGCGCCTCACCGGCTTGTCTGGTGGCACACCCGGCAGACCGGCCACCTCGACTAGATGCTGAGCTGGACACTCCCCAACGGCTGGATTTCGACCTGGACTATAAACACCCATTCACCTACTTCAGAATAGTTAGGCACTACAATATACTATGTTCTTGAGCTCTCTCTCATACTCCATTGTTGCAAGCACCAACAGCTTCAGATCTCCCTCCTCCTCCACCCAAACTCAAATACCTCCAGGGAATAGCTAGAGGAGGTCTTGATCTACAGTCTAACCAAACCAAATCTTGTTCCCCTTGTATTCTTCAAGATACCCGCTCTCTAGGGTTTCTTGGAAACCCTAGGTGGGCAGAATCGTCCGGAAGCATACGGGCTATGGATTTGCTCCTCACAAAGATTGTGAATATTTGGAGGCTACCTCAAAGTCTACCACAAGTGGAAGGGCTATTCCTTCGTGGGATAAGCTTGGAGAAGAAGGTGAGCCTTCGTGGCGCTTGGGAAATCCTTCGTGGGATCCCTCACCTCTTCGAACGTGACGTACCTTATTGCAAAGGAAGGGAACACGGGAATACATCTTCGTCTTCGTGTGCTTTTGGTTATCTCTAACCGAACTCTTTACTTGTGTTATTTATCCTGTGAGAGCCTTCGTGCTTGAGCTACTTGCATTATCATCTAGGTTGCCTCACCTAGTTTGTATTAGGCTCACATTTATATTTCGCAAAGCCTAATACTACAAAGAAAGAATTAAAATTTGTAGAAACATATTCACCCCCCTCTATGTTTACCATCTCAGACCTTTCAGCTTATGATAAATTCAAATGGTCTTTTTGTTGGAGATATGCCCAAGAGGCAATAATAAAAGTGTTTATTGTTATATCTTAGTGTTTATTATTATATCTTAGTGTTCATGATAAATGTTTACATCCCATGCTATAATTGTGTTAACCGGAAACATTAATACTTGTGTGTTTTGTAAACATAAAAGGGTCCCTCGTAAAGCCTCTTGTTAAACTAGCTTTTTGATTAATACATGATCATGGTTTCCTGATCATGAACATTGGATGTTATTAATAACAAGATCATATCATTAGGTGAATGATGTGATGGACATACACCCATAGTAAGCGTAGCATATGATCAAGTCATTAAGTTCGTTGTGCTTCAAGATTTGAGATACATAGTAACCTAATCCTTCGCCCATGATATCATGTTAATCACCTACATTGGATGGATGCTTTGATGACACCAAACACTACTTCGTAAATGGGTAGTTATAAAGGTGGAATTAAGTGTTCGGAAAGTATAGGATGAAGCGCGTGGATCAATAGTGGGATTTGTCCATCCAAATGACGGATAGATATACGTTGGGCCCTCCCGGTGAAATGGCATCCAACTAGCTTGCAAGCATGTGACTCGATCACAAGGGATATCATATCACGGTACGAGAGTAAAGAGTACTTATCGGTAACGAGGTTGAACTAGGTATAGAGATAGCGACGATCAAACCTTGGATAAGTAAAGTATCGCGCGACAAAGGGAACCGGTATCGTATGTAAATGGTGAAAGGATCGTATGCCGCACCTAGAGGGGGGGTGAATAGGTGCTAACCAATTTTTAGTTCTTTTTCAATTTAGGCTTGGCACAAAGGTAAATTCTCTAGATATGCAACTAAGTTAATATACCTATATGACAAGGATATCAACTAAGCAAGATATAGCTACGCAATAGGAGATAGAGTGGGATAGAGGTAACCGAGAGTGGAGCACGCGATGACACGGAGATGATTCCCGTAGTTCCCTTCCTTTGCAAGAAGGTACGTCTACGTTTGGAGGAGTGTGGTTGCTACGCAAGCCAAACCAACAGCCACGAAGGCTTCACTCAGATCTCCTGTGAGCAACGCCACGAAGGCCTAGCCCACTTCCACTAAGGGATTTCCTCGAGGCGGAAACCGGGCCTTTACAAAGTTCTTGGGGCACACATCCACAACCAAATTGGAGGCTCCCAAATCTGTAACAATACAACAATCAACAACAACACATCAACAACAAATCAACTAGGGAACCAAATAGGAACACTAGCATGAGATCCCTCAAACAAGTGAGGGGGGAATGAAGAACGCTTCGGTGAGGATGTAGATCGGTGTCTTCTCCTTCGAATCTCCAAAGATCAAGAGCTTTGGTTGGGGGAGGAAGGAGATCTTGCAAATCTTGTGTTCTTGAGGTGGCTCTAATGGTGGTGAAGTTTGGCAGATTTTTCTTGCAATGATTGAGCAACTTGTCCCTTTGGAGAAGAAAGCTATTTATATGGGTGGAGCTTTCAGATCTGACCGTTGGGGACGAAATTCACTTACACCGGAAGTTCCGGCCAGGACGGCCGGAAGTTCCGGCTTCCACCGGAAGTACCGGCCATTTGGGCCGGAACTTCCGCTTCTGATAAAAATCCTGCAAAGCAAAAGAAGGGGCGGAACTTGGGCGGAACTTCCGGTTCCGGCCAAGTTCCGGAATTGCTCGAAAACCTTACTGGACTATACTGAGCCACAAATCTGCATTTCCGGAACTTGCCCGGAAGTTGGGCGGAAGTTCCGCCGACCGGAACTTCCGGCCAACTTCACCGGAACTTGCGGTCAGGAAGAAAGGAGCTGTGGCCAAACTGCGCTGAGGAGCTTCTGCTGAATAAGCCGGGCGGAACTTCCGCTCGCTGGGGCCGGAACTTCCGCCAGTCACAGAAAAACTGCAGAACTTCAGAACAGCTAAAGCAATTCACCGATCCAACATAATTTTTGATAGCTTGTACCTGTCTACATCAACACACATAAAAATATACATAGTGTTGACGTCAAACACACAAAACCCAAAAGGGCGGGAAATGTTCTTTCAATCTCCCCCTTTTTGGTGTTTGATGACAACACAAGTATTTGCAAGGAATGGATAATGTAAACAACAATGTGAGAGATATAGAGGAGCTCCCCCTAGATATGAGCAATGGTACATAAGAAGCTCCCCCTATATCTTGCATCCGTCTTCCAAGGGTTAGCAATACAACATAGTGATAAGCATATGGATAATAAGATCATGCACACATAGATAACCAAGGAAGACTCACATACGGAGTTTACCATACACAAATAAGGTTCCAAGCATACAGATAGAGTTTACAAACCAAATAGCTAAGACATAGTTCGACACCATAAAGATAAATAGAATCACAAGCAATAAAAACCAAAGCCAACACGAGCTTGTGACTCCCCCATGCAAATACCCACCGAAGAGCAACCTAATAAGGTCTCATTCTCCCCCTTTGGCACCAAAGCACCAAAAAGGAAAAAGAGAAACTACGCGCCCCAAGGGTCGGCGTTAGCCCAGCCGGGAGGGAGGTTCGATGTAGCGTCGGGGTAGGGAGGAGTGTGCGGAGGAGACTCGATCTCAAGACCATCCGGAGGAAGAGGGACACCATAACTAGAGACCCACTCAGCTTCCGGAGTGACATTCTCCTCGGATCCGGGGGGAGACACTTCCACCTCAAGGGCCCTCATGATGCTCTTCTGATGCACCCTTGACTTATTGGCTTCAACATGCTGCTGATACTGACGGTGGTTGACTGCAGAGGTGAGGCAAAAGATCTGTCTCATGCGGCGTGCTAGCTTGGAGGCCCAGCTAGGTGGCTTCTCATCCATGGGGTTAACATCTTCAAGAGGAGAGTTGTGGCGCTTGGCCCTCAACGACTTCACTTCATGGGATGTGAGAGTGAGTGGAATGGATTGAACGAGTCTAGCCTGACAAGACTCCATCCAAGTGTCCTCAATGAGCTTCATAATGTACAGAGCATAGGCGGGAAGCTTCTTCTCCATCACACATGACCACATCTCATGATAGATGTAGTCCATCACATCAAGCTTCTCACCGGTGCCCTTCTTAGCAAAAGAGTTGGCCATAAGATCCACTTCATAAAGATGTAGCTCATCAAGGTTGCCACCCTTCGGTCCAATGGTTTCCCGGTAGACTCTAAGCATGATATCCCAAGTAGGGAGAAGATCCGCATTCTTGCCCGGTACACCCCAGCCGGGGATGTAGAGGTGCTCCAAGACCTCCCTTGTTTGAGCCCATGAGCTATCATGGCACCTCCAACCATTTGCATCAACGCCCGGTAGCGAGGATATCCAAGGGCGGCTCCAAACTTTGCCAAGTTAGACTCAAGGAGCCTCTCATGAGTCATCCACCGAAATGTTCTTGCTTCATCTTGCTCAAAGTGGACGGTGGCATAGAATTGTTGAATCAACCCAACATCATAGTCCTTGTTGAGCTCCATAATGGGATAGAGCCCAAACTCTCCACACATGCTTATTAGCGGCCATCTTCCCGGTGTCAATAGCATGTTGAGGGGCTACCCCCTTCTTGAATGGTATGTAGATCTCATAGAATATCTCCTCTTGGGTCTTGTTGTGGAACCGCTTATCCCCAACCCTATTGTTCCGAGGGGTGAGGTAAGGGTTCATGTCACGGAGCTCCTTGTACTCATTATATTGCATGCCCTTCACGGATATATGTATGTTCTTCCCACGAACAGCCGGTGACTTGTGCCTCTGAGCAGGCTGCAGCTTGCTGGCGAGCGGTGAGCTTGGATGGTCGGGTTTGCTCAAGCTCTTCCTCAACCTCATCCACATGATCCTTGCCTCTCTTCTTGGAACCACCTGATAACGAAATCAATATGATAGGAATGATGAATGAGTGCACATAAGCAAGGAGGCCAAAACACCAGAGCATGCACAGGATATCGGGTAACAGCAGAAAAAATCGCTAGGCCGGAAGTTCCGGTGAGAACCGGCGGAAGTTCCGCCCCGGGCGGAAGTTCCGGCGTGAAGGACCGGAACTTCCGGCTGTTCGAAAACAGCGGCAGTTTCTCACCAGATCTGAGGCAATGGCTAAGAGGACCGCATTACCACGACATCCTAAACACGATCTAGTAGAGGAAAGGCATCTAGAGGATTTCTACCATAGCTTTGCCTAGAGTATGCCCTATATTTCATCTAGTGAGGTCTACCCACACATAGAGAGGGAGAGGGCACAAACCGGGGGGAGCCATGGAGGAGAAGGGGGAGAGGATGCCGATCCACGGAGACGATCCGGCGGGGAGCGCCGGAGGAGGGAGATCCGGCCGGAGGAGCAGCAGCCGTCACAGGGGAGGAGCACCACCAAATAGATCTTGGAAAGGGGAAAAGTGAGGAAGATGGAACTCGCTCACCCGTTCGGCCCGAGCTTATATAGTGGCCACTTAAGGCCGGAAGTTCCGCTCGTTGGAGCCGGAACTTCCGGTCTCGCAGAACCACCCGGGCTGGTCACGAACAAGGCCGAACCGGCGAAAGATACCAGCCGGAAGTACCGGTCGAAACGACCGGAACTTCCGGTGGAACATGAAACTGTGCCCAAAAATAGGATTTTGACACGAACAAGGTGCACTTGGAGAAGGTGAAGGATATGTCTTAGATGAGATAGGCTTAGGACAGATACGCCAAACAGTGAGATGGTACATGATCACTCATTTTTGCAAATAATGCAAATGAAGGCCAAAAATGAGTGATTTCCCATAAACAAGGAGATGTCAATAAAATCCAATGAAAATCCAAACAACTCCAACTCTTCACGAAGAAGAGTGCGGTGGCCTAGGCCACCATATATGAGTGTTATGATATGACACCGCGAAGATATATCTTGGGTTCAAACCACTACTCATCATTTAAGCTCACATATCAACATATGATATAACGAGAATGAAATCTTTAGGGATTTCTATTTTCGTGCCCTCGGGTCCTTAGTTGTACTCAGTTTTCCCCAGCTCCTTAGTTTTTCCTCAGTTTTCCCCAACTTCTTGTCTATAACCCGCAGAAAGAGCTCGGACGGAAGGAATCCCGTTTAGTTGACGTTGGTTGGTGCCGGCAAGTGGGGCCGCTGTTGGTGCCCCGCAGTGGACACGTCTCCACTTATCCAGCATCATCATGGGACCCACAACTTGTCCACGTGAGCGCGCCGGACCCACAGCTTACCCAGGTGACCGTTGCAAAATGGGAGCCCGAGCTAGCCCCGCGCCCGTGCCCGTGCCATTGCTTCCCCTTTCTTTCTCCGCGCCCCATTGTTCTTCTTCTCGCGCCGGCAGCCCTTCTCCGGCACGCGGGTGATGTCTAGTTTCTCTTCGACCTCCCGTTCTTCATGGCCGCAGTATGGACCCGTGCCTTTGACAAGATGCCCCGACCGCCCACGCCAGAGCCTTCGAAGCGGTCGATCCGTAAGACGGACGAGAACGGCAACCGTGGACGTGAGTTCGTTGCATGCGAGAGCTTGCCATATAGAGAGGGGGATAAGGTTAGATCTCGCTCCAATTTCTCTGTTTTCTCTCGATTTTCTTGTTATTCCCTCGAATTTGGGATTTAGGGTTCACGTTGTTGTTTTCAGATCTTGAAGAAATGCAGGCATTTCGAGTGGATCGATGTGTATGTTCGGAGGCTTCAGTTGCAGGAATCAATTGGCGCTATTGGGGGGCGCAATTTGGGAGGGGGGGGACTTGCTGTAGAGAATGCGGCGGAGAGAGGAGCCGTTCCGATTAGGGACCTTCCGATTATGCCTAATGCTCCCAATGCAGAACTGGTGGAAGTGAAGGGAGAACTGAAGAAAATGAACAAGCAGTTAAGGCAGCTGATCGAGTTGAAGAAGCAAGCTAATCCGATGGCTGGTTGTTTTTTTTGTTGTATAATTACGATCGGATTCTTATCATTGCTCACCAGGCGCTAGAAGTTGTTACACGGGATACCTAGTTACAAATCCATTATTCAGTTACATGTACTTGTAGTTGTTTTCAAAGTTAGTGTGTGCATTCACCGAAATTACCAAACTATATTCCCTAAAAGAAAAGGACAGCTAAAGATAGTTGATAATTATTAGAGGGGTGACAAATAATGCAATCGCCGAAATTCGCAAAAATGTATGCCTCATGTTTATAACAAAATTATACCACTTTTAGGCCGTTTCAAAATACCAATACTATATCCCAAACTATATTCCCTAAAAGAAAAGGACAGCTCAAGATAGTTGATAATTGTTAGAGGGGTGACAAATAATGCAATCCCCGAAATCCGCAAAAATGTATGCCTCATGTTTATAACAAAATTATACCACTTTTAGGCCGTTTCAAAATACCAATACTATATCCCAAACTATATTCCCTAAAAGAAAGGGACAGCTCAAGATAGTTGATAATTGTTAGAGGGCTGACAAATAATGCAATCACCGAAATCCGCAAATATGTATGCCTCATGTTTATACCAATACTATATATTAAGTGGCAAACTCGTCATTTCATTCTCCACCGACAGAGAGAGAGAGAGAGATGGGTGGCCACGAAGAGAGAGAGAGAGAGAGAGAGAGAGAGAGGTTGCCACGAAGAGACGGATAGGGGTATACTGCCCGTTAGATCGCTGGATCAACGGTTCGTGGAGTCGATCCGTGTGACAACGGCTCAACCAATCAGGATAAGTTTGGGCTTCTCGCAGCATTTGTGACAGTACTTGAGGGCAAAACTGAGTAGTACTAAGAATCCAAGGGCACATAAATAGTAAATAGACTAAGGGATTCAAACAAAAGAATTACAAAATGAAAAATGTGTGTTTTGTACAATATAATTCATATTGGGCTACATCAAATTATTTGCAATTCAAATATACATGAGTGTGACAATTATGGCATCATTTAGACAAACTATGTTTTGGGAAAGATGTTTTGCAAAGGGGTTTGGGTGGAAAACCATGCATCTTCATAGCTACACTAGTGATTCCGAGAAGTGGCAATTTGTGGTAAAACTTGATTTATATATGTTTGTTAAGGTTTTCTAGGTGGCAGGTTGCGTAGGAAGACTCCATGAGTAGTTGCCACTATGTTTTTATTTTTTTGGATTTTTTTGCGCATGAAATGACTCAATTAGCTATGTTAATCTCATTTGTTGACTCTCTCGTTGACCAGCTACTTGAGGGTAAAACTGAGTATATTGCACTTGCCGGTCTAAGTCCTCGAGGGGAAAACTGAGTACGTATAAAATTTCTGTATAAGGCATGAGGTTATAACTGAGTACACCAAACGTCCCAGGGTTAGACTCGGGTAGCGGTGCACGCTGCAGCCGTGCATAGCGGACGCGTGTTGCCGTGCATAGCGGACGCGTGTTGCGGTACACGCCACCTTCGTCTTTATAGAGCCCCTCTTTCTCTCCCTCGACGCACGTTCTCACTGGCTCACTGCAACCGCCTCCCATGTCCCATCATCTTCTCCACAACCGAAGAAAAAACCCCGAAGAAAACCGCCGGCGATGGAGAAGAATGAGATGCCCATTGTCGGCACATCAGCCGCCGCCCCCGTCCAGGCCCCCGTCGTCTGCTTCCATCATAGCAGCCGGCGCATCGGCCGCCGCCCCGTCCGTGCCCCCGTCGCCGCTTCCAACGTAGCAGCCGGCGCATCGGCCGCCGCCCCGTCCAGTGCCCCCGTCGCTGCTTCCAACGTAGCAGCCGGCGCATCGGCCGCCGCCACCGTCCAGTCCCCCGTCGATTTGGACCCGTACGAACCAAGTGCAGTACGACGCGCCGGAGAACCCCTACGACACCACCATCGTCGACAACGAGCCGGAGGTAACCCTTTGTTCCCTTGTTCTTATCTCATTTCAATCATTTTGTGTTAGATCTACCGTTATTATGGTTCGTCTGTGTATAACGAATTTTTGTACCGAAAATTCATATTATGAATATATATTACCATGTCATTTCTATAACATGTGGGTCCCACAACATACTAAATATTTATGGGAGCATATATGTGTGATACTGGACTCGTTTTATAGGGTTCGTCATCTACATCATCATGGTGCAAACAGACTGCGATTTGGACAAACGGTTCAGATTATATAGTCTCCCAAAGATTTGGAAGATAGATGAGCTAGCTAGTTTGTTAAGCAGCACAATCGATGGTTGCATGCATATATGCAACGATTGAGCACTACGTACCGTATGTGTTCCGCAAAAAACGACACCACACGTGCGTATGCCAAGCTGGAAACAGAGAACGGTCCCATATTGCGTAGATGTATCGTGCAGTACGTCTTGCGCCGGTACATCCGTATAATCTACTGCTGACCTCACGGATGACATCTACTACAGAGAAGATAGAGTAGAATTCAGTTTAAACGATCCACGCGTTTTCGGCCGCGGGACGTGATCAGCAAGTTGGTGACGCCTATATAAGGCCAGCCATCCTCGCTCGACAAAAGGGCACATACGCACACACCCGGGAAAAAGAGAGATCACGCGGACGCGGGGAGGAAAAAGGGCAGGATCTCGCCACCCTCGCGCCGCGCAAGTTCATCGTTCTTGCATCAGAATTTTGCAACGACGAACGCCACACTTACACCCACCAAATTTCGAGATGATTGCTGCGACGCTAGCCGTGCTTATGGCAACTACTATGGGGCCAGGAGGAAAGCGCGTCTTTGACGGTAAGCAATAAATTTTGGCATCTTGATACTTCTTCCTCAGAGTATTTTTTCTACGATCTATATGCATCCTCCGCCATTGATTGAAGAGGCAAGATCAAGATCAAAGAAATTATAGATTCCGCCATCGAAGCGAGGCTATAAATCATGGCCTCCCGATGTGATGGAATCGGCGATCGAATACATGAGCGCGGGACGACTATCCCCACGTTGTTGGTTTATCCCTACGATTGTGGATTACCTCAGCAAGGGTGGTCGACCGTGGCTCTACCATAGTTACAAGTTCTACCATCGATGTGAGGCTAATGATCAAAGCTTCCCGATGTGATGGAATCATCTTCCAAAATATATGAGCGCGTGATCTATCCTATGTGGGTGGTGAACTCGCGGCTTCGTGCAAATTATGATGAGCGCACGCGACTAAGTTCATGTGCGAAGAAGTCCAATTATCAAAAGATCTTGATCCTTACGAGGGAGCATGATTGATCATATTTACATCTACATCGCCCGTCACATGGAAGCGAGATCGTATATACATGATATTGATTTTGCTCCTACAAGGAAGCGAGATTGGTATATTTTTGAGCATCATCCAACATACATATGTGATACTATTCGACATCGACACCTTGGCCAAGTGTCGACGAGACAATGGCTACATATCATACCATCATGTCTAGTGCCGACGAGGCCAGACGAAACTATGGCCAAGTGCCGACGAGGCTAGGTCACCATTATTATCGACATGTCCCAAACCTACGGGATAGGACACATTGTTGCTTGGCACCGACGAGGCGATAGCAACACATACACATGTCCGTGTCCGATGAAGTCGTGGCGTTACATGACCGGGCACCGACGAGGCGAAAGTCATCCCCTTCATCGACATATCCCGTTGGTCATACCAACATGGCGATAATACATGTGACTCGGGTTTCTGGTGAAACAAAACCACCCGCACACATATTTTCCATGAATATCACATGCATATGGATGAGCAATCCAAACATGACGACGACCATCAGCGCAGCTTAATCGGAGGTATTCTGTGAGGCTTGACCCTGCAGATGTAATTAACCGGATGCTTGCAAAGGCACCGGGAATCAATGAACTACACAATCTCCTAAGTCAGATACTCCATGAGCGCGACGCAGAAGGCAAAAAGGATATAGTCCTATTGGAATATGCAATATGTATTTGTACAATGCAATGATATGAATAAAGTGCTGTGTTCCTTATATGGTGTTTTGTCTTTCTTTGTCTATTTTATTTTATTTCTTGTTTTCATTAAGCAAGATGGCACGCCCGCATATTTGTACTCTCATGTACGCATCTAGCAAAACCCCTACATACCCTAGGGGAAAGTTTCGCTACTTTTTGTCGAAACAAAATTGGCACGCCCAGTGGGACTTGGTTCTCCTCCCATCTTTGCTGCGCTTCGAAGGTCGTCAAAAGTCTGGTTACGTTGATCATATGGACGGTGCATAAAAAAAATGCAAGTCCTGCTTGAAGCACCTTGACTAGTGCTAAAAACCATCTCTTATTTGGTGGATTATGCTCATGGAAGGAAAATTCCACGTCCAGCTCAAAGCTCATGGACTTGCATGCAAAAACAAATAAGGTCCATTACTTGTGGTGGATAACTTGCTAGTGCAACTTGATCGTATTGAACTTAACAAGTTCTAGTGCATGGCGATGCACTATATATCATGGATTCCCTATCGTGGGTGAGTCCTTTCCATCAATCATCAGTGCATGCAAACAAGATCTACAATGCTCCCTACATACCCTAGGGGAAAGTTTCGCTACTTATTGTCGAAACAAAATTGGCACGCCCGGTGGGACATGATTCTCCTCCCATCTTTGTTGCACTTCGAAGGTCGTCAAAATTCTCTATTCTAGTGCTCATCAAAAGGCATCCTGTGGTGCATGAAAAGAAATGCAAGTCCCACTCAAAGTGGTCGACTAATGCATGGTAAGAAAAAAAATCATCTCGTGCCATGGATAGATTGCTCTTGTCAGAATCGCACCGTTCTACTCAAAGCAAATTGACCTGTACTTCTGATACAATGAGGTTTACAAAGGCCGGTGCAAGAATAAGAAGTGGATGAATTTTCCCACATACCCAATGACGTTCTTGATTTATATCTGGACGTGAGTGGTGCTACATAAAATGGCATGCACCATACCTGATGTGAAATACCAAGTACAACCGCAGTCGCAAAGATAGGCCGATGCCAATCTTCCAATTAAAAAAAAGGGTTTGCATCCAAGCCGTCATCAACCAGTTACTATCGGTGTATCCACCAACCAGCACACATGTCAACATAATTTTATTGACACCAGCTTATCGGGTGATTGTTCCGCCAAGCAACACCTTGGTGCACCATGCTGCATGCATCATGTCAAATTCTAATTTTCACCCCTGAAGATCATATATGTGCTACTATGCATGCGCTGAGATCTTCTTTCTTCTCCAACTTCATGAAAATATTGAAAATACTTCAAAACCTTGGAGTCCTAAGAAACGCCGAGGCAATGTAACAAATGGAGATTATGCCAGGGTCTAAGGTGGCGCTCACACATCTTTACCGGTATATTACATGTTATTTCTGCTGAGAGCACCTAAATTATCGATCTATTTGCCCTGCTATTCTCCTCCTCGAGATGGGTTAATACCCGATAATGAAATACCTGGCGCGACTTGATGGATGCCTTGCGGTTGTTTTTTGAAGCTTGATCAAAAAGCTCATGATTTTTATATATAACATAGCGGTGTATGGATCAGGCGATTTTCTCCAGCAGGCTGAGTTATTCCGCCGCCAGGCTAACACCATGCCCCGATAAATATCATTGTAAAGTCTTACAAGGCTTCGATCGCTGCCTAAAATGGCAGTTCTAGAGCATCACATTTAACAAGGGCGAGGTACATATAGATGATGCCAGTTTCGAATGTCTTACGGTTGTTCTCTTTGAAGATCGACTATGGAAAGTGCAAATCTCTATATGCACATGTAAAAAGTGCTCCCGCAGCTTCCCCAACTTGTGCCAATAAGTGGATGATTCTTCTGCCCACGTACTTGTGCACTGCTTGAACCGTGACGGCTAGCCATGCTGCATAACAACCCGCCCATGCCTGGTACAATGTGAAGAGATAGTCGACCAACATCGACAGTGTTGACACGTCCAAGTCTATCTTGTACACGCACTGCATTGAACAAAGAAGCCATGACGCTCCCATGGAGGCGCCTCTGGGGACCATGGTAAAGCATGATAAATGCTAGCCTGTATATGTGCTAATTATCAGGCTTAAGAGCCACACATGATAGCTAGCTAAGGCGGACAACGCCCAACACCATTTCATGCTAAGATTATTTGTCTAAGTTTGACTGCCTTAATGTTTGAAACAAGGCTAATCAAGTCAATGGCAACAACACCACTAAATTGACGAGCATTATCTCTCGTCGTTGTCAACTACCCCTCTTGAGTGAGTTCAGACAGTACACACGTACTGTTGAACCTCACACACGTACTGTTGAACCTCCACTCCGAGTTGGGGCCAAGGCAGGATACCATGCCTCCCGCTATAGGTTATGGTCAAGCACCTGAATCATCGTGACATGTTGATGCAAGGAGTTATGCACGTAATATTTCACCCTCAACATGATCGAAGCCCACCGCTCCCTCATGGAAGTCTCCTCTCCCTCCAACACATCAGTGGAGGCAGTCACACCCTCCACCTTGTTGGAATTACTTGGTCACGCCAAGGATCGATGGTGGCCCAAGTCCCAAAAAAAAATCAAGAACATGGTGGTAGTGAGAATCACCCTCCTGATGTTGATATAGCCACAAAAAAGATACAAAAGGTCTAATAGTGACCCCCACTTGGGACACTATAAAGTAGATACGAAGTTTCGAACCACTATCGAGGATGCCAGGCTAATAAATAATGTAACATTTGCTCCCTCAAGAGGATTTTTTTTAAGCTCAATAAATGGCTTGTACCTTACGACCTCACATATGAATGCCTAGGGGCAAAGAATATGGCATGACCATAGTCATCGTCGGATGCCACCAAGATTTGTGAATGGGTAACAAGGAGATGAATCATTTTCCTGACCAGGGCTACCACTTCCTTTCTTGGCACTTTATGCCTCGTACATGGGGACGGTCCCCCGAAGTTACAAAAGTGGGGGCATCCAAGGACGTTTTCCCTCCCTCTTTTTTCTAGGCAACACTTCCCCATACATTATTCAAGAGGCATGCCATGACGATGCAAAATATTGTTTCTCTAGTGGGGAGCCTCAAACATAACAGGGCCGCGTAGCACCGCTGGCCGATGTTCTCATCACTCTGGGCTCAACTATTTCACCGGACAGTGAGCCTCAATCAAGTCGACACTCTTATAGGCGGAGCCAAAGTCAAGAAGACAAGGGTTGGGGGCATGGGAGAAAATTTTCTCCTCCCACCCACAAGCATAGTTACACAGCCCACCAAAAAAGGGAATGTGCTACTGCTACTATGAAATCACCATCGATATTGCTGAGTGATGAAGCTACTCCTTCGCCAGCTCCACTCATACTAAGGATCTTCAAAAAGCCTTACCACATGTGGCTCATCATCCCCTATCGTACTGGAGACGCACGCTAGTCCAACGACTAGAAGCATAGAACATCCACAAGGAACAGTATGAAGAAGGGTGGCTGAGATAGAGGAACTACAGGGTGCTGCACCTAAGCAGCCCCCATCGATGTACCTCTCCATAGCAATGTCGTTGCAAGTCTTGGTGATCCCAGAAAAAATTATGGGTTTCCGCCTACTCTCTTCTATAAGGTCCCGCATGTTGCCATCACCACCCGCCATATGCGAAGTGTGGTGGGGTCAAGCAGAAAAGATCATCAAGAAAAATAAAAAGAAGGTCCAACCAAGATATGGTCTGGGTTACATCCGCTCAGAGTCTTCTGAAAGTGAGGATGAAGGGAATGATAATCCACAAAGGGTCACATGCCACATGGCATTTGTACATGATCCAAGTGAGATAGAGGAACTCCATTAGGCTAGTAATGTCCTTGATGGAAATTGATATTACTTATGTTCCACAAAAAGAAATTAAGGGGCAAGCCTTGGCTGATTTTCTCGCAGCACACTCCGTGCCAGATGACTCTCCGCTCGTGGTAGAGCTGCCCGATGAGGAAGTATTTTTCGTCGAGGTCGAGCCCCCATGGGAGCTATATTTTGATGGGGCCTCTCGCATAGAGACGGACCCAGATGGCGCATCAACAAGGAGAGCTGGGGCAGGAATAGTATTCAAGACTCCGCAAGGAGGAACTATATACTACTCTTTCTCCATCCTGAAGGAGGAATGTTCGAACAATGAAGCAGAGTACGAGGCTCTCCTATTTGTCCTCCTACTAGCACTCTCTATGGATATACGAGACCTCCGGGCTTATGGGGACTCACAACTCATCGTTCGACAAGTTAATGACATATATGAGGTACGAAAGCCTGAGCTAGTGCCATATTACAAAGCGGCTCAAAGCCTTATGAGAAAATTTGAGCATATTGAAATTTCCCATGTGCCGCGAAGTAAAAATGCTTCGGCAGATGCCTTGGCCAAACTTGCAGCAGCGTTAGTGCTTCCCAAACGGGAGCCCGCTCATATAGGAATTGAAGAAAGATGGCTCCTACCGGCCGTCCTGGAACTAATACCCGATGAGTGTGATGTACATCATGTTGTCGCCACCGTCATACAGGAGGACGATTGGCGCAAACCCTTCCTCGATTATTTTTTGTCATGGGACTCTCCCTAATGATCTTGTAGAAAGGCGTAGGTTGCAAAGGCGCCTCCCTTCATATATTTATATGGCAAGGACCTTGTATCGACGTTCATTCAGTCAAGAGCTCTTGTTGCGATGCGTGTCTAGAGATGAAGCTGATAAAATACTACAAGAGGTCCATCATGGCATTTGTGGAGGCCACCAAGGTGGACCCAAAATGTACCATAGCATAAGGATTGGTGGCTATTATTGGCCCGGAATCATGAGAGACTCGCCTAGAGGTAGCAAGGTCATGTCACAATTGTCGGATTCATGGTGTTCTCAAACACCAACCTCCTCGTTCCCTTACATCCCACTCGTGCCCTCATGGCCTTTCGATGGATGGGGTATAGATGTTGTTGGCCCCTTTGACCCTCCATCTTCCGGAGGTCATGTCTTTATCCTAGCAGCGACTGATTATTTCTCCAGAAGGGCGGAGGCTGTTCCCCTAAGAGAAGTAAAAAGTGACAATGTGATCAATTTCCTGGAGCATAATATCATATATCGCTTTGGAGTCCCTCGTCGAATCACCTTTGATAATGCCAAGGCCTTCAAATCACATAAAATGCTGAAATTCATTGCCAAGTATAAAATTCAGTGGAATTACTCCACTCGGGTACTATCCTCAAGCTAATGGGTTGATTGAAGCTTTCAATAAGACCCTTGGACAAATATTAAAGAAGACGGTCCACAAGCATCATCGTGATTGGCACGATCGCCTCTATGAGGCCTTATGGGCATATCGTGTCACTGTCCGAACGCCTACCCAAGCAACACCATACTCACTGGTGTTCGGGACTGAGGCGGTTCTTCCGCTTGAAGTAGAGCTACCATCTCTAAGAGTGGCTATTCATGACGAAATTACCCAAGATGAGCAAATCCGACTGCGATACCAAGAGTTGGATTCCTTGGAAGAAGATCGCCTTAATGCGCTTCAAAATCTTGAACTCTATCGCCAAAATATGGTTCGATCATATGACAAACTAGTAAAGCCTCGAGTCTTTCGTAAGGGAGATTTGGTCCTAGTACTTCGGCGCCCCATCGTGATTAAGGGTAAAGTCAAAGGAAAACTCGAACCCAAATGGGAAGGGCCTTTTGTCATTGAACAAGTATATGATGGTGGTGCCTATCAATTGATTGACCAAGAAGGGGATCGCCCTATGCCACCCATCAATGGGAGGTACCTGAAAAAGTACTTTGCGTGATCTGCTGCACGCAAGTCGCCTTTTTTTTTCTTCCTTTCTTTTGTGTTTATCTTTATTTGGATTTTCTTTTTAACATGGACATCAACGTCCTACAATAAACGGCTTTCCCTAAAACACACCATGCTAGTAATTGAAGTCTTGGTCACCCTTGGTCTAGTCTGAAGGTGGCACATGTGGCATGCATTAAAGTGGAGCGACACCTATACCCACTACACACGACACATGCCAAAGTGTATGCTTTCAGCAGGAGTGGTGGAAATTACTTGGGCTACTTCTGTGCACTGAGGTCCCATACTCTTCATGTTTCTTGCCATGTTTCAGGCTCCCGGAGGCACGACGCCCTGGGGTAACCCATAGGAAAAAAAGAAATATCAAGCCCCCGGGGTGTTTCTCCCACCAAAGCCAAAATGCCTGTGAGGGTTTATGTAGTCCACAGAGGTGCGCGTCTGCTCTTCAAATTCTGAAGATGAGTCCCCTAGCAACTGCCGAAGAAGGGCCTTCAAGGAATCCAATCAAATCCTCTCAAACCAACGAGGAAGCTCCATCAAAAGTTCACAAAGTTCAAGCAATCCTCCAATCAAAAAAAAAAGTAAAAAAAAAAAGAAGAAGCGAGAAGGAAAATAAGCCAATCAAAGAAGCAAGTCTCCACCAAGCAAGTCATGATCCGTAGGGGACTCATTGGAAAGAAGGAGGGGAGTAGTCGTGCACCGCCCCTCAACTAGGCCATGAAAAATAGCCAAGCCATTTATCCCATAACCATTTACACAAGTCACCCTCTCCTACGTCTTTGTGTTCTTGAGACATGTGCAAGGGGCATGATGAAGTTGTGGGGCTACTCAGTCACACGAAGTCTACGGTAAGAATTCCCATCCTTCTGAAAGCATCATGGAAGCATACGGTCTTTCACATACACTCACGAAAACTAAATTATCAAGTTGCAACTGTCATGGTCCTTCGACGGTTCCTGATGATTATCCCTTGGGTTACCATTTCTAAGCTCACGTTCATAGCTGGTGTTACAAGGAAAAGCCAACATCCCAAAATAAAATAAAATAAAAAACTTTGTTTTTCTTTTTTTATTCTTTTCTTCTTCCTGCTTGGTTAATTTTGTGCCGCCATGCGGCTCGTTTCCTCGCTTGCTCTTAGAGAGAAATATATATTTCCTCGATCTTTATGCAGCCTTATATGCCACTAATGCATATGCGTGACACCGCCCATCGTGCATAACGTCACCAATATTTTTCCAACGACGGGCATTCCGCATCAACTAATGCATCACTATTGAGGGCATCATCCATATTATGGCCATACGGGTGACACTGGGGGCATCAACCCTTTGGTAGTCATACCACCAACACTGGGGGCATCATCGCCTCCTAGTTCATCTACATCGTCGATGGCATTCCGACATTTCAAATATGGGAGCAGCAAGACACGCCAGTGCGGTCAGTGTTAAGCTGTGAAACCCAACAAGTATACGATGGCTGGCACCGTAGTTACTTCACGGTCGCATCGAGCTTGATAAAATTGTTATTGCGGTTCAAGGCTTAGAATCGCTCATGGGTATAATCCATTGGCTGGCACCATCAACTGGTCGCAGTGGAGCCCAATATCCATTGGCTGGCACCACCAAGTTGGTCGCAATGGAGTGTTCAATATTCATTGTCTGGCACCACCAAGTTGGTCGCAATGGAGTTTCAAATATTCACTGGCTGGCACCACCACCTTGGTCGCAGTGAAAAGAGAAAAAATGGAACATATTTTCAAGAATAAGAGATGTGAATCGTTTAATACTTTTCATCTCACCTATCCTAGTTAAAGTTGCGGCCGTACAGTCGTTGTCGCATTTATTCATTCAGAATTGTAGCTCCATGTGCTACGTCCTATTAACAACAGCCTTTGCGCCAGTATGATCATGTATACTTCATTATGTATCCAAGGGCTGTCCTCATATTGTATGACCAAGACAAAGGAAAGTAATACGGTGGAACCATAAGTCTGTCAAAAAACAATTTCATGCCAAATATGCCGTCTTCGATTGGTCTAAATAAAGTACCGGGACTTCTTTTCGGTTAAAGGCAAATGACTTCAGCTAAGCACAGGAGACTTGTGTCCAATTCATAGTCGCCCTGATCAAGGTATGCATATGTCGTGTGCAAACATAACTACAGAGTTCAGCACTAGTACAACGCAGGATCGGGCATTCAGAAAATTCGTCCACCTGTTTAAATTATTTCACCGAGTTTAGTCCATGTCGCTTCGCGCATGAACTATACTCGGCGAGGGGCATTTGTATAACGAATTTTTGTACCGAAAATTCATATTATGAATATATATTACCATGTCATTTCTATAACATGTGGGTCCCACAACATACTAAATATTTATGGGAGCATATATGTGTGATACTGGACTCGTTTTATAGGGTTCGTCATCTACATCATCATGGTGCAAACAGACTGCGATTTGGACAAACGGTTCAGATTATATAGTCTCCCAAAGATTTGGAAGATAGATGAGCTAGCTAGTTTGTTAAGCAGCACAATCGATGGTTGCATGCATATATGCAACGATTGAGCACTACGTACCGTATGTGTTCCGCAAAAAAACGACACCACACGTGCGTATGCCAAGCTGGAAACAGAGAACGGTCCCATATTGCGTAGATGTATCGTGCAGTACGTCTTGCGCCGGTACATCCGTATAATCTACTGCTGACCTCACGGATGACATCTACTACAGAGAAGATAGAGTAGAATTCAGTTTAAACGATCCACGCGTTTTCGGCCGCGGGACGTGATCAGCAAGTTGGTGACGCCTATATAAGGCCAGCCATCCTCGCTCGACAAAAGGGCACATACGCACACACCCGGGAAAAAGAGAGATCACGCGGACGCGGGGAGGAAAAAGGGCAGGATCTCGCCACCCTCGCGCCGCGCAAGTTCATCGTTCTTGCATCAGAATTTTGCAACGACGAACGCCACACTTACACCCACCAAATTTCGAGATGATTGCTGCGACGCAGCGGTGCTTATGGCAACTACTATGGGGCCAGGAGGAAAGCGCGTCTTTGACGGTAAGCAATAAATTTTGGCATCTTGATACTTCTTCCTCAGAGTATTTTTTCTACGATCTATATGCATCCTCCGCCATTGATTGAAGAGGCAAGATCAAGATCAAAGAAATTATAGATTCCGCCATCGAAGCGAGGCTATAAATCATGGCCTCCCGATGTGATGGAATCGGCGATCGAATACATGAGCGCGGGACGACTATCCCCACGTTGTTGGTTTATCCCTACGATTGTGGATTACCTCAGCAAGGGTGGTCGACTGTGGCTCTACCATAGTTACAAGTTCTACCATCGATGTGAGGCTAATGATCAAAGCTTCCCGATGTGATGGAATCATCTTCCAAAATATATGAGCGCGTGATCTATCCTATGTGGGTGGTGAACTGCGGCTTCGTGCAAATTATGATGAGCGCACGCGACTAAGTTCATGTGCGAAGAAGTCCAATTATCAAAAGATCTTGATCCTTACGAGGGAGCATGATTGATCATATTTACATCTACATCGCCTGTCACATGGAAGCGAGATCGTATATACATGATATTGATTTTGCTCCTACAAGGAAGCGAGATTGGTATATTTTTGAGCATCATCCAACATACATATGTGATACTATTCGACATCGACACCTTGGCCAAGTGTCGACGAGACAATGGCTACATATCATACCATCATGTCTAGTGCCGACGAGGCCAGACGAAACTATGGCCAAGTGCCGACGAGGCTAGGTCACCATTATTATCGACATGTCCCAAACCTACGGGATAGGACACATTGTTGCTTGGCACCGACGAGGCGATAGCAACACATACACATGTCCGTGTCTGATGAAGTCAGGGCGTTACATGACTGGGCACCGACGAGGCGAAAGTCATCCCCTTCATCGACATATCCTGTTGGTCATACCAACATGGCGATAATACATGTGACTGGGTTTCGGTGAAACAAAACCACCCGCACACATATTTTCCATGAATATCACATGCATATGGATGAGCAATCCAAACATGACGACGACCATCAGCGCAGCTTAATCGGAGGTATTCTGTGAGGCTTGACCCTGCAGATGTAATTAACCGGATGCTTGCAAAGGCACCGGGAATCAATGAACTACACAATCTCCTAAGTCAGATACTCCATGAGCGCGACGCAGAAGGCAAAAAGGATATAGTCCTATTGGAATATGCAATATGTATTTGTACAATGCAATGATATGAATAAAGTGCTGTGTTCCTTATATGGTGTTTTGTCTTTCTTTGTCTATTTTATTTTATTTCTTGTTTTCATTAAGCAAGATGGCACGCCCGCATATTTGTACTCTCATGTACGCATCTAGCAAAACCCCTACATACCCTAGGGGAAAGTTTCGCTACTTTTTGTCGAAACAAAATTGGCACGCCCAGTGGGACTTGGTTCTCCTCCCATCTTTGCTGCGCTTCGAAGGTCGTCAAAAGTCTGGTTACGTTGATCATATGGACGGTGCATAAAAAAAATGCAAGTCCTGCTTGAAGCACCTTGACTAGTGCTAAAAAACCATCTCTTATTTGGTGGATTATGCTCATGGAAGGAAAATTCCACGTCCAGCTCAAAGCTCATGGACTTGCATGCAAAAACAAATAAGGTCCATTACTTGTGGTGGATAACTTGCTAGTGCAACTTGATCGTATTGAACTTAACAAGTTCTAGTGCATGGCGATGCACTATATATCATGGATTCCCTATCGTGGGTGAGTCCTTTCCATCAATCATCAGTGCATGCAAACAAGATCTACAATGCTCCCTACATACCCTAGGGGAAAGTTTCGCTACTTATTGTCGAAACAGTCTGTTCCTAGTTCAATCCTTTTTTGTTAGATCTTGCGTTATTACTGTTCGTCTGTTCCTAGTTCGATCCTTTTGTGTTAGATCTTGCGTTATTAGTGTTTGTGATTTGCTTTTGTTTAAGATTTGTGCCGATGATGATGAATATTTGGGCATAAATTGATTCAGGGTTTGGTCAGTAAACAATTGGTGTGTAGAAATTTGTTGTGCATGATCTTTGGTTTGCTGACTCAAATCCTGGATATAAGTGTGTCCAATGTAACTGAGGCTACCTCTTTTTTCGAGCCCATATTATCATGCATGATTTTTTGTTCACTCTCTGTTCCATCATCGTTGCAATTGACTCCGTGTTTTTTGCACGATCTTTGGTGCTACGTGACAGGTGCAGAGCAGCGACGTCGACGGCGACGACGAGTCCTTCCACACCAAGACTCGTCACGTCCTCAGGAGGCTGCAGTCCGGCCATTACGATGGCCCTTTTGCTCGAGGCATTTACAAGTGCCCCTTACGCAACGAGAAGCTCCGCGCCACCGACTTCAACTCCCCGGTGAACCATGCTGAATCCATTGGCGGATGTGGCGCTAGAGTTGGAAGGACCGTGAACGTGCATGCGTACATGGCCAAACACAAAGCACTTGGGATTCACTCGCGCAACCTCCAAGCGAGTCACACGCGCTACCTGGAGGCGTTGAACGTGCCTCATCGCACTCTTCGTATGTGACTGCTCTATCTGTAGAGCAGCTTAATTTCATGTAAAATGTAGCTTATGTTGGATCTATCGGTACTACTTTTGGATCTGTCCTGAATATATCTATGCTATGTTGGTTGTTGTATGCAGCTTATCCTATATTTTTTCTCTGGATTTGTGTCCTAGATTTCCTACCTGATTGGGTAAAAACGAAGGCATAAAGAAATGAATGGCGTTAAAAAACGAAGGAGAAGCTGCTCTAGATTTGCTACCAATTTGGGCTATCAAATATGAATGAGATCGAGCGATAGAGAGGAAAAAGGTACATTGAAAACTGCTAATCTGGGCGAAAGAGACAGAAACCACTCGTGCCCCCGTCCCGGACCCACACGGCTCCACACGCTACGGCCCCACACGCTACGGCCACACAAACACGCCTCGTCCTGTCCCACGCGGTCCCTTCCTACCAGCCCCACACGACGCGGTCCCACACGACGCGAGCCCACAAACGACACGACCCCACTCGTCAGCACGGAACGGTCAACTTAACGGATTCCTTCCGTCCGAGCTCCTTCTGCGGTTCAGACAAGGGCTTGGGGAAAACTGAGGAAAAACTAAGGAGCTGGGGAAAACTGAGTACAACTAAGGACCTGAGGGCACGAAAAAAGAAATCCCAAATCTTTAATGTTGGCATTATGGGGGGAGGGATAGCTCAATAATTTAAACCGCACTCCCCCTATTTCCATGCCCACATCTAAACCAAATAAAGTTTTGAGACAAAGGTGTGTTTGCAAGATGGTCAAGCTATACTCCTTGAATCAATGATATTTAGCTCATTCCTCAAATAAGAGAATCTTGCTTCATCAAGAGGCTTCGTGAATATATCGGCAAGTTGATCTTTGGTTGGAACATAGATAAGCTCAATATCACCACGGGCAACATGATCCCTAATGAAATGATTCCGGATCTCAATATGCTTCGTTCTTGAATGTTGCACCGGATTATAGGCAATCTTGATGGAACTTTCATTGTCACATAATAGAGGAACTTTGTCACAAATGACACCGTATTCCTTTAAAGTTTGCCTCATCCATAACAATTAAGTGCATCCACTTGCGGCGGCAACATATTCGGCTTCGGCGGTGGAGAGAGATATACAATTTTGCTTCTTAGAAGACCAACACACCAAGGACCTACCAAGGAATTGGCAAGCCCCGGAAGTTGATTTCCTATCATCCTTGTCACCCGCCCAATCCGCATCGGTATAACCATTGAGAATAAAACTTGAGCCTTTGGGGTACCAAATACCATATCTTGGGGTATCAACCAAATATCGAAAGATTCTCTTGAGAGCTATCATGTGGCTCTCCTTAGGAGAAGCTTGATACCTTGCACACACACCAACACTCAACACTATGTCCGGTCTAGATGCACAAAGGTAAAGCAAGGATCCAATCATGGAGCGATATACCTTTTGATCCACCTCTTTACCATTGGGATCTAGTGCAAGATGACATTTGGTGACCATAGGAGTGGCCACACCCTTCATCTCGGTCATCTTGAACCTCTTGAGCATGTCTTGGAGATATTTTGCTTGGTTGATGAAGGTTCCTTCCCTCAATTGCTTGATCTCAAAACCTAGGAAGAACTTCATCTCTCCCATCATAGACATCTCAAACCTATCGGTCATAAGCTTTGAGAATTCATCATTGAAAGATTTGTTAGTAGACCCAAATATAATATCATCAACATATAATTGGCAAACGAAAAGCTCCCCATTGACCCTCTTAGTAAAAAGAGTGGGGTCGATTAGCCCAACATCAAACCCACGGTCTACCAACAATTCCTTAAGGTGCTCGTACCAAGCTCTAGGAGCTTGTTTGAGACCATAAAGTGCTTTATCAAGCTTGTAGACATGGTTAGGAAAGTTGAGATCCTCGAACCCCGGGGTTGCTTAACATAAACCTCTTCATGCAAAGGACCATTAAGAAAAGCACTTTTCACATCCATTTGTTGTAACTTAAAGTTATGATGCGAAGCATAAGCAAGAAGGATACGGATGGACTCAAGGCGAGCCACGGGAGCATAGGTTTCTCCAAAGTCAATTCCCTCAACTTGAGAGAACCCTTGAGCCACCAATCTTGCCTTGTTCCTCACAACATTTCCAAACTCATCTTGCTTGTTCTTGAAAATCCATTTAGTGCCTATAACATTGCGGCACTCCTTTGGCTTCTTAACTAAAGTCCATACTTTGTTGCGCTTGAAGTTATTGAGTTCTTCATGCATAGCTTCCAACCAATCCAAATCTTCAAGGGCTTCAAATACTTTCTTGGGTTCCACTAAGGAGATATAAGCATGATGATGGCTAAAGTTCGCCAATTGCCTTCTTGTGGAAACCTTTGCCCTTACATCACCAAGAACCTTGTCATGAGTGTGTCCACGAAGTTCGAGGTTCCTTTCTCTTCTTGCTAGACGACGGGCCTCGATCTCCTCCTTGGTCTTTCTAGGCCTTGGAGGTGTCACTTGATCAACTTGATCATTTGGGTCGCCGTCTTGACCTTGAACTTGAGCTTCCTCAATTGCTTGGGGTTGCTCAATCTCATGTGCTTGATCTTGAACACTATTCGGAGAAGGGCAAGAGTTGATTGGATCCTCATTGGAGCCATTATGAATGATTGGTTGATCTTGACCTTGATCTTGTCCTTGATCTTGCACATAAGAGGGAGGGTCTTGTTCTTGTTCTTGGGTTGGTGCATCATTTGCTTCACTAGGTAGGGTTTGTTGATGTTGAGAAGATGAGGGCTCCACCGTGGTAGAGCATAGTTCTTCCCGAGACGCCACACCGTGTCCCTCAATGGGGCGGAAAAATCCCACACCCATTCTTACTATGGCATCTTGAGGTATTTCATCACCTGCACAAACATCAACTTGCCCCACTTGGGAGCCATCATTTTCTTCGAACCTCACACTACAAGATTCAATGATAATCCCGGAGGCTATATCAAAGATTCTATAAGTGTGAGACTCGGCACCGTAACCAACAAATATACCCTCCAAAGCTTTAGGAGCGAATTTAGATAAACGAACTCCTTTGATTTTGTAGAAACACTTACACCCAAACACCTTGAAGTATGAGATATTAGGCTTGTTCCCGGTGAGTATTTCATATGGAGTCTTGTTCAAGCCCTTGCGGAGATAGAGCCGGTTGGAGGAGTGACAAGCGGTGGAGATGGCTTCGGCCCAAAAGTTATAGCGGGATTTATACTCCGCCATCATAGACCTTGCCATATCCATAAGAGTCCGATTCTTCCTCTCCGCAACACCATTTTGTTGAGGGGTGTAAGAAGCGGAATATTGATGACGAATCCCCTCATCACTAAGAAAATCATTGAGTGTGTAGTTTTTGAACTCGGAGCCGTTGTCACTTCTTATTGCCATAATGAGGAGGTTGTGTTGGCGTTGCACCTCGGTAGCAAAGTCAATAAATATTTGTTGAGTCTCATCTTTCGTCTTGAGAAAGTAGACCCAAGTGTATCTTGAGTAGTCATCGACAATCACCAAGCAATGTTTCTTCGCACCAAGACTTGCATGAGTAACGGGGCCAAAGAGATCCACATGAAGGAGCTCCAAGATCCTCTTGGAAGAGATAATGGTCTTGCTTGGATGCGGAGAGTCATGCATTTTGCCTTCAACACAAGCCCTACAAACACGATCTTTGGCAAAAGACACATTTTCCATTAGTCCCACAATATGGTTCCCCTTGTGAAGACTTTGCAAAGTTCTCATGTTGACATGGGCTAGGCGGCGATGCCACAACCAACCCACGTCCGCCTTTCCGAATAGGCACATCGCACTTGTCGTGGTGGTCCCCGAAAAGTCCACCACATACAAGTTGTGTTCGCGATACCCAACAAAAGCGACTTTTAGAGTCTTGCTCCACAAGAGGACCACAATATCATTATCAATAAAGACGGCGAAACCCATCTTGCCAAGGGCGGAAACGGAAAGCAAATTGTAACCAAGGGTTTTGACAAGCATCACATCCACAAGAGTAATGTTGTGTGCAACCACAACTTTGCCAAAACCCAATACCTCGGATGTAGAATTATCGCCAAAGGAGACGGTGATATCATTTATGTTAGGCCTCAACTCCTTGACGAGGTTCTTGCCGCCGGTCATATGACTTGTACATCCACTATCAAGTACCCATTTTGAACCTCCGGCGGCATAGTCCTACACGAGATCAATTCTTGGATTTAGGTACCCATTTCGCAATGGGTCCTCTTTTGTTAGCAACAAGGGTCTTTGGGATCCAAATAGACCAAGCAACATAACCATCATATGGGCCAACATATTTATCATAAACATCACCATAATAATCTTTAAATAAAACATAGTGAGGGTTAGCAATTCCCGCATCATCATCATTCATGGTTTTGCCCCTGGAGGCTTCACCATTAGTGACGTCTTTCTTCTTCTCTTGTGCGGGCTTGGCCTTTTGCTTGTTTGCCTTCTTTGCCTTGGCATTATAACCAAGGCCCTCCTTCCCATTGTTTGATCTTTGCTTACTCAAAAGATCATCCAAAGAAAGTTTACTTTGGGGAGAGGAGGCCTTAGCAAGTTCATCCTTCAACCTAGCATTTTCCTCAACAATATTTGCATGATCACATAGAGGAGTAGAGGAACTAGGCACATCATATGAAGCAAGCCTAATTTGAAGTTGCTCATAGGATTTGGATAGGAGAGTGAATTCACTCTTCAAAGCTTTGTGAGCTTTGTCTAGTTCATCTAGATCCTTCACAAGTTTCTCATGATCAACCTCAAATTGGGCCTTTTCCTTTTTAAGCACTTTAGACTTAGCCCTAGCAAGATCTCTAGCTTTAGTGAGCTTGTTAATTTTATCTTGAGGCTCTTCAAGAGTTTCTAGCCTCTCCTCAAGAGAAGCTATGGTTTCTTGACTTTCCTCAAGAGCATTTTTAAGAGCATGGATTTCGAGAGAGTCTTCTCTCTCTATTTGACCCTTTTTCTCAAGCATATCACTTTGTTGAGCTAAACGAACCATGAGGTTTGAAACATGCTTTTTAGTGTTACCTTGTAGGTTGAGAATGAAATCATCAAAATCTAGCATTTCTTGTTTCACTTTTAGACTAGCATCATCAACCCCTAGATCACTAGATATGTTAGGCATAGAGGGGCTAGGAGATGATACCTCGGAGGATTGAGCCATGAGGCAACTTTCTTCATCCACATGAATGACCTCATTGGGGAATTCACTTGGTGATGAAGAGTTAGTGGAGAGGGAGGCAAGAGCGACCAATCCATTAGAGGTTGCATCTTCTTCATCATCAACATCATCATCTCCGGAGGTATACTCTTCTTGAGTTGATAGCACAATAGGTGTGTCCAAGGAGGACCTTGCCATGAAGCAATGTGCATTCTTGATATGAGGGTTCTCATTGGGAGATTCAAAGAGAGATGAAGAGGGTATGTTGGTGGTGACGATGGCGGCCAATTCCTTTGAGCTTTCTTCATCTTCATCACCACTAGAACTTTCAACTTCATCGGATGAATATTCTTCCCTTGTTACAAGCACAACTCTTGAGGGCCTCTTGCCCTTCTTGGTCTTGTTGTTGTAGAACTTCTTGTTGGGGGCTTTTGAATATTTGCCCTTTGTGTCCTTGCTCTTGTCCTTGGGAATGAGCCTCCCATTATGAAGCTCTCTATTCTCATAGGGGCATTCGGCAATGAAGTGGCGCTTGTCATCACAATTGTAGCATGATCTTGTCCTTGGACCAAAGCTAGTGAACCCACTTTTGTTGTTCCTCTTGATGTTGTCTTCCTTGGCCTTGGAGGGATCAACCCAAAAGGATTTTGCATGGAAGGCCATGTGATCATGGTAGTGGCATTGCAAATCTTCCGGATAGGACATACTCCAAGATGCCCTATAAGATTCTTTAGGAATCACTTCTTCAACGGAGTTGACCACCAAGGCAAGGTTGGAACCTTTTGCCATCCCAAGAGCACGATTGCGAGAATCATGAGAGGTTTCCTCAAGCACCTTGAGAGCTTGCATCTCGTGCACGACTTGTTGAGAGGTGAGAGAGGAATAGCATTCCCTCCCCACAAGAGTCTTGACATCAATGGGTACAAATGGCATCATGCATTCAATGTACTTCTCCTTGATCCAAGTGTCATTGATGTGGGTGGCACCAATAAGCCGGAAGGCATCGGCAACGGTGAGAATTCTTCCATACATGACTTCATGATCTTCATCTGGTAGCCTCATGAACCCTTCGGCTTTATTCTTAAGAGCATTATACTTGTTCCTCCTTGTGCTCTCACTTCCAATGCAACTAGCGGCCAAGCCATCCCAAGCTTCCTTGGCGGTGGTGTAGTTCCGGACACGATGCAATTCCGGTGTCCCCACACTAGTTTGAATCATGTGTAGGGCGGTGTTGTTGAGTTGACTATCAATCGCTTCTCTTCTAGTCAACTTGTCGGGGTTGTATGGCTTGAAGCCCTCCAAGATGATTCTCCATAGTTCATTGGAGGCACTACAAACATGAGAGCGGAACTCAAATTGCCAAGTATCGAAATTATCAATAGAAAATTTAGGTGGGTCGCCCCGAATGTTCAAATGGGGATGGGGAACCGGTATATCGGGAGATAGGAAAGGTGGAGCTACTCGATTGTAGCTTTCACCTCCACTAGTTCCCCTAGGAGATGTGATAGTGTTTAAGTTATCACCTTCCACGGGTTTGGTAGATGAGGGTAAGTCCGAAGCCTCTCCCTCATCTAACGCACCCTTGTCTTTTACCTCTACACTAGGAGCCTTGGGAAGGGCCGGAGCCAAAAGCTAGGCAATCATCTTTTTCATGCTTTCCATTTGGGCTTCCATGGAGGACTTCAACGAATTGAAGTCTTCCATGGAGACCGTCTTGGCGGCCCCTTCCGAGGACTCCTCGTCCGGCATACTCTTAGGCGGTTAAGCCCGAAATAAGAGCCGAGGCTCTGATACCAATTGAAAGGATCGTATGCCGCACCTAGAGGGGGGGGGGTGAATAGGTGCTAACCAATTTTTAGTTCTTTTTCAATTTAGGCTTGGCACAAAGGTAAATTCTCTAGATATGCAACTAAGTGAATATACCTATATGACAAGGATATCAACTAAGCAAGATATAGCTACGCAATAGGAGATAGAGTGGGATAGAGGTAACCGAGAGTGGAGCACGCGATGACACGGAGATGATTCCCGTAGTTCCCTTCCTTTGCAAGAAGGTACGTCTACGTTTGGAGGAGTGTGGTTGCTACGCAAGCCAAACCAACAGCCACGAAGGCTTCACTCGGATCTCCCGTGAGCAACGCCACGAAGGCCTAGCCCACTTCCACTAAGGGATTTCCTCGAGGCGGAAACCGGGCCTTTACAAAGTTCTTGGGGCACACATCCACAACCAAATTGGAGGCTCCCAAATCTGTAACAATACAACAATCAACAACAACACATCAACAACAAATCAACTAGGGAACCAAATAGGAACACTAGCATGAGATCCCTAAAACAAGTGAGGGGGAAATGAAGAACGCTTCGGTGAGGATGTAGATTGGTGTCTTCTCCTTCGAATCTCCAAAGATCAAGAGCTTTGGTTGGGGGAGGAAGGAGATCTTGCAAATCTTGTGTTCTTGAGGTGGCTCTAATGGTGGTGAAGCTTGGCAGATTTTTCTTGCAATGATTGAGCAACTTGTCCCTTTGGAGAAGAAAGCTATTTATATGGGTGGAGCTTTCAGATCTGACCGTTGGGGACGAAATTCACTTACACCGGAAGTTCCGGCCAGGACGGCCGGAAGTTCCGGCTTCCACCGGAAGTACCGGCCATTTGGGCCGGAACTTCCGCTTCTGATAAAAATCCTGCAAAGCAAAAGAAGGGGCGGAACTTGGGCGGAACTTCCGGTGACCGGAAGTTCCGGCCAAGTTCCAGCCAAGTTCCGGAATTGCCCGAAAACCTTACTGGACTATACTGAGCCACAAATCCGCATTTCCGGAACTTGCCCGGAAGTTGGGCGGAAGTTCCGCCGACCGGAACTTCCGGCCAACTTCACCGGAACTTCCGGTCAGGAAGAAAGGAGCTGTGGCCAAACTGCGCTGAGGAGCTTCTGCTGAATAAGCCAGGGCGGAACTTCCGCCTGCTGGGGCCGGAACTTCCGCCAGTCACAGAAAAACTGCAGAACTTCAGAACAGCTAAAGCAATTCATCGATCCAACATAATTTTTGATAGCTTGTACCTGTCTACATCAACACACATAAAAATATGGGATTTCTATTTTCGTGCCCTCGGGTCCTTAGTTGTACTCAGTTTTCCCCAGCTCCTTAGTTTTTCCTCAGTTTTCCCCAACTTCTTGTCTATAACCCGCAGAAAGAGCTCGGACGGAAGGAATCCCGTTTAGTTGACGTTGGTTGGTGCCGGCAAGTGGGGCCGCCGTTGGTGCCCCGCAGTGGACACGTCTCCACTTATCCGGATCATCGTGGGACCCACAACTTGTCCACGTGAGCGCGCCGGACCCACAGCCTACCCGGGTGACCGTTGCAAAATGGGAGCCCGAGCTAGCCCCGCGCCCGTGCCCGTGCCATTGCTTCCCCTTTCTTTCTCCGCGCCCCATTGTTCTTCTTCTCCGCCGGCGGCAGCCCTTCTCCGGCACGCGGGTGATGTCTAGTTTCTCTTCGACCTCCCGTTCTTCATGGCCGCGAGTATGGACCCGTGCCTTTGACAAGATGCCCCGACCGCCCACGCCAGGAGCCTCCGAAGCGGTCGATCCGTAAGACGGACGAGAACGGCAACCGTGGACGTGAGTTCGTTGCATGCGAGAGCTTGCCATATAGAGAGGGGGATAAGGTTAGATCTCGCTCCAATTTCTCTCGTTTTCTCTCGATTTTCTTGTTATTCCCTCGAATTTGGGATTTAGGGTTCACGTTGTTGTTTTCGGATCTTGAAGAAATGCAGGCATTTCGAGTGGATCGATGTGTACGTTCGGAGGCTTCGGTTGCAGGAATCAATTGGCGCTATTGGGGGCGCAATTTGGGAGGGGGACTTGCTCGTAGATAATTCGGCGGAGAGAGGAGCCGTTCCGATTAGGGACCTTCCGATTATGCCTAATGCTCCCAATGCAGAACTGGTGGAAGTGAAGGGAGAACTGAAGAAAATGAACAAGCAATTAAGGCAGCTGATCGAGTTGAAGAAGCAAGCTAATCTGATGGCTGGTTGTTTTTTTGTTGTATAATTACGATCGGATTCTTATCATTGCTCACCAGGCGCTAGAAGTTGTTACAAGGGATACCTAGTTACAAATCCATTATTCAGTTACATGTACTTGTAGTTGTTTTCAAAGTTAGTGTGTGCATTCACCGAAATTACCAAACTATATTCCCTAAAAGAAAAGGACAGCTAAAGATAGTTGATAATTGTTAGAGGGGTGACAAATAATGCAATCGCCGAAATTCGCAAAAATGTATGCCTCATGTTTATAACAAAATTATACCACTTTTAGGCCGTTTCAAAATACCAATACTATATCCCAAACTATATTCCCTAAAAGAAAAGGACAGCTCAAGATAGTTGATAATTGTTAGAGGGGTGACAAATAATGCAATCCCCGAAATCCGCAAATATGTATGCCTCATGTTTATACCAAAATTATACCACTTTTAGGCCTTTCCAAAATACCAATACCATATCCCAAACTATATTCCCTAAAAGAAAAGGACAACTAAAGATAGTTGATAATTGTTAGAGGGGTGACAAATAATGCAATCGCCGAAATCCGCAAAAATGTATGCCTCATGTTTATAACAAAATTATACCACTTTTAGGCCGTTTCAAAATACCAATACTATATCCCAAACTATATTCCCTAAAAGAAAAGGACAGCTCAAGATAGTTGATAATTGTTAGAGGGGTGACAAATAATGCAATCCCCGAAATCCGCAAATATGTATGCCTCATGTTTATACCAAAATTATACCACTTTTAGGCCTTTCCAAAATACCAATACCATATCCCAAACTATATTCCCTAAAAGAAAAGGACAGCTAAAGATAGTTGATAATTGTTAGAGGGGTGACAAATAATGCAATCGCCGAAATCCGCAAAAATGTATGCCTCATGTTTATAACAAAATTATACCACTTTTAGGCCGTTTCAAAATACCAATACTATATCCCAAACTATATTCCCTAAAAGAAAGGGACAGCTCAAGATAGTTGATAATTGTTAGAGGGCTGAAAAATAATGCAATCACCGAAATCCGCAAATATGTATGCCTCATGTTTATACCAATACTATATATTAAGTGGCAAACTCGTCATTGCATTCTCCACCGACGAGAGAGAGAGAGAGAGATGGGTGGCCACGAAGAGAGAGAGAGAGAGAGAGGTTGCCACGAAGAGACGGATAGGGGTATACTGCCTGTTAGATCGGTGGATCAACGGTTCGTGGAGTCGATCCGTGTGACAACGGCTCAACCAATCGGGATAAGTTTGGGCTTCTCGGAGCATTTGTGACAGTACTTGAGGGCAAAACTGAGTAGTACTAAGAATCCAAGGGCACATGAATAGTAAATAGACTAAGGGATTCAAACAAAAGAATTACAAAATGAAAAATGTGTGTTTTGTACAATATAATTCATATTGGGCTACATCAAATTATTTGCAATTCAAATATACATGAGTGTGACAATTATGGCATCATTTAGACAAACTATGTTTTGGGAAAGATGTTTTGCAAAGGGGTTTGGGTGGAAAACCATGCATCTTCATAGCTACACTAGTGATTCCGAGAAGTGGCAATTTGTGGTAAAACTTGATTTATATATGTTTGTTAAGGTTTTCTAGGTGGCGAGGTTGCGTAGGAAGACTCCATGAGTAGTTGCCACTATGTTTTTATTTTTTTGGATTTTTTTGCGCATGAAATGACTCAATTAGCTATGTTAATCTCATTTGTTGACTCTCTGTTGACCAGCTACTTGAGGGTAAAACTGAGTATATTGCACTTGCCGGTCTAAGTCCTCGAGGGGAAAACCGAGTACGGATAAAATTTACGTATAAGGCCCGAGGTTATAACTGAGTACACCAAACGTCCCAGTGGTTAGACTCGGGTAGCGGTGCACGCTGCAACCGTGCATAGCGGACGCGTGTTGCCGTGCATAGCGGACGCGTGTTGCGGTACACGCCACCTTCGTCTTTATAGAGCCCCTCTTTCTCTCCCTCGACGCACGTTCTCACTGGCTCACTGCAACCGCCTCTCATGTCCCATCATCTTCTCCACAACCGAAGAAAAAACCCCGAAGAAAACCGCCGGCGATGGAGAAGAATGAGATGCCCATTGTCGGCACATCAGCCGCCGCCCCGTCCGGGCCCCTGTCGCTCGCTTCCATCGTAGCCGCCGGCGCATCGGCCGCCGCCCCCGTTCAGGCCCCCATTGCTGCTTCCAACGTAGCCGCCGGTGCATCGGCCGCAGCTCCCATCCAGGCCCCCGTCGTTGCTTCCAACATAGCCGCCGGCGCATCAGCCGCCGCCCCCGTCTAGGCCCCCGTCGATTGGGACCCGTACGAACCGAGTGCGATACGACGCGCCGGGAGAACCCCTACGACACCACCATCGTCGACAACGAGCCGGAGGTAACCCTTTGTTCCCTTGTTCTTATCTCATTTCAATCATTTTGTGTTAGATCTACCGTTATTACGGTTCGTCTGTTCCTAGTTCAATCCTTTTTTTGTTAGATCTTGCGTTATTACTGTTCGTCTGTTCCTAGTTCGATCCTTTTGTGTTAGATCTTGCGTTATTAGTGTTTGTGATTTGCTTTTGTTTAAGATTTGTGCCGATGATGATGAATATTTGGGCATAAATTGATTCAGGGTTTGGTCAGTAAACAATTGGTGTGTACAAATTTGTTGTGCATGATCTTTGGTTTGCTGACTCAAATCCTGGATATAAGTGTGTCCAATGTAACTGAGGCTACCTCTTTTTTTCGAGCCCATATTATCATGCATGATTTTTTGTTCACTCTCTGTTCCATCATCGTTGCAATTGACTCCGTGTTTTTTGCACGATCTTTGGTGCTACGTGACAGGTGCAGAGCAGCGACGTCGACAGCCGACGACGAGTCCTTCCACACCAAGACTCGTCACGTCCTCGGGAGGCTGCAGTCCGGCCATTACGATGGCCCTTTTGCTCGAGGCATTTACAAGTGCCCCTTCCGCAACAGAAGCTCCGCGCCACCGACTTCAACTCCCCGGTGAACCATGCTGAATCCATTGACAGATGTGGCGCTAGAGTTGGAAGGACCGTGAACGTGCATGCGTACATGGCCAAACACAAAGCACTTGGGATTCACTCGCGCAACCTCCAAGCGAGTCACACGCGCTACCCGGAGGCGTTGAACGTGCCTCACTGCACTCTCTCGTATGTGACTGCTCTATCCGTAGAGCAGCTTAATTTCATGTAAAATGTAGCTTATGTTGGATCTATCGGTACTACTTTTGGATCTATCCTGAATATATCTATGCTATGTTGGTTGCTCGTATGCAGCTTATCCTATATTTTTCTCTGGATTTGTGCCCTAGATTTCCTACCTGATTGGGTAAAAACGAAGGCATAAAGAAATGAATGGCGTTAAAAAACAGAAGGAGAAGCTGCTCTAGATTTGCTACCAATTTGGGCTATCAAATATGAATGAGATCGAGCGATAGAGAGGAAAAAGGTACATTGAAAACTGCTAATCCGGGCGAAAGAGACGAAACCACTCGTGCCCCCGTCCCGGACCCACACGGCTCCACACGCTACGGCCCCACACGCTACGGCCACACAAACACGGCCTCGTCCTGTCCCACGCGGTCCCTTCCTACCAGCCCCACACGATGCGGTCCCACACGACGCGACCCCACAAACGACACGACCCCACTCGTCAGCACGGAACGGTCAACTTAACGGATTCCTTCCGTCCGAGCTCCTTCTGCGGTTCAGACAAGGGCTTGGGGAAAACTGAGGAAAAACTAGGGAGCTGGGGAAAACTGAGTACAACTAAGGACCTGAGGGCACGAAAATAGAAATCCCTAAAAATATACATAGTGTTGACGTCAAACACACAAAACCCAAAAGGGCGGGAAATGTTCTTTCAAATGGTTCTTTCGATCACGAAGTCATCGTTGAATATGTGGGAGCTATTATGGATCTCCAGGTACCGCTATTAGTTATTGATCGGAGAAGAGTCTCGATCATGTCCGCATAGTTCACGAACCGTAGGGTGACACACTTAAGGTTCGATATCATTTTAAGTAGAATGGGATATGGAATGGAGTTCGAATATTGTTCGGAGTCTCGGATGGGATCCAGGACATCACGAGGAGTTCTGGAATGGTCCGGAGAATAATATTCATATACAGGAAGTCACATTTCAAGTTCGGAAATGGTCCGGTGAATTTATGGAAGGTTGTAGAAGGTTCTAGAATCATCCGAAATAAATCACTATGGCAGGTAGAGTCCCGGAGGGACTCCACCAGCCCTAGCCAACCCACCAAGTGGAAAGGTGGTGTCCATGGTGGACTCCACCTAGTTGGCCGGCCAAACAAGAAGGAAAGGGAGAAATCCCTTTCCATCTAGGTTTCCAATTTTGGTAAGTTTGGGAGTTGGACTCCAAAGTGGTTTTTGGGGAACCATACGTTTTCCACCTATATATAGAGGAGGAGAGGGAGGGAGCTGAACACATCAAAGCCAGCCGCACCACTAAGGGGCTCCTAGGCCGGCGCCCCAAGTGCCCCCTCTGTCAAACCCTAGCTACTCCTTCCTTCCTCTTTCTCCCGCAGTGCTTACGGCGAAGCCCTGTCGGAGATCTCCACCACCACCGTCACCACGCTGTCATGCTGACGGGATTCCTAGGAGGATCTACTACATCCGCTGCCCGTTGGAACATGGAGAAGGACGTCGTCATCAACACCGTACGTGTGAACGAGTGCGGAGGTGCTACCCGATTGTGGTACCATTTGAAAGCGGCAAGTGATCGACTACATCAACCACGAGATTTATCTCGTTAACGCTTAGCGATCTTCGAGGGTATGTTGATCTTCAACTCGTTGCTACCATCTACTAGATTAGATCTTGGCTTGTTATTCGTTCTTGTGGTAGGATTTTTTTTTGTTTTCTATGCTATTAATCCCAAAGTGGTATCAGAGCCATGTCTATGCATAGATTGGTTGCACGAGTAAACCACAATGGTTTTATGGGTGTTGATGCTTTTGTTGTCGTTTGCTTATCGTGTATTTTGCATCTTGCGGCATGGTGGGATGAAGTGGCCCGGGCTAACCTTACATGACTGCGTTCATGATACTTGCTCCACGCTTGATATGCAACTTGTATTGCATAAGTGGCTTTGCGGGTGTCAGTTTCTCTCACCATAGTTAAGATCCAATTTACAATTTGCAATTGACAACAATTGTATCAGCGTTGTGGTTCATGTTCATAGGTAGATTGGATCTTACTCGAAAAACCTAAACCACGTAAAATATGCAAACCAAATTAGAGGCATCTAACTTGTTTTTGCAGGGTTTGGTGATGTGATATGGCCATGATGTGATTATGAATATATTTGATGTATGAGATGATCCTTATTGTATTGTGAAAACCGGCAGGAGCCTTATAGTTGTCTTTAATTTTGTTTCAATTCATCTTGTAGTAGTTTTATTTCAAAGTAGTTGTAATAGTTGCTACAAGTGCTAGACAACCATGAATACGGCGCCATGAACCTTGACGCCGCGACGATAATGATGGAGATCATGCTTGTTGATGATGGAGATCATGTCCATGCTTTTGAGATGAAGATCAAAGGTGCACAGATAAAAGGGCCATATCATATCACATTATGTATTGCATGTGATGTTAATTCTTTTTATGCATCTTGTATTGCTTAGATCATGATGGTAGCATTATAAGATGATCCCTCTCACTAAAAATCAAGATAATAAAGTGTTCGTCCTTAGTTAGCATTGTTGCTAAGACTCATTATTTCGAAGTATCACGTGATGATCGGGTGTGATAGACTCAACGGGTGCAAGCCAGATTTGCACATGCGGAACTGAGGTTTAACTTTACGAGCCTAACATGTACATACATGGCCTCGGAACACGGCAAACCGAAAGGTTAAGCATGAATCATATAGATGATATGATGAACATGTCGATGTTTGCCACTGAAGCTACATCATCTCTCGTGAGATCTGACTTGGTGTAGTGGATTTGATTCATGTAATCACTAAGACAACGTGAGGGATGTTGTTTTGAGTGGGAGTTCACCTAGTTAATTTAAGAATTAATAGTAACCTCAATTTATCCTGAACATAGTCAAAATTATATTTGAATTAAACTTTGTAGAATTGATATCCATTTTCTATTTTTCGCTAGGCTTGTAATTGAGATAGAAACACTGTTAAATCTGGCGTGTAACTCGGATTGGTACCGTATCGTTAAAGAATCACGAAATCATTAAGTCCTGTTGTAAATTTTTGGTAATCCTCAAATTGCCAATTCAAAGAGCAATGATTTCAATTAGTATCTGAAATTATCTTGTCTCCGTGAAATTTGATGTTCAAATCAGTTTGATAAAGTAAGGAGCTGAAAAGTATGTTTTTAGAAATAAGCAAGTTGTGAGATATATATGATATCTAAGACCTTCTTACAAGATGATAGAATATAATTTAGTGAGACTGCATAAACTCATAAGTTTTATGGGAATGTACGAAGGTAGAAGTCGCAAGGCATCCCGATACTCCAACTAGTTGGGCACTAACGTTATTCGCATATACATATGAGCCATAGTAGCGTCATCATGAAATTGTCATGATTTGATGGATAAAATTGTGAGTGAAACTGTTCATCACATTAAAAGGTTACTAATACTGAAATGCGGAACACTTGTCATGTGATGGTCAACTTCAAAGTATGAACCTCAAGGTTATTGGTATTTGACCAACAAGCCTAGAAGTTATTGATGTTGAAGTGTTTTCTGAAATATGAGGAAAGTCGAAAGTGAAACTACAAAAAGATTTTGGCAGAAAGAAAGAAAAGACTACAAAGTCTAGCTCAGGTGTATATAGATGATATACATGTTACGAATATATTCTTTGATTGGTCACACAATGAAATTCTTGGGTATTTGTACCATATTGGTTGGTATGAGGTGTCATACAACACAACACAACACAACACAATACAATAATACAATGGACTAAGTGACTGACAAGGAATGTGGTAATAATGCACGTCTGGAACAAAATAAAGTGTTATTGTGTTCGTCGTTGGCATTCTACCTAACTTTTAAGATTTATTATAAAGAACTTAATAATTGGTATTTTGCTCTGGTCAAATGTAAATAATAAGTTGTTCAAATTATGACCATACTCCATCTACGATGGATAAGTTATTATAAATTTTAGTGGTGAAACACACATGTATAACACTGACGCTGAAATATCATAAGGCAAATGATTTATAATTACACTTATTTGTGAAACCGCCATTTAGATCATGTTAGAAAGGAACGCACGAAGAAACTCCATGCAAATGGATTTTTAGAGTCATACGACTTTGAATCGTTTGGCACTTGCAAATCTTTTCTAAAGAAAATGACTAAAATACCATTCATAGGTCAAGAGTTGAACATGCAACTAACTTAGTGGAAACATACATGACGATGTATGTGGTTCATTGGGCATAGTTGTGTGCAGAAGATTCTTCTACTTCATGAAAGCTTCCAAACAATGAATTGAGTGTAAATATATGGATATATTTATTCAATGAGGAAGAAATCTGAAACATTTCAGCATGAAGTAGAAATCATCGTAATAGAAAAGTCAAATATCTATGATTGGATCATGGTAAAAAAAATTTGAATTACGAGTTTTTAGCGAACATCTAAGAGAGTTACGAAATTGTTCCACAACTCACGTTTCTCGAAACACCATAGTTATGATGGAGTATTCAAGAGACGTATCCAAACCTTCTTGGATTAATGGTGAGATAAAATAAAATTATGCCATTATATTTTTGTGGACACACACACGCGCGCGCGCGCACACACACACACACACACGCACACACACACGCGCACGCACACGCACACACACAGCTCATCAGCAATCTAGGGTTCTCATCAACAAGAACAACACATCATCGGACAAATAATTTAAAAATTATTCCAAACAAATTTCAAAAAATTGCAAAATTGAAAATTTCAAAACGCACACTCCTCTGCTCCTGGTCCCCCGACCTCCCTCGCCCATGGTCGCCGTCTGCCACGACCCTCGACCACGCTGCGCCCCTCCCGCCCTCCTCTCCGGCAGCTGCCGCCTCTTCTCCGGCCAGCTCCTCAGTAATCTAGGGTTCATCAACAAGAACAACACATCATCGGACAAATAATTTAAAATGTATTCAAAAATATTTTTAAAAATTGCAAAATTGAAAATTTCAAAAGTGCGCCACGACTATTTATTACTAGTGGCGCATTAGCCCTGACGCACGCCTTGGGTAGGAAAAAGCAGTGCGCCGCGGGTAGTCTTTTTTCTAGTAATATCTCAGTTATGTAAAGGCCATTATGATACTTAAGACTTTTTAATGAATAAAGCCTGGTTGGATGCTAGTGTGAGACTAGTTCTGAGTCTATTGAGAACTAACTTCGGTCTCAATAGAATGGCATCGCCAAATTTCATTTTCAACTCATGTTACAACTCAACATTAGCACGGATCACGGATCAAATCTAACGGTTCGGGAGGATTTTTCGTAGTTGCAATCTCACTTGCAACTGAATTGCTATTTCTCACTGAGAACAAAGCTTAAGCTCAACGGATTCCTCCAACATTGGATTGCATCGTAGTTCGTGCACTTGAGTTACAAGTTAGGTTGTAGCTGAGATTTTTTTTCCAGTTGCAAGTTGAGTTGCAACTAGTCTTGCTAATACCACAAGCCTGGTTTGCCGCTAACATCAGCACAAGTTAGATTATGACATTTCCAAAAACTAAAGAGGATTCTGCTCGAAACGTCGTGAGCCAGCAATTGTTGCAAAAAGAAGGCAGGGAAGTTCCGGCACAGCTCCCTGGTTAGATCCTAACACACTAGGTGTTTGAAAATATTGTTTATGATAGATCACACGATCCTTGGAATAGTTGCCCCACTAATCCACGCTTTACACCTTAGGTTCGCATCGAACAACTGCAATAGTTTACGGAGTAGAAGCATCTGACGCAAAAGCTTGAGAAAAAAAAAAAGCAAAAGCGTAGCAGCGGTGATGTAGCATTAGTAAACGACCGTAGTACGATGTAAACACAAGCCTCTTAAACTAAACAAGTGCTTGATTCCTCTGAAGTTGCGCCAGCGACGAGCCGACGACACAAGTACACACGACCGGGGGTGATCGCATCAGTACAACGACAGCACACGTTTCAGACGATGCCTTCCTTGATCTCTGCCTGAGTGAATGCGAGCTACCTACACTTGGAGAAACCGTAGCTAGGGAGAATACCGTGCGCCCGGCGAGGAATTACCCGGGCGGCAGGCGATCCCGACTCTTCACCGCACCACGAAGGTGTAGATAAGACGGATTCGCATGTCATCTCTGTGGGAGAGAGGCCAGGGACAAGCAAGACCTCACGCACGCTGCTGCTTTCCCGTCGCTTCGTGCTCCAGTTCGTCCAGGAGCTAGCTAGCCTGCGTAGCGCCAGCAGCTAGCAGCTAGCTTAGCTCTTAGCGCTTTTGTGACCTGCAATACACGGATCGATCAATCCATGGGTGGGCAGGCAATCAGGCATAACAGTGGATCAAAGCAGCAACCACTGCTCCTGCACTTTTGTTCAGCGCCACCGGTTTGGCTTCGTCCGAATACCTTTAGCCATGGCAGCAGAGCTCACTGCTAGTCTGCTGCTCCGGCCATTCCTTCGATGCCTCACACGGAGCGCTGCACGATCGATAGACAGTTCGGCCCGCGTTCAAGTTTGTCGGCATACATTGATCGGGAATGCCTCTGCAGATGCGATCCTTCACATCGATCGACCCATACATCTAGTAGGATATCTACCTGGCACTGACGGACCTTGATCGCCGGCGTCAGATAAAAAAGCGAAAGCAATTATGGGCGTTGCTTTTGCTTTCCCCCTGAAAGATCGAGCGGCACGCGAAGAAATAGCTGCTCCCATGTCCACCGCTATCTAGGAGTAGCTAGCTGCATTCATCATTTCCGCTGCTGACTTTGTCCTGCGCCTGGACCCTGTGTAGAAGTACCGTTGCACGAAGGGACCCCTCGGTGGCGCCGGCCACTGCGCCTTGAGAACGAAGTGTGCGGCGAGGAGGCGCTCGCTTCAGGCTCAGGCCATCTCTCTTGTCGATCATGCCCGCCTGGAGCGTGGTGGAATGATGCCGCTCGAATTTGATCGCTGCACACCGCCATCATTTCAGGCTCCTGCTCGATCTGTTCCCCGAGGTGTAGTGAACTAGTGACCCAAACAAACTTGCAATGAACTATTCGGATCGACGGATACGGGACGCTGGGGATGTAGTGTAGACACTGGTCATGCATGCGACTGCTCGGCTCCGTCGGTTCTCACTGTGAGCCTGTGATCTTGTGAGGTTCAGATTTGGAACTCTTTGGCTCCGGTGCCCAAATCATTGAGCCGGGCGCGCAGGGAAAGTCTCCGTGCCTGTCATTCGTGATGTTTGTTTCCAGCAGCGAAAGTGGGCTGATATCTACGCGAGTTAACGCGAGCAGAGCAAGAAAGAGGGTGCAAGGTAGGATCTAGGATGGAAACGCACATGTCGATGGATGAGTAAGACGACAGACGACCTACATGTAGCATGTCTTCTCGTGGCGACGGCATAGGCTCGAGGTTAGGATGATCCCGTAGACATATAATGGTGACGTGACACCGATCTAATTGTTCAGTTTGTCGAGTGCTTCTTCGGTGCCGCGCCAACATAAGGTAAAGTTCATTCAAGTGCAAACTATTCTTGTTTTGCTGGCAGGGTTCAGCTCGAGTTTAGACCATACATGGCCCCTTTCTGTAAACAAAGTTCTGAAGCTATAAGTACGCGTTCAGTATCCTTGTTCTATACTGACTAGTACACTTACTGAACCACCAAAGATCTGACAGCTACAAATACGCGTTCAGTATCTGCGTGAGATGCCAAATAGGCAGCCACCGAAAAGTCTCTCATAAAGCAAGCAAAACTACAAAGGTGCGTCTCAGTTGTCACCAGCAATCTTCGATTCCTCCGGGCAATGATGCCGGCCGTGGGAGAAAGAAAGAAAGGCGGGGAGAATTTGTGCTCACGGGAGGTGCCATATGTTGGTGACTAGACTGATGCATGCCAGGGCCATGGTGCATCACATGGAATGTATTGGCATGCATCGACGATGGATTGTGCAGCAACTTGCAAGAAGGGGGTATATGTTGTCGTGTTGAGGAGGTTAGGGAGTTAGGCAAAAGAGTTGTGCACTCTTATATGTTTGTTGATGCTGTCGATGGTGCATCCACTGTGCAAGGGGCCAGAGATCGCTGGAGCGGGAATATTTTCGCGTCCGAAGCCTGCAGAAATATAGAGCCCAGCAGGTCGGGCACATGCTGACATGCAGATTTCTTTTTTCTTCTGGAAAAGGCATGCATCACCGTACCACATGAACTGGACGCCACTATATGCATGCATATCTGCCATTACGTGAGGCCAGGAAGACTGGAAGAGAGCATCGATTGATTGAAGCGTCGCTGACCTCAAGATTTCCCTTTAGTTTCTTTCCTCACGCCGAGATGAGAGACGAGATCCCCCGTCCAATGGCGTACAAGTCGGGCCGTGCGTACGTTGCGTACTGGGATCGCCGCCGCGCGCCCTGCGCTTTTCTCTCTGTTGATGATCATTCAGCTAGTGGGCGGCAGCAGGGCAGGATCGAGAGGAAGAGTATTTTCTCTGTCGAGGACTGACTGAGAGAACTCAACAGCCGTTCTGGTCCTCAGGTTCAGAGCACCCAGCAGAAAGGTGCCGTATCGATCTCTAATCTCGCAAGGGGACATCCGTTCGCCGACATCGTGATCCCAAGCAAAGATCGCTCGCGGCTGGATATTCCAATCAGTGGCTTGTGGCTATGCCAGTCGACTGAACTCGACGTACAGACGGTAGAGAGGAACAGCGCGATAGAGGATGGGACGAAGCCTGAGAACGGCATCCTGATCTTGATCTACCGCCCCTGCCTAGCGAGCTAGCGGGCTACTCCTACTGATTTTGTTAGATCACGGTCGTCCACTGTTGTGCGTTTACTTCTGGCGATATGATACATTGATACGACGCGGGTCAGGTCTAGTGCCGTGGTTAGCCATGGATGGTGGCCACATGAGGAGCCGAAAGCCTTTCACAGCCGATGCTTTCTTGAGTCATGACCTATGCGAAGCTTCACTTGGAGCGTATATATCGAGGGTGCGATGATTGATCAGGGAGCAGCGGTGAAGTGACGGAGTTTTTTTTTTTTTTTTTGTGAAAACACGCTCACGCCGGAGTGAAACCGAAGGAATGGAATGGTGCGCTTTTGACATGTCCAGCCCAGCTGCTTATCCCAAGTTGGAGTTTCGGCCCTTGTGATGGCCCTCTTAAAAAAAAGTTGAAGTTTGGGCCCTTACGATGGGCCTCTATCGGCAGCACATCACTGAACTAGGACACTGTTTTCCCTCTGACGAAAACATCACTCTGAAAATACGCGTGGCCAAATCAAACGAGACATTTTGCTCTTTTGTTAATTTTTTATCTGTTTTCTTTCTATATTAATTAACTACTCCCTCTGATTCATATTAATTGACTTTAATATAGATGTATCTAGAATTAATATATGTCTAGATACATCTATATTAGAGTCAATTAATATGAACTGGAGGGAGTAGTTATTATTTAGTTTATTGTTTCTTTAAAAAAAATTAACCCCTTTTTATTTTATTTTTTCAATTCATGGGAGTTTGCGGGAGGATATCCAACCGTAATGGAAGGGAGGATATCCAACCCCAATGCAACCTAGTCCAGCGCAAAACATGCGGGCACGTTAACACGAATTAAGGGCGTTCAAACACATTGCGACCTAAAGGTAGTGCAAAATATGTACTTGGGGCAAGGTAAAAGATAACCATAGTGCAACCCTAATATAGTACAACTACAAGTCTGCAATCCATGCACTGAGAGCAATGCATTATTTTGTTTTCCATCAAAACATATCAACATGATATCTAGTTACAAAGACCTCGACACATGTTAGAAATGTGCCTTGGAGATAATCATGTGATGAATGTATTTCCAAATGTATTCACATATTTTTTATATTTTTCTTGAACATCATTAATGGTATGTAATATCAAGCACACAACTTGGTTTCGAAACTATATATTGTATGATAAATTTTTTAATTGTCTCTAGTCGATATGGTTACGTACTTTTTTCTGAGCAGATAAGGCCACAAAGGGCCTGGAATTTTTATTTCATCGGCGGTGGGTGTACAATTACAATAAGGACCAAAGGAAACTGGAAAATTACAACAATGTCCTACAATTTTACATAACACTCTAAAAGAGATTGCAGAAACACAATCAAGATGTTTGAACTCGTCGGCGACGAATAGCCTCCAGGCGCAGCCACCTCTGCTTGAACCGGGGACATGGCCACTTGGTCGAGTAGAACTTGGAGAGGTTGCGCCGATGCTGGAGAAGATCTTCCAGTAAAGAAAGAAGAAGCACATACAACAGCTGCTGCGGGTGGCGGTGGGGTCAGCCCTCTGACCACAGATAGCGATGGCAAAAGCACACGACCGCTTGGTATCCACCGCAGGGAGCAGAAACTCTAAGAGCTCCCGAAGCTAGAGCCAAGGCTTTTCCTCCATCAAGCCAACTCCACCCTCTCCCTCGCCGCGGCAGCTGGCCGAGAGAATGCAGAGAGCTCGAACATGACAAGAAAGGCGGATGCAGCGCTGTTGAGTAGTCTCGCCTCCAGCTTGAGCTACTATTGCTTCCACCACTGGGGTATGACAAAGTACAACTTCGGCAACCGCACGGTGATGTGCTGCACCAGTGCACCAAAGCGGGAGGAGAACTCCAACTAGCTCCAGACCCGCCCGTTGCCGAGTTGAACTTGTGCTCCGGCCCCTTGCATCCACGATCGGCTAGGGACAGAAGACACCACCAAGAAGCAACACAGAGAAGGAAGAAGCCACATACAACCATGGCCTTATTTTCCGATATACTTGGGTAGAAGCCGTCATCCATCGACTTCGGATGTCGGAACACGACGAAGGGCATCAACAACCCAAGGTAGCGCCAGATCTGGCCAAGAGAGATCAACAACCTACTCCCTCCTGGCGGCGAACATCCGAAACACGTAATCCTAATATGTACGCACCAGTAGCCTCTCCTCCTACCACTCTAGCCGATAGAGCCACCGGTGAAGCAGGGGAAATACCCTGGATGGACGTCGCCGACCCTCAAACCATAGGAGAAAGCGAGAGTGGAAAAGGGGAGAAGTGAGCCCCGTATCCTTGGGACTTAATCCATGTACTTATGTGAACACATATCCTTGTACGACTCGACCAGTGACTATGTTTCACAAGTCATGGAAATGAAGATGCCAATCCGATAATATTGACTAGGATTTTCTTTGAAAGGTAATATTTATTCAAATGGTTGAAATCACCATGCACCTGTTACCTAATGGGCCAGCAAATCGGTGGAAGATCCGGTGTGGAGTGAAACATGAGGGCCGCTTAGGGCAGTGTATAGGGCTCTAAATTGGAAAGCCGTTTACCGCTTCGCCTGTGTCGCTCCAGTCGCTCGCCTCCTCACACTGAAACTTCCATGCTTCTCCACCCGCCGCCATTGTTGTTAGTTTAGACCGGCTTGGTCTCCTGCACCCGAGTGTGCTGCTCTTCATCCTTCTGTCCGCTCTCTCTTCTAGAGCATGCTGCATTTCTTGTGCTTGTGCTCCCTCCCCTCTGCCCGTGGACCGTGGTTGCCTCCCGGTCGCCGCTGATCCGCTCCAGCACCCCCCACCACCCCCAAACGCACACCTCAGGAGACAGCTGGTGACACCTCGCTCGATTGGGTTGGTCGATCTTTTCGTTTCTATCCCAACTGTTCTTAGGAAAAAAAATCCAATTTTGTTATCGAAAAAGTTTTTCAAATTTCAGAAAGCAAAAAATTTAAATTGTCCAAAGTCAGCAAAACATCCAATTCTATAGTTTCTACATTCAGCACGAACTGAAATTGGTTTACCACCCGCTAATTTCGAATCGGAAGCCATTTTCTTTTCATATTGGCTTTAGTATTCTATTTCAATTCAATTTCACAAGGTCTTTTTTGGTGGTCGCTTCTTCGGGAAAGTTGGAGTCGCTGCGGGTGCGGAGTGATGACGATGACGCCGGTGAGCAACCTCGACGACGATCTTCGCCTAGGTGGTGTTTGTGCAGCTTCGGTAGGTTGTCAGGGTGGTTGTGTATGCCCATGCGATGGTCGTGTTCCGTGACGATCGGCATGGAGGTTTGTACTGATTTTTGGTTGGTTTTCCGTTAATAAACTGGCCACCTATTCTTCTCTATTAAGAAAATGGCAAATCTTGCATTCGTTTCAAAAAAAAGAAAAAAAAAACATGAGTAGCTCATTTGGGGTGGCAAACTCCGCTCGGAAGAGCCTTCTCCCTTCACGCCGAGCCGACGCGGGAGCCGCCGGCGACGGTCACGAGGAGGGCCACATGCTCCATCAACCAACATCTCGGTCCTATCGGAGGACCACATGCTCCATCCACCAACACGCCGGCGACGGTCACGAGGAGGACCACATGCTCCATCCACCAACATGCCGGCAGCAGGACGCCAGGGCGGTGGCGCAGCGTGGAGGACGGGTCCTTTCTCCTTTGACGCGATGTGCTTGCTCTGGTTCGTCAGGGAGGACATCGGCCAGAGACAGAAGTACAGAACTGCCTGGCCTACTCCGCGGCTTCTTCGTCACTGAAGACGCCGGCCAGCAACGCAGCGGTCTGCCTCCCTATGCATATTCTTTGTCAGGTACCTACATGCCCTCCCCTCTCTTTCTCTTTCTAGAACGCTGGTCTACAGGGAGGGAGGAGAGCAGGTCGCCGCTCGCGACCTAAAATTGGTGGCAGACTCATCTTATTTGTGCAAATCCATTTTTATTTATGCTTACAACGTGTTTGATGGAAATACTAGCTAAGATTAGTTTACGTAATATTGATGCTCCATCTAGCTATTTGTAATCTTGCAATTAAGGTACCGAGATGTTTTTTAATCTTACAATTAAGGCACTGAGATATTAGAGAGAGATTTCTTATGAGATTTTTTAAAAATCTTGTTTGTACCTTGGATCAACAACATTCAGGGACCATGGCATGTGTGAATTGCAAAGGCCACTTGGCTGGAAACAAAAAAAAAAAAACTGCAGCACGCCTCTTTCCTTGCTGTTTTCTAAGTTTTTTAGATTGTTTTCCTCTTGCTTTTGAGCATTTTTTGTATTTACTATTTATTTTAAAACCGTTGCTCTGCTGCCACTGTTTGTTACCTGCAGCTATTCGTCTTGCTGAAGATTGATGCTTGCTGTTACCACGGGTGGCTTTGGGCTCACATGTTAGTGTTCTTTTGTTTCTTGGCTGATTGTTTGTTCAAAGTGGCTTCATATAGTTGTTGAGAGTGGCCATCCTAAAGTTGATCTAGATTTTACAAAAGAAGTAGCTCTGTTTTATGTCTAGGTTTCATGCGAGTTCACAGAAAATATTTAAATCTCATTTGAGTTTTGTAAAAGCTCACATGGAAATATTGAATTCAGTGTTGTTTAAAATATCGGATCCACTTCATGCAAGTTGAGCCATGGATAGAGAAACATATCCAATTTATTGTTGATAGCTTATATTCAGATTTCTAAGAGTTGAGCCGTAGATTATGAGAGCTTATTTCCTAATAGCTTCTATTCGATTTACTAAAGGTTGAACCAAATATTATGAAACTTGGCTTCCCAGTTTCCATCTAGCTTTACTGAAAGTTCACACAGAAAATTTAAAGCTTATTTGGAATTTTAAATGGAACACCTTGGCCCGGCATTATATATAAAGCCACGAACGGCATCACAAGTTTCACATATACATAGGTTCAAATTACAGCACCAAATAGTCTAGAATAGCGAATGGAAGCAGCAGAGAGCAGGGTGCAAGGTAGTTCAATCCTCTCCCAGTCTCGCATACAAGCCCCCCGCAGCGATCCCATCACATCCTCAAGAGCTCATTTAGAATGACAGAAAATATTTGAAGTTCACTCCTATCTTTTGATAGGAGGCATTGTTGGGGAGATGAATAAATCAATCTTGTGTTTTTCTGTTGTTGGAAGTCGAAATGATCGATTCTTCTCTAATATGTGCATGCACAATTTGCAGAACCAGTGATGGAAAATATTCTTGGTAGTTCACTAGAACATAGGTACATCCTGGAGTACTAATCTTGGTTTATATTTTTGTATGCGTTTCAATGCCAGTGCAGTTTGGTGTGCTGTAATACAGATGCCACCTGAGACTTATATAGCTTTGGGTCCATATGTGTAGCATAAATGTTTGGTAGTGGGCAGTGGCAGAGCCAGGACGATAATCCTGTGGGGTCAGAGCTATAGTTATCACAGAATTTACCTAGTTTTTGGTAATTTTCAGTATAAAAACACACAAGTATATGAAGGATTTGCCACAGGCCTGACACGGTCAATACGTTAATCTCTCTTGGAGATGGGTTCGAGATAGATGGTGGTTGCGAACTCTGCGACGTGTGCAATGGCACACTCTCAGGGTTTTGCTTTTTGAATGATGCGTGTTGGTGTACCGTCAGGGAGTATGGCCTTGTTCATGGTCCCCCCTTCATCATAGGTATAGCGAGTTGTCGCTAGGAAGGAGGCTTCGAGATTGATCTTTGTATTCCCCTTGTAAGGCATTGCGAATAATTTAATAAAGAAGAAAGCTGTGTGCATCCTTTGGATGTAGAGGCTGGGGCTATGCTCCTTGATCGAAAAAATATGAAGGATTTGCCAAATAGCTGTGGGGTCGGCTGACCCCACAGCTATAATGTGGATCCGCCACTGGTAGTGGGGTGAGGTTCCTCTATATTTCATTATTATCATGGCCATAGAAAAAGAGAGTTTTCTATTACCATCTGATATAGATGCCTTTCACAGGTCAGTTCATACTCTATCTCTTTGTAATTATAGATTTATCGGTATATTTAAATTAGCCTAGGTTTGCATTTTTAAAGATTATTCTTGTACTGTTTCTCCATTTTGGATGTTTCCCCTAGCTAAGTAAACCTATCAGTGACGAGAATTTCTGCTCATGCCTGTAATAATTTGACAAGCTCCCACTTATAAAACGCCAGTGTATTTTATGCATCTCTCACTAGCAGCATAGTTTTATAATGTTGAAGCTGGAAACCTTAGTGCTTCCACCTGCCTGTAAGCTGACTTACTGAATCTCAGTCCCTTTATTGCCCCTGTTGGTGGTTTGGAGTTCTTGCATGCCACTGCTGGCAGCACATATTATTCTTAGTGACAGAGAGTTATTTTCTGCATAGTTATCCATACTAATGTTGGAACTGGTATTTGTGTACGAGAAAAAAATGATCATGTTTGTGTTTTAGCCATTTGGCAATGTCCATTCTTTTCACTAAATTTTGGGACTAGAAGATGGCAAGCGATATGAGAGAGGATACAAAACTAGAAGCATGATATAAATTAAATGTACACCACTATGCCAAACCTGCCATTTTCATTTGGGTCAACTGTATGCATTTGTTCCATTGTTGGCAAAATGCATAACAGAAAGTCAGTCGAGATTGGTTTCAATGTTGGTGCACTTATGCAAATATTGTTGCAGATAAAACACTACTGTATGCATTGCTTTAGACTTTTAGTAGATTTTGTATTCTAATTAATAGTAGCCGGTAAGTACTATATCAGCGGATAGGGTCTCCATCTTCAACCAGCAATCAGCTATACGCTCTTGCTCACTTAACCCCTAACAACCGGTTGATCTGTATATCGATTTATTTTTTCCATGTTGTGTACACAGCCACATGCCTAGCAACGATTTCTGATACTTACTGACTTATGTTTTCTAATTCCTTAGATGTAATTTTTTTGTCTGGGAAATAGGTAAATTATCATGTGCTCATGATTACAGTTCCGTTTACTTTCACTATATCTTCCGTTCTTATGGATGTAGAGTTAGTAAATCAGACAAATTTAATGGTTATTTCTCAAGGCCTGTCTAAATATCATCACAACTTTGTGTTATGTTGACTGCTTGGGCTTATGTTTCTTATATAAAGCACTAACAGACCAGTTTCTTATATAAAGCACTAACAGACCATTATGTGCTCAACGCATTCAGGAATTCTGCCCTATACCTTTATATATCATTTCACAGACATGTACAACCTTAAATATGTAGACCTTCAAAATAAAAACGTGATTAGAGTAAATTCTAACACTTATGCCCGTATCTGCTGTTGTAGGATACTCCCAAGGATAGTCAGGGTTCCTTATAGAATATTACTCGATCTTATGCTACAAGAACTTGGTGTTTCAAAGGGTGCGTACCATATTGAATTATGCGAGGAGAACGAAGTGAGTGTGACTATGCTCTTTAATGCCTCTATGTTGCCATTGGAAGGTTCTCCTGTGTACATCTCGATGCCTAGAATCCAGTCCAAAGATTATGAAATAGCACAAGACACTACATGTATAAAAGCTCCCGGGTACATTGAGGAGGCAACCAATACGGTCATCAGGGACTGGAACTACACTCGGCTAAAAGTGCTGGAAGAACAAAATAAATCCCTGGTGCATGGCTGAATACAAGAAAAAAACCTGCCAGCAGCTGGTTTCTTGCCGTGGGACATATGTCTTCATTTTCTCAGCAAGTAGCCAAGTACTAAGCAAGTAACCACTCTAATGGAGAAGACCCCATGGACGCGGTTTGGAATACTCTTCTTTGCAACTTTCAAGATATGAGGTTTAGGCTTAAACATGTAGGCGCCCGCTTGGAGAAACATCTGGAGAAAGTAAGGATGAGTTCCTATTCCTAGACTTAGAACCATGGTAGGCTCTCACAAGTTTCAGTGGAGAGTAGGTGATATGTTTAGGTCCCATCATATTGAGCATAAATTAAACTTGTGCTCTTTACCATTTGTTTGCTTTATCTTCGTTTTAGCTGCCTGCTGATTACTGTTTTCCTTTGCAGGAATGTTGGCTTTGGGTGATGCAGGTTGTAAGTACGTGTCCGGTTCATCTATGGAGTACTTGTGAACCACATGCTTTCTATTTTTGGAAGGCGTGAGCTGTCGACCATGTGCTTTTTCTATTCTGGGAAAGGGCACTTAAACCAAGCTTAGCTGCCAGATTTGGTGTGCAAGTTATTAACCATATTAACCGTCTGAACACCCAAATCAATCTTATCACCCCGGAAAAAAGGTTAACCCTTCCATGCGTCTGTCTATAGGCGGGTCACCGGCATGTACCTCACGAAAAACCTTGCCATCCCAGGTTTTCCTCCATCTCCCTCGATTGTCTAGAAAATCTATGTCCCTTCCTCTTGCCCTTGTTAGGTAAACAATAATGGAGGTGGACCGTGGTGATCAAAAGCCACTGGAGCTGGCCATCAAGAGGATTGTGTCCGCCAAACTTTTGGTCAAGCCTCGTGACAACAACGGTGGCAGCCTCCTCCGGCTGTTCCTAACATCCAGTGTCTCCGGGGCAATCCACTATGGCTGGGGGATGCAGATCTCTATCCTCACACCGTATGCTCAGGTGTACTTTCTTTCCTTTCTACTTGGAGCTTTCATGATCTTCGCTGATCCATTCATTATCTTCACTATGGCATGCAGCTTCTTGGAGTTCCACACATGTTTGCTTCCCTTATTTGCAGCTCTGGACCTTTGGCTGGAGTTTTGGTGAGCCTATTTCAATGCTATTGCTTCATTTATTTTTTCGTTCAAAAAACATTCTGTTTGAAGCATAACGATACAAGAACCTGCATATTTTGCATGAGAATTGAGATTGCTGCATGCAATCATGGGAAATATTATCTCTAGTAATTTGATGTGCCACTATAGGTAAATCCCACGCTCAATTACCACAGTGACCGATGCACAATGAGGATGGGACGCAGGAGGCCATTCATCCTAGTTGGATGCCTCCTCCTCTCCATTTCGGTAGGCTCATGAAAAGGTCATGCTTCTCTATCCATGTATCTAAGAACCATTTGTTGTCATGCCTAATTTTGACCAACTGCCCAACATAGGCCATGGTCATTGGTTATTCACCAGACATTGGGCACTACCTCGGAGACCCCAAAATAAAATGCGGGTCAGTATCAATTTTCATATTTTGGTCTGACTTGCATGTCGGGCACACGGTGCGGTTGACTTTGTTGTGTTTTTGGTGCATTCATTCCTTGCAGTGTCTTTAGCGTCCGCAAAGGTGCTTCCGCCATGGTCATCTTCGGTTTTTGGCTCCTCGACTTTGCCAACAACACAGTTCGAGGGGTTACCCGTGCTATGATGGATGATCTATCCGGTGAGTAATGTACATACATGCATGTTCTAATGACACTGAGCTGAAATGAAATTCATTACACCACAGTGGGTAATAAATATGGCCCCCAAATCGGCTATGTTCTTTTTTGCTTTTGGGGGAGTGTTGGAGTCACTCTGGGCTTAGCAGCCGGCGCGACTGGAAAATGGCCAGGGTAAGCTTGTCACCCAGATCCTCAGTCCATCAGCTTTGGTGTCATGCATGTCATATTTCAGTGCCTATAATGTGTCACATGTAGGTGGTTCCCTTGGCTAAAGACTGAAGCTTGTTGTCACGTTTGCGCAAACATTAAGGGTTCCTGCATTGCAAGTGTGGTGTGTATTCTCTACATAGTCCCATTGATTCCATGGCACGAAATGCATACCTAATATTTGCAAAAATTAATGGCATGCATTTGATCAGGTGTATATTGTCATCACCATGGCACTCACCATGGCCTTCGCTGACGAACAGCCAATTGAAAAGAAAGATGTTGACACATCCCACGTTCAGTCTTTCAGCAATCCATTCAAGTGTTTGAAGAACATGTCTCCGTCTACGACGCAATTATTCATTTTGACGGGATTGTCATGGGTAAGTGCATCCGTACATATTCGATCACATTATTCATTCATGCATGCTCCTATGTAATCTGACATGCATAGATCAACTGTACAGCTAGCTTTGTACCCCTTCTTTATTTACAACACCGACTGGATGGGTCGCGAGATTTACCATGGCAACCCACGAGGGTCGAGGGAAGAGTTGCATATGTATACCAACGGTTTCCGCCAGGGTTGCATTGGACTCATACTTTCCGTCATTACGCGCACAGATCACTACCGCCTTCATCCCCAAGTTGTGCCACAAGCTAACAAGCAAGGACTGTCCGGGCGTTGAGCAACTTCCTCATGTGTCTCCTCATGTTGACAGCTGTTATCATCAGCGTCCTATCCAGCAATGGATACAGGCCTTCCTCGAGACATAGCCGCACGGAACCTGATCCAACTCTCGTGGCAATTGCGCTCGGCATCTTTGCACTACTGGGAATTTCAGGGTCCATAACGCAATGTGTGCCAATGGCACTTGCTTTTCATATAGCTGCTACAGACGGTGGGGACAGCCAGGGCAACGCCGTTGGTGCCATTTCCATTGCTATTGTCATGCCACAGGTAAAAATTTCCTGCTGGTCAGCCAGCTAGCTAACCTGTCCTATCTTTCGAATAACTTCATTCTTTTCTTTTTTTGCTCTGTGTTGACCAGGTGCTAGCGGTGCTCACGACCGGCCCAATAGACAATGCTTGCGGTGATGGGGGAAACACACCGGGCTTTGCCCTCAGCGCTGCCCTGGCCTTTCTTTCTTGGTTTCTCGGGCTCTTGTTGCTGTCCAGGAAAAGCGACATATCTTATTCAATGCCTCTGTTATGACTGTTGGGTACTAGTGGATACTCTAGACCGTTCTAGGCCTAATTTTTTTACTGAGTACCCAAATTATAGGGCATTCTAGATGCATTAGGATTTCCGGAATTGTAAATAAGGTACGTTTGTTGTGAAACCATGCAAATTAATGAACATTGAGCAAAGTCTAGGGCCTGCAGGTTAAGGGTTTGGGACCGGTCATGACATTGGACAATAAAGTTAGTGAAATGTTCCCCACATGCTTTCCATTTTTCTTTGCTGGCCTGTGACGGAAGCTCAGAGATATGTTGATAAGGAAGATAGTTTTTCCTTATGCAAGCCGAAGCTTTTAGGTGAAATAACATTATTGCAGACCCCTTCCGAGAGCCAAAAGAATCTAGACTTCGGCTGCCAGATTGATCGCTCCCAAGCTGCCAAAACCATACATTGGACTTTCAGCGATTTTCTGAAGTTATGTTCTGCCACGGTGAGTTGTTTGTCTTGGCCACATCAAGGCGGAAGCTGAGCTCATTGACGATCATGGATCAAGTTATGTTGCCGCTATAGAGGGAGGAACTACAGGTTTTCAGCATCTTGCCCGTATTCAGCAGCTTGTTATCCAGGTATACGAAGGGATCAGAGGAGAATGGCGCTGAGTTGAATGCATTGGTAACTATCTTCTCAAAACCCTCTAGCTGGGTCTAGTTTTTTTTTTTTTTTTTTTTTTTGAAGCTTTCACTGGGAGGAGAGGATCCCACCTGAATATATTGCACTCAAAGAAAATAGAGTTAGATGTTACAATGAGAGAGGTGGTTACGCCATAGATTGGCGTCCACTATCATGCCCGCTTGCTTGAAGCGGTGAGACAATAGAGTAAAGTCTGAGATGATGTTTGTAATTGTCATTGGCCGTGTCTGGCCGATTCCTCTGAATACTTTAGCATTTCTTGCATCCCAAATCTTCCAGAGTATGATTAGCGCGACAGTATTCCATATCGAGCGATGGAGGTTGCTTGGGAAAGGTGTAGACCAGTGTGAAGCACCGTGCATTAGGTAAGATACCTAACTGTTGAATATATAAGCAAATATCCATATGAAATAATCCGTACAAGTGATTGATAAATCATGATTATGAAAATACCAAATAAACTAATCGTGCAGACTAATAAGGTAGATTAACAGATCACATTTAAACAAGACAAACCGATCGCATCTACCACAGAAACTAGAAGAAGAAACTGTAACAGAATCTGAAAGAGAAACGGCAAGATCACATACTTCGCAGCAGCATCGGTGTCACTCATGTTGAGGTTGTCGAAGAAGTCGCTGAGGTCCGGAGTCGCCAGTCCCACTCGCCACAAGGACGAAGGCCCAGGAAGGACCGCCAGTCGCCTAACCGACTGGGCCCGAAGGCGACTGGGCCGAAGTCCCAAGGAGATGATCTGCTCGGCTGGAGGTGGAGATTACTTGAAGAAGGGTGTGGTATCCCAGATTAATAGTAACTGATGTGATTCGGGGTTATCCCCTTGTAACCCTGGACCGGGGGTGGATATATAAACCCCCGGGCTAAACCCTAGACGACCTCATCTGAGATCCAATCTCCCCTTTGTAAGCTCTTGGCTCCGTGCCGACTGAGCCTCCCCCCCCCCATTGTGATTCTCCACTGAGCAATAAGATCTAGCAGGACGTAGGCCTTTTACTCTCCGGAGGGGCTGAACCTGGGTAAAACCTTGCGTCCCTTGCACCTCGACCCGTAGATGGCGATGTTCCCTTGCCCTCGCATCAACGAAGTGCTACGCCCTGTAGCATCTGCCGTGATTACATCCACGACAGTGGAGCCCACCGTGGGGCCTGGGACATCAAGCCTCCGAGCTACGGCGAGGCCCTACTCGCCAGTGCAGCGGCCGGTCGCTTCCGGCAGGATGATCGCCACCGGCAATTTCTTCCACATCCAGCCAAGCACCTACCGGCCCACCTCGTCACCTCTCAAGCACGCCTGGATGGTGCCGATCGGCTCCATCAACCTCTTCGTTGGGCTCACCGGCGTCAGCGACCCCACCGAGCCCCGCCCTGGTCGATCGCACGACCCCTTCGCACCGGGACAGCTCCTCACCGCCACTCGCCCAATTACCGGCGAGGTATACGCGGAGGCCGAGTCCGCCCTGGAGGACGACGCCGACTCGGCGGCCGTGGCGCCGACCGCCAACCCCATCGTCACCGCGTCAGCCGCCGACTCCATCGACACCGTCCCGGCCCGCCGACTCCGGTATCGCAGCGATCGACGCCGACTTCATCGCCACGGCATCGGCCGCCGGGTCCACCGCCGTGTCCCCGACTGCCCGCTCTATCGCCACGGCGTCGTTCAAAGACTCCATCTCCTTGGTCTCTCACCCAAGCGACTTCGAGGATGGCTTCGAGGACGACTCCATCCTCTCCCTCTTCGGCAGCCGACTCCGACTCGGACTTCGTCGAGGGCCCACGATATCGTTACCCAACCGCAGTCTTCATGGCAGGAGCCGAGGAGGAGCCTCCGGTCGACGCCTTCACCACCCCGCTCCCTGCAACCGCCACCGCGACGGAGATCGAGGCGCACCGGGCGGCCCTCGAAGAACGCGAGGAAGAAGGAGCTCGCCGAACGGCGAAATTTCGTCTCGAGCAAGACGAAGTGAGAGCCGTATCCCACTATCGCCGCGCAGCGCAATCGCCTGCGCATGGAGCGCGCCCGCGCGAACGACTTCCCCAGCGCGCGCCTTAACTTCGACGATCCAGATGGAGAAACTCGGGTCGCCCGAGTCCAGAACCCCGACATCCCGGAAGGAAGTCGGGCTACCGCCGACAGAGCGGCACACGGAGCACCGCCACCACCACCGCCACCACCACCACCCGAAGTTCCTCGGGCAGAAGTTGACGCCAACGGCCTACCATTGCACTCGTCTCCAGCCGACAATGTCGCGGCCGCCCAAGCCGTCCTTGCAAGGCTCCCCGAAACGGGAGACGGCGCGATCCTCATCCAGCACGCCAAGGCCCTGGTTGCCAAGGCATTGGAGCAACAGCACGCCGCAGCCCGACTCGCAAGGGCGACTCTATTCGCGCACGTCCGCCGGCCGCGCGGCGTCGTCGGGCGCGGCAAATCGTGCAGTCGTCAACGCCAACAACGGTCCGCCGCCAGCACCGCGCGCGGCCCACTCGACCAACAACTGAATCGAGCCGCGCCGCGCGCGGGTGATGGTCGCCGCCAACGGACAGCCCGTCGACGCGCGAACCCACATCATCAACGATCAAGAATGGCGGGCGCGAAACCGGCTGAACGACCGCTACGCCGATGAAGCCCCGCGCCAGAGCGCGTTCACTCGAGTCGGCCCCGCCTGCTTCGGGCCAATGATCAGAGGCGAGCCGTACCCCGCTGGGTTCAAGGGGCCCCGTGACATCGAGAAGTACGACACACATATCAACCCCACAGTCTGGATCGATTCGTACGCCATGGCAATGGGGATCCAAGGCCACTCCGAGTTACTCGCGGCACGCTACCTGCCTCTCATGATGGACGGCGTCAATCGCCACTGGTTCAACACCCTCACCGCCAACAGCATCGATTCGTGGGAGGAAGCCCGCGCCGCATTTATCCAGCACTTCGCCAGCGCGTACACCCGCGCGACAACTATAGAAGACCTGGATCGCTGTGTCCAGGGCCCGCGCGAGTGACTCGTCGATGGGTCCAGCGCTGGCAAGACATGTGGACGACCTCCAGCGGCATCAGCACGGACACGGCAATCTAGTGCTTCCGACGGTGCTGCCGGTACGAACCGCTAAGCGCCAAGCTCCGTCGCGTCGGCGCAGAGATAACATCTCAATCTCCGAGCTCTTCGACATCGCCACTCGCTACGCTGACGAAGATCCTACAGTCGACTCGGATGACGAGTACGGCCAGCGACGCAATCGCCGTCCCACTCACACAGAACCCCGACGCGGCGACTACCGATTCAGCGGACGGTCTAACAACGGCAAGCGTCGCGGAGAAGGAGGACACAACGAGCTCGTCGCCAACGCCGACTACGAGCAGCGCGAGCCAAAATCCTTCCGGCGTGACAACCGTGCACCACGAGAGGATCGGCCTCAGCCCAAGCGCTTCGACGCCCGCAGCCTCCTAGACGCCCCATGCATCTATCACAGCAAGGAGGGCAAGCCCTCCAATCACACGACGAGAAACTGCTACTCCCTGAAGCAGATAGAGAAGGCCCGCCGCGCCAAGGAAAACGACGGCGGCAATCAGCACAAGGACCGCGCCAAGGACCCAGACCAGCACAAGGGAGAAGGCTTCGGTCGCAGCGCCGGCTCGCTCCACACCTTCACCGGGGTCGGCGATCGGCGGGACGAGAAGGTCCTCGCAAGGGCGTGGCAGTACACGCGGTCATCCTTTCTGACGTGCCCCGGTGGCTCAACTGGTCCGAGCAGAGCATTACCTGGAGCCGCGAAGATCACGCCCCCCGCATCGAGTACCCCGGTCGAGTGGCACTGGTCGTCAGGCCCAAGGTCGCCGACTACTGGCTGCCGAAAACCCTGATGGATGGGGGAAGCTCCATCAACATTCTGTATTACGAAACCTTCCAGCGACTCGGTTTACCAGACTCACGCCTCGAGAACACCAAGGTAACGTTCCATGGCATCGTCCCCGAGCGGAAGGCCTTCCCGATCGGCAAGGTTACGTTGCCAGTCACCATCGGTACGCCCGTGAACTACCGCACCGAGCGGATAACATTCGAGGTGGTGAACTTCCGCAGCTCCTACCACTGTGTGCTCGGCCGGCAGGCGTTCGCCCGGTTCATGGCGGCACCCCACTACGGATACAACATGATGATGATGATTGCATACAAGCGCGCCGTCGATCAAGCCGGCGCTAGCTTCGCCGGCCACGTCGTCGAATGGGTCGACAGGCGCAAGAATGAGGAAGCTGATGCGCTAGCCAGAATCGGGTCCAAGCGACTCCAACCCCCTCCAGGCGTCGTCCTGGATATCCTCAGCCACCCCTCGGTGCGCGCACCCCGCGAGCTGGACATTGCTGAACCTCCTGCTCCCGACTCCACCCTAGTCGCACTCGCTTCCGACAGCGTCGATTAGACCGAGCCATACATGAGCTACCTCGAGCGCCAGATACTGCCAATGGACGAAGCCAAAGCACGAGCTATCGTACGCAGGTGCAAGTCTTTCACCATCATCAATAAAGAACTATACAAGCGCAACGTCTCGGGAGTGTTCCAGCGATGCGTCGCCACCGAAGAAGGGCGCAACATCCTGCGCGACATCCACGCAGGGACCGCGGCCACCACGCAGCGCGCGTTCCATGGTCGCCAAAGCTTTCCGTCATGGCTTCTATTGGCCAACAGCCCACGAAGATGCAATCGCGCTCGTCCGTTCGTGCGCCGGTGCCAAAAGTACGCAAGCCGGCCGCACATGCCGGGGTCGGCATTGAAGACCATCCCCTCACCTGGCCCTTCGCCGTCCGGGGCCGGGACATGGTAGGGAAGTTCAAAACGGCCCCCGGCGGATACACGCACCTCCGGGTCGCGGTGGACAAGTTCACCAAATGGGTAGAAGCAAAACCCATAAAGAAGTGCGACGGGAAGACAGCCACAAAGTTCCTACGCGAGCTTATCTATCGATATGGCTACCCTCACAGCATCATAACTGACAATGGCACCAATTTCGCCAAAGGGGAGATGGCCGACTTCGCGAGGAGAAAGGCATCCGACTCGACCTCGCGTCGGCCGCACACCCCGTGTCGAACGGCCAAGCGAAAGAGCGAACCAGAGCATCCTCCACGGACTCAAGCCGCGCCCGGTCGTGCCCCCGGAACGCGTAGCCGGTTGCCGGGCGAAGAGCTCCCTCGGTCGCTGTGGGGCATCCGCACAACACCAAACAGATCGACCGGCTTCACGCCTTTCTTCCTGGTATATGGCGCCGAGGCAGTTATGCCCACGGATATCGCCTACGACTCGCCTCGGGTTGTTAACTACGCCGAAGAAGACAACGAGCGAGCTCTCCAAGATGATATCGACCTCCTTGACGAGGCCAGGGACCTCGCACTCTCCAGGACCGCCATCTACCAGCAAGATCTCCGCCGCTACCACAGTCGTCGCGTTCGGAGTCGCTCCTTCCAAGTTGGAGATCTCGTGCTCCGGCTAATTCAAGACAAGAAAGGCATGCACAAGCTATCCCCGCCCTGGGAAGGACCGTTCGCCGTCAGCCGCGTACTCGGCAACGACTCCTACTACCTCACAGACGTCCGCAAGGACGACAAAGGCGAACCGCTCACCAGAGAGGTGGAGCGCCCCTGGAACGTCAACCTCCTCCAACGGTTTTACACCTAAGGAAAAAGTGTAACCCACAAATTCTTTTTTTTTCGAGGGTACGCCAAATTGGCGTACCAAATCTTTATAGAAGGAGAGCAAAGTTCATTTACAAGACGCCAGACGACAATGCGAACAAAGCGCTGGCCCAAACTCCACACACACCTAAGGACCTACTCTCGCGGCATCAGTTGCCTCCCTCCGACTCTAGCCATTTTCCACAGGCTGAACTCCTCGGCGATCCTCCGAAGAAGCTCCGTCGTGTTGCACTGCTCCGCCGTGTTGCCAAACACCCTAGCATTCCGTTGTTTCCACAGGCGCCAGGCCGTGAGCAGCACGAGCGTATCGAAGCTCCTCCTGTCCTTCTTGCGCACCAGACTTCGTGCTGCCTCCCTGATACGTCCAATTTGCATCACTATTTTATATCATAATTTGCTGTTATTCATGGATATATTTCATATTGGGACACAATACTTATGTTATTTCATCTATTTTGCATGTTTCATGATTATTTGGAGATTGAGCACCGGAGCCGGGATTCTCGCCGGAAAAAGCACCGTCAGGATGCGATATTTCGGAAGATCAACTGTGGAAGGAAGTTTTACGGAAAATCCTATTTTTCCAGATGACGGAGGAAGCCAGAAGGGGGAGCCAGCTGGACCCAGGGTGGGCCCACACCATAGGGTGGCGCGGCCCATGGCTCCGGCCGCGCCACCATGTGGTGTGGGGCCCCCTCGGCCTCTTTCGCCTCCTTTTCTTCGCGAAACCCTTCGTCCCGAAGACCTAAGCCACGGAGGAATCCTCACGAAGGGTTACGGCCGCCTCCGCGGGGCGGAGAACACCAGAGAGAAAAGAGCTCTCCGGCGGGCGAGGAATCCGCCGGGGAAATTCCCTCCCGAGAGGGGAAATCGACGCCATCGTCACCGCCATCGAGCTGGACATCATCTCCATCACCATCATCACCATCTCCACCATCATCACCGCCATCTCCACCGCTGGACATCGTCACCGCTGTAGCAATTTGGGTTTGATCTTGATTGTTTGATAGGGGAAACTCTCCCGATACTGATTTCTACTTGTTGTTGATGCTATTGAGTGAAACCATTGAACCAAGGTCTATGTTCAGATTGTTATTCATCATCATATCACCTCTGATCATGTTCCATATGATGTCTCGTGAGTAGTTCGTTTAGTTCTTGAGGACATGGGTGAAGTCTAATTGTTAGTAGTGAACTATGGTTGAGTAATATTCAATGTTATGATATTTAAGTTGTGGTGTTATTCTTCTAGTGGTGTCGTGTGAACGTCGACTACATGACACTTCACCATTTATGGGCCTAGGGGAATGCATCTTGTACTCGTTTGCCAATTGCGGGGTTGCCGGAGTGACGAAACCTGAGCCCCCGTTGGTATATCGATGCGGGAGGGATCGCAGGATCTCGCAGTTTAAGGTCTGTGGTTAGATTTATCTTAATTACTTTCTTGTAGTTGCGGATGCTTGCAAGGGGTATAATCACAAGTATGTATTAGTCCTAGGAAGGGCGGTACATTAGCACAGGTTCACCCACACAACACTTATCAAAACAATGAAGATTAATCAGCTGTATGTAGCGAAAGCACTAGACTAAAATCCCGTGTGTCCTCGAGAACGTTTGGTCATTATAAGTAAACAAACCGGCTTGTCCTTTGTGCTAAAAAGGATTGGTCCACTCGTTGCAATTATTTCTCTCGCATTTTACTTACTCGTACTTTATTTATCTGTTACATCAAAACCCCCCGAATATTTGTCTGTGAGTATTTACAGTGAAACCTTCATCGAAACTGCTTGTCAACACCTTCTCGCTCCTCGTTGGGATCGACATTCTTACTTATCGAAGATACTACGATACACCCCCTATACTTGTGGGTCATCAAGACTATTTTCCGGCGCCGTTGCCGGGGAGTGAAGCGCTATTGGTAAGTGGAATTGGTAAGGAAAACCTTTACTGTTTGTGCTGATTTTATTTCTGCCTGCTGCTATAAGTCATTATGGAGAGATCTTCTCTTCAATTTCTATTTGGGAAATTTACTACTACTGCAACGGTAGTGGATGAGGCGCCAGGTGAGGAAGTAATACCATATAAAATACCTACGAAAATTATTGAACATGTTATGGATAACCGCTATGAAGGGGATGGAACTGTCCATCCAGGTGATCATTTACTGTTTTTGCATGAATTATGCGGGTTATTCAAGTGTGCAGGTATTGCTATGAATGAAGTTAGGAAGAAGCTATTCTCTATATCGTTGTCTGGTAAAGCGGCACATTGGTATAAATTGCTGAAGAATGGTGATTCTCTTGATTGGGAGGACATTGTGCCTTTATTTTATTCCAAATTTTATCCTCCAAGTGAAATTCACAAAGATCGGAACCGCATATATAATTTATGGCCTCATGATGGAGAGAGTATTGCCCAAGCTTGGGGGAGATTGAAGTCTTTAATGCTCAAATGCCCCATTCATGAGCTTCCTGGTAATGTTATTATTGATAATTTCTATGCAAGACTTTGTTTTCAAGACAAGACCTTGCTGGATACTTCTTGTTCTGGATCATTTACGCGCAATAAAGAAGAGTTTAAAAGGGACCTTCTTGATCGGATCCAAGAAAATATCGAAGGTTGGGAGAACGACAAAGATAGAGAATCAGGTATAATTTATGATTATAAATGCATTGAAGCTTTTATGGATACTCGATACATTTCGTAATATTAGTGCTACATATGGTCTTGATTCTCAAGTTGCTGCAAACCTTTATAAAGCTTTTGCCTCTCATTATGAATTGCCTAAGAAGAATTTTGATAAGTATCATGAACCGTATAAAGATAAAATTGATTCATCTATTAATAAGTGTGTTGTAGTTGAAACTGCGATCGTGTTATTCCCGAAGCTTATATTGAAAAAACTCCTTTTCCCGCTAAAATGAGGGAGTACTCTGTTATAAATAGTGCGGTTCATAAAAGTGAAAAGAAACCTAGAGAACCCGAAGAACAAATAAAAGTTGAACCTGCTTGTTGCCATAGTTAAAGATCTTGTGATCTGAAAATGTAGAGGATGGTCATATTATTTTCACGTGAAGATGCTTCTAATATTGTTTCACATCCTAATAAACCCAAACAAGCTAGTGTTCCTATGCTATCTGTTAAAATTGGTGATCATTGCTATTATGGTCTATGTGATATTGGTGCAAGTGTTAGTGCTATACCTTATGAGCTATACACGGAGATTATGCACGAAATTGATTCTTGTGAACTTGAAGATATTGATGTGGTTATTCAGCTGGCTAATAGAGAAACTATTTCTCCAATTGGTATTGTTCGAGATGTGGAAGTTCTATGTGGTAAGATTAAAAGACTTTTTGGTACTTGGTTCTGCTGCTAGTGATTATTGTCCTATCATTTTTGGTAGACCTTTTCTAAATACTTGTGGAGCTATTATAGATTGCAAGAAAGAGAAAATTTTGACTAAATTTGCTGGTGAATCTTATGAGTTTAACTTCTCTAAATTTACTAAAACTCCTTATAAAGCTGATTTGCCTAGTAATGATTTTAAAATGGAGCGAGTGTGCATCTATTGTTCTTGTTCCTAATAATCCTTTGCAGCAACATTTGGAGGATAGCGAGAGTGAAGTTTTTAGGAAAGAAAGAGATGAGCTTGAGGAGATTTTTCTTCGCCAACCTATTCTCAAGCATGATTTACCGGTGGAAGACTTGGGTACAACACCGCCACCAAAGGAAGATCCTCGTTTTTGATTTAAAGCCTTTGCTCGATAATCTTAAATATGCTCATATTGATGATAAGAAAATATATCCTGTTATTATTAGTTCTAAGCTTACGAGTTTGAAGAAGAAAGATTATTGCAAATATTGAAGAAACACCGAGGAGCTATTGGCTATACTCTTGATGACTTGAAGGGGATTTCTCCCTCTATTTGCCAACACGCCATTAATATGGAAGATGATGCAAAGCCTGTTGTTGAACCTCGAGCGTCGTCTAATTCCCAAGATGAAGGATGTGGTAAGAAATGAGGTATTACGACTTCTTGAAGCTGGTATTATATATCCTATTGCTGATAGTAGATGGGTTAGTCCTGTGCATTGCGTTCCTAAGAAAGGAGGAATGACTCGTTGTGCCTAATGATAATGATGAGCTCATACCTCAAAGAGTAGTTGTAGGGTATAGAATGTGCATTGATTATCGAAAAGTTAATAAAGTTACTAAGAAAGATCATTACCCTTTACCATTTATTGATCAAATGCTAGAAAGGTTATCTAAAAATACTCATTTTTGCTTTCTTGATGGTTATTACGGGTTTTCACAAATTGCTCGTTAAAGCTAAAGATCAAGAGAAAACCACTTTTACTTGTCCCTATGGAACTTATGCTTATAGGCGTATGCCTTTTGGTTTATGTAATGCTCCCGCTACTTTTCAAAGATGCATGTCTGCTATTTTTCATGGTTTTTGTGAGAGTATTGTGGAAGTATTCATGGATGATTTTTACTGTCTACGGGAATTCTTTTGATAGTTGCTTGCGAAACCTTGATAAAGTTTTGCGAGATGTGAAGAAACTAACCTTGTTCTTAATTGGGAGAAATGCCACTTTATGGTTAATGAAGGAATTGTATTGGGACATAAAATTTCTGAAAGAGGTATTGAAGTTGATAGAGCTAAAGTTGAAGCTATTGAGAAGATGCCCTATCCGAGGGATGTTAAAGGTATTCGTAGTGTTCTTGGTCATGTTGGGGTTTTATAGGAGATTTATTAAAGATTTCTCCAAGATTTCAAAACCTCTTACTAATCTTCTTCAAAAAGATGTACCTTTTGTTTTTGATGATGATTGTAAGGAAGCTTTTGAAACTCTAAAGAAAGCCTTAACAAGCTGCTCCTATAGTTGAACCTCCCGATTGGAATTTACCTTTTGAAATTATGTGTGATGCTAGTGATTTTGCTTGTAGGCGCTGTTCTTGGACAAGCGAGTAGATAAAAAATTAAATGTTATTCATTATGCTAGCAAAACTCTTGATGCTGCTCAAAGAAATTATGCTACTACCGAAAAAGAATTGTTGGTCTGTAGTCTTTGCTTGTGATAAATTTAGATCTTATATTGTTGATTCAAAAGTTACAATTCATACCGATCATGCTGCAATTAGATACCTTATGACAAAGAAAGATGCTAAGCCGAGGCTTATTAGATGGGTACTTCTTTTGCAAGAATTTGATTTACATATTGTAGATAGGAAAGGAGCTGATAATCCTGTTGCTTGATAATTTGTCTAGATTGGAAAATATTGCTTATGATCCTGTTCTCGTTAATGATAGTTTTCCAAATGAACAATTGGCTGTAATAAAGGTGAGCTCGCGAGACAGATCCTTGGTATGCTTGATTATGCTAACTTTATTGTTTCCAAGTACTTGCCTCCAACCTTTTCAGCTCCAGCAGAGGAGGAAATTCTTTTATGACTTGAGGCATTATTTTTGGGATGACCCACACTTATATAAAGAAGGAGTGGATGGTATTATGCGAAGGTGTGTTCCCGAATATGAACAATAAGAGATATTGAGTAAATGTCATGGCAGTGCTTATGGAGGACATCACGCCGGAGATAGAACCGCGCAAAAGGTTCTACAATCAGGTTTTTATTGGCCAACTCTCTTCAAAGATGCAAGGAAGTTTATTTTATCTTGTGATGAATGTCAAAGGGTTGGTAATATCTCCGGACGCAATGAAATGCCTATGAATTATACTCTTGTTATTGAACCGTTTGATTGTTGGGGATTTGACTTCATGGGACCTTTTCCCTCTTCAAAAGGTAACACTCATATACTTGTTGCTTGTTGATTATGTTACTAAATGGGTGGAAGCCATACCTACAAAAAGTGCTGATGGTGAGACCTCTTTAAAAATGCTCTTAGATGTTATTTTTCCTAGATTTGGAGTACCCAGATATATTATGACTGATGGAGGTTCTCATTTTATTCATGGAGGTTTTAGAAAAACTCTTGCTAAGTATGGTATTAATCATAGAATTGCTTCTGCTTATCACCCTCAAAGTAGTGGTCAAGTAGAACTATCAAATAGAGAAATTAAATCTATCTTGCGAGAAAACCGTTAATAAATCTAGAAAGAATTGGGCTAGTAAATTGAAAGACGCACTATGGGCTTATAGAAGCTGCTTATAAAAACCCCATGGGAATGTCACCTTATAAAATGGTTTACGGAAAAGCTTGTCATTTACCTTTAGAACTAGAACACAAAGCTTATCGAGTCGTTAGAGAATTAAACAAAGATCCTAAACTTGCCTAGGTGATAAGAGGTTGCTACAATTAAGTTCTCTAGATGAATGGAGAAGCGAAGCTTATGAAAATGCTAAACTCTTTAAAGAAAAAGTTAAAAAATGGCATGATAGAAGGATCATCAAAAGAGAGTTTAATATTGGGGATAAAGTCCTGTTGTATCGGTCTCGTCTCAGATTCTTTGCAGGGAAATTACTCTCGAAATGGGAAGGACCATATGTTGTTGAGGAGGTGTATCGTTCAGGAGCAATTAAAATTAGCTCTCTCCAAGGCAATGCTACGCAAGTGGTGAATGGACAAAGACTCAAGCATTATATCTCGGGTGATTCTTATAATGTTGATGTTGATATTATTCGAGTGGAAACGCCGGAGGCTTTCATCAAGGGACAAATTGACGATCCGCCAGAACTCGACTTTGAATAGGTAACAGTACTGGTAATGAAAAGTTCGCGATTTACTTTCCGAACATTATTTTTGTTGTTTTTGGAAAATATGAAAAATTACGAGTTCGAAACGGAGTGGAAAGGACGCACGAGGGCGTGCCACCACAGGCCGGCGCGGCCCGACTCCGGGCCCGCGCCGACCTATGGTCCGGCCGCCTCGTCGCCCCTTTCCGACTCTAGTTCGATCCGGTGCTTTCCGTTTGTTCCGAAAACTTTTACTATAAAATCCCCGGACCCCCGGAGGTCCGTATATCATTTTCTCGACGTGTTTTGTTTCGAGTCTGTTTCTGCCGGGATCTGTTTTCAGTTTAGAGGCACCATGGTCTCCAAGAACAAGGGCAAGGAGCTTCCGGACGAAGATAATCAAGATCGTGAGTGGAAAGAAGAGGACAAGAGCGTCAAGGAAGAAGCAAAGGAGGATGAAGAGGAAGTCGAAGAAGTTCCGCAAGAGCACCCACGCACCACCATTGCAAGCATCGGGGTGGTGACAACCTCGCTCAACGCCAAGAAGAGCGCACGGATTAGGACCGGAGGAGGACTTCCCCGCCATTACCTAGCTCCAAGGACATCTTCTTCAGGCATTCACCATCCTTTCCACAATCTAATCTACAATAATCAAATTGAAAGGACTCCCAAGGCAGCACTGCCTAGCAATTGGGATATAGATCGTTCTAACAATGCAGGAAAGACGGAGCCTGAAGCTGAAGGTTGGGGGAATAACTCCAAAAGTTGGGACTCGTCGTCGGACAGACTTCTTAACCGCGTCGAGCACAATTCGGAGATGATTCGCAACCTCATATACAGGATTGATGAGCTTCAGGAGCTTATTGAGAAGCTTGTCAGGAATTCATCACCACCATCGCCAAAGGAGTAATCCATCATCGGTATTGGCATCCCCTTGGTTTGTTCCAAGCTTGGGGAGTGCGCGGTATCACATTATCATTACCTTTTACTTTTTACTATCAAGTAGTGTCATATCATGAGTAGGGAAGTTATCGTATAAGATGGGTTGCGGTGTGGAAGTATCTCTCCTTTAGTTTGTCTATGTATCCCTTGGTGTGAGTTATCGTTATGGAATATTAATGAGAAGTCTTATCATTTACATATTGCACACCTTATTTTAGTTTGCAATTTCTACTATATGATTGATCTTGATTTTAGTATTGGTACCACTTTGGGAGCATTAAGTAAATCTATTTAGTTTTGGCAAACTTAGCAATGGTCAATAGCAACAACACTTTGAGTTTAAGAAGAATAGAGGAAATAAATGTAGAAGATGTTATTATCTTTCTTATCGGTTCTTAGCTTAGTATTCTAAAGTTAAAACTGTTTGTGCTTACAAGTAAGATGCATGATTGTTTCTATCACATGTATATTTGTTTGTTTCCCTCAAACTCCTATGCTTGCTATTTAACCTTGCTAGCCAAAGACTTGTACTGAGAGGGAATACTTCTCGTGCATCCAAACCTGAACCCAAACCTATGCCAATTGTGTCCACCATATCTACCTACTGCATGGTATTTTCTGCCATTCCAAGTAAATACTTCATGTGCTACCTTTAAACAATTCAAAACTTATTACTTCTTATTTGTGTCAATGTTTTATAGCTCATGAGGAAGTATGTGGTGTTTTATCTTTCGAGTCTTGTTAGGCAGCCTCCACTAATGGACTAGTGGCTTCATCCACTTATCCTATAATTTTGCAATAAGAGCTGGCAACGGGGTTCCCGACCCCAATTAATCAACTTTCATTAATAATTCTCTTCACATGTTTTGCCCTAATTCATCAGTAAGCAACTTAATTTTGCAATAGACACTCCTCCATGGTATGAGATTGTTGGAAGGCACCCGAGGATTCGGTTAGCCATGGCTTGTGTAAGCAAAGGTTGGGGGGAGTGTCACCCTTAAATAAACTAAAATACATGTGTAAGCAAAAGAGAAGAGGGATGATCTACCTTGCTGGTAGAGATAACGTCCTTCATGGGAGCCGCTCTTTGGAGGTCTGTTTGGCAAGGGGGTTAGAGTACCCGCTACCAGTCGTTGATAACAACAAACACCTCTCAAAACTTTACTTTTATTCTCTTTATATGATTTCAAAACTGAAAAAGCTCTAGCACATGATTTAATCCCTGCTTCCCTCTGCGAAGGGCCTGTCTTTTACTTTATGTTGAGTCTGTAAACCTATTTCCCTCCATCTCAAGCAAGCATTTGAGTTGTTGTGATCAAACTATTATATTGTGATTTGCTTCATCATGTCTTTACTCTTTCTTGTTTAGTACAAGTTTTACCTTGAATGAATATAGATTTGAAAGTCATCAATGATTAATATGATTGAGTATGCAAGTTTACCATAAGCTTTAATATGAGAGCGCTGCTCAATAGATAAGTATAATCTGTTAACTGTTCTCTGACCAAGAACAAAGTTTGCCATCACCAATTATGATTTCTTATGCACCTTTATTTGTGATTACCTTATACTTGTTTCAAGTTGAGTTATATGAGGAAGTTGTTTACTATAATGTCTTGTGTGAATGAATATGATGCTTCTTGTCCGTATTCTATTTATCGACTCTTCACTCCATAAACATGTGGACTCGTTTACGAGTTCGGTTTCGCTTGGGGACAAGCGAAGTCTAAGCTTGGGGGAGTTGATACGTCCAATTTGCATCACTATTTTATATCATAATTTGCTGTTATTCATGGATATATTTCATATTGGGACACAATACTTATGTTATTTCATCTATTTTGCATGTTTCATGATTATTTGGAGATTGAGCACCGGAGCCAGGATTCTGCTGGAAAAAGCACCGTCAGGATGCGATATTTCGGAAGATCAACTATGGAAGGAAGTTTTACAGAAAATCCTATTTTTCCAGATGACGGAGGAAGCCGGAAGGGGGAGCCGAGCTTGGACCCGGGGTGGGCCCACACCATAGGGTGGCGCGGCCCATGGCCCGGCCGCGCCACCATGTGGTGTGGGGCCCCCTCGGCCTCTTTCGCCTCCTTTTCTTCGCGAAACCCTTCGTCCCGAAGACCTAAGCCACGGAGGAATCCTCACGAAGGGTTACGGCCGCCTCGCGGGGCGGAGAACACCGAGAGAGAAAGAGCTCTCCGGCGGGGCAGGAATCCGCCGGGGAAATTCCCTCCCGGAGGGGGAAATCGACGCCATCGTCACCGCCATCGAGCTGGACATCATCTCCATCACCATCATCACCATCTCCACCATCATCACCGCCATCTCCACCGCTGGACATCGTCACCGCTGTAGCAATTTGGGTTTGATCTTGATTGTTTGATAGGGGAAACTCTCCCGATACTCGATTTCTACTTGTTGTTGATGCTATTGAGTGAAACCATTGAACCAAGGTCTATGTTCAGATTGTTATTCATCATCATATCACCTCCGATCATGTTCCATATGATGTCTCGTGAGTAGTTCGTTTAGTTCTTGAGGACATGGGTGAAGTCTAATTGTTAGTAGTGAACTATGGTTGAGTAATATTCAATGTTATGATATTTAAGTTGTGGTGTTATTCTTCTAGTGGTGTCGTGTGAACGTCGACTACATGACACTTCACCATTTATGGGCCTAGGGGAATGCATCTTGTACTCGTTTGCCAATTGCGGGGTTGCCGGAGTGACGAAACCTGAGCCCCCGTTGGTATATCGATGCGGGAGGGATCGCGAGGATCTCGCAGTTTAAGGCCGTGGTTAGATTTATCTTAATTACTTTCTTGTAGTTGCGGATGCTTGCAAGGGGTATAATCACAAGTATGTATTAGTCCTAGGAAGGGCGGTACATTAGCACAGGTTCACCCACACAACACTTATCAAAACAATGAAGATTAATCAGCCGTATGTAGCGAAAGCACTAGACTAAAATCCCGTGTGTCCTCGAGAACGTTTGGTCATTATAAGTAAACAAACCGGCTTGTCCTTTGTGCTAAAAAGGATTGGGCCACTCGTTGCAATTATTTCTCTCGCATTTTACTTACTCGTACTTTATTTATCCGTTACATCAAAACCCCCGAATATTTGTCTCGTGAGCATTTACGGTGAAACCTTCATCGAAACTGCTTGTCAACACCTTCTGCTCCTCGTTGGGATCGACATTCTTACTTATCGAAGATACTACGATACACCCCCTATACTTGTGGGTCATCACTCCCACCAAGGCTCGAAACGACTATCTCTCCCCGGCTCCACAATGTTCAGACCTGCAGCATTTAGGCACCCAAACCACGCTTGACGAGCATATGGGCATTGCATGAGGACGTGGTCCACGGTATCCTCTTCTTGTAGACAGACAGCACATGGATCTACATTCTCCTGAAGACCATGCCGCTGCCTCCGATCTGAGGTCCAAAGACGATATCTCAAGGCTAGCCAAGCAAAGATCTTCCCTTTAGGTGGGGCAAAAGATTTCCAGATGGCCTCAAACATATTGAACTCCACCGTGCCCTGACAAAGCATACTGTATGTGTCTTTAGCGGAATATACTCCCGTGGTGGACCCGGTCCAGAAGAAGGAGTCCGGGACCTGGTTGTTCCTGGGCACCACCTCAATCTCCTCCCATAGATTTACACATTGTGCGCAGGCATCGATCGATAAATCCATGTCTATGTCAGACAACCAGTCATTCTCCAACAGAGCCTGTGCAACCCTTCTGCTATTCTTTTTCCGCGTGGAGACCATCGAGAACACCAAGGGGGCTATCTGTTCCGCTGATCTGCCGTTGATCCAGTGATCCCTCCAGAAGAGGATGCTCCTCCCATCTCCAACCGTGATTCGAGCCAGACTCTGGAACACTGCCACGGCCTCCGGATCAAGTGCCAACGATAAACCCTGCCAAGGTCGGCTCGGATCCGTTCTCTGAAGCCATGCCCACCTAGCTCTTAGCGCAAGCCCATGTAACCTGATATCTTTCACACCCAAACCACCAAGGCGCTCTGGCTTACAAATGCTCTCCCATGCCACTAAGCACTGGCCTCCATTGATCTGTCTCTTGCCTACCCAGAAGAACGAGCGGATATGTCTGATCACCTCCTCCACTAGCCAATCGGGTGGTTTATCAACCAAGATGTGATGGATTGGCCTCGCTAAGATCACTGATTTGATGAGCGTAAGTCTCCCTGCTCTGCCAATGAGACCCCTCTGCCAAGCCGGGAGCACGTGAGCCACGGCGTCCAGGAGGGGTTGCCACTCTGCCCTTGTCAAGGGCCTCAAGGCCAGCTGCAAGCCTAAGTACCTGATGGGAAAGTCGGCATGCTGGCACCCGAGGATCTGTTGTGTCCTGATTTTGTCCTCGTCCGTCCCTCTGATCAAGGTGGCTGTGGTTTTGGTGTAATTGACTTGCAGCCCGGACGCCTCGCCGAAGATAGACAGGATTTGCTTTATTGTCCATAGCTCCTGCTCCGCCGGCCTCAAGAAAATGACCACATCATCGGCATAGATTGATATTCTTTGTAGGGCTGTTATGCCCACCAAATTCGTAAGCATCTGTTCGTTCACAGCTTTCGCCAAAACAGCCGTCAGAACCTCCATCCCCAATACAAACAACATCGGCGAAGTCGGGTCCCCTTGCCGAAGTCCTCTAGCGTGCATGATCCTTCTTCCCGGCACCCCATTCACAATAACCGAAGTATTCGCTGTTTGCAGCAGCAGCATGATCCATTTGAGAAACAGGGGCCCAAACCCTAACCTCCGAAGTACCTCAAACAGGAATCCCCATGAAATACTGTCAAACGCTCTAGACAGATCCAATTTAAGAAGGAGGCCTGATTGGCGCCGCTGATTGATTCTTCTTGCCACCTGCCTTACCAGCAGGAAATTGTCGTGGAGGCACCTTCTTTTCACAAATGCCGATTGATTCGCGCTGATAATGTCCGGCAGTATCTTGCGCAGTCTGTTGGCTACCACTTTGGAGAAGAGCTTTGAAAAGCTATGCACTAAGCTGATTGGTCTATAATCACCAATGGTTGCAGCTTCTTGCTTCTTCGGGATCAAGGTGATCAAGGCCCTATTCAACCTGGCAAAGCCTCTGCCATCTCCCACTCCTAACTTGTGCAAACCTGCCATAATATCCGCCTTGATCACCGGCCATGCCCTTTGATAGAATGCTCCTATAAATCCGTCGGGGCCCGGGGCACGATCCGCCGGCATTTCTTTGATAGTTTCCCAAACCTCCTTCTCAGTAAAAATTGCATCCAGACTTTGCAGGTCACGCGGGATAATGCCCAAGGCTTCGAGGTCAAGGGTGTATTCCCTATTTTGGATAGATCCCAATAGGTGCGTATATGCCTCCGAAAAGGCCTCCACTTTCCGATCTTGCTCGGTAATGATTTCCTCCCCCACCCGGATAGAAGCAATATAATTCTTGGTCCTTCGACCATTTGCAACTGCGTGGAACAGTTTCGAGTTAACGTCTCCATCCTGTAGCCATCTGATACGAGACCGTTGTCTAGCCATAGTTCTTTCCAACGACGATAGACCTAGCACCGTGAGCTTCAGAGTTTTCCTCAGCCATATCTCCCCTTGAGACAGGCGCCTCCTATCTTGTGCGGCATCCAGGTGAAAAATCACCGTATTTGCGATAGCAAGCTGCAATTTGATGTTGCCTGTCTTCCTTTGCCCCCAAGCATGCAAGTGCTGCGCCGCGTTTCTGAACAGACCATCGAGTCTCCTGAACGGGTCTGTGATCCTCCGATCACAAACCCAGGCCTCCTTTATGGCCTCATCTAGCCCATCAAGTTTCATCCAGGCCAATTCAAACTTGAATCGCCTCCTGGGCCTAAGTGACGCACTGATCGATAGGTGCAGCGGTACGTGATCAGATAGAGAGGAAGGAAGCGCCTGAAGCAGCGCATCAGGATGCTCCAGGTCCCAATCAATGGAAACCAAAATCCTGTCTATGCGTGTGAGCGTTGGTGGGTCCCGTTCATTACTCCACGTGAACTTTCTTCCATGCATGTAAAGATCCTTAAGTTCCAGTTGTTGCACGAAGCTCCGGAATCTGGACATCATGCTCCTATCCAGGTTGCCATTATTCTTCTCCGAGGCATAGAGTATGAGGTTGAAATCTCCTAAAAGCATCCAGGGTCCAGGGCAAAGCGATCGCCGCTCCATCAGTTCTGTCAGAAAGTTGATTTTATCCTCGGTATTCTGCGGCCCATAAACCGTGGTGATCCACCACTTTCTACCATCCTTAGTCGAGACCTCGCCAGTGATAGCGTGAGTATCTAGACTCGTGTTGGCAATGTCGATCGCGGAGGTATCCCATGCCAGTAAAATTCCCCCCCGCGTCTCAATGGCAGGGAGGTACGCATATCCATCAAAAGCTGGCCCTAAGCACTGCATAACTATGAAATCGTCTAACACATCAATTCTCGTCTCCTGGAAACACACAATGTTAACACGAACCGAAGCGAAAAACTCCCGCACCGCATTTCTCTTCGCCGGATCATTGAGACCACGGACGTTGAGATTTAACACTTCTGGGTTTATATCCATGGAAAGGATTAAGAGAACTCCTATCTGACACACGTCTACTGCGTAGACACCTCCACTTGGCCCACCTCCAAGCTTGGGAAGCTTGTGGGCATCATCTTCCCAAAAATGGCTGCCACCACTCTCAAATGCTGCTCTCTTAGGGGAGAGTCAAACAGATTCCGAAAGGTTAGCAGGTCCTCCTCGTTCACTTCCAGGTCCGTCGGTGTGATGCCCAGGGCTTTCAGCAGCACAGTTTCCGCCGCAGACGCCTTCCTCCCCGGTTTGCTATGGGACGGGACGCCTCTTGTGACTGTTTGCCTTGTGACACGCACGGGGATGAAAGGCTCCGCCTCCGCTCTCAACCTCTTCGAAGTTTCAATCTCACGGAGCAGCGGTGGTGCTAGCGATTTGAGGATGTTGGCACAGAAAGTTTTGATTCTCGCCATGTTCACCACGTCCTGTTCCGCCGCCTCGTTTGTTCCAGGGCCGTCCACGTTATCAGCTGCCACAGAAGATCCCGGGCATTCCGGCCAGGTTGGAGATACGTGGGTCTCCTCTTCCACCGATCCCGAGAGATCCGCTCCTGCTGTTTCCGGGAGCGTGGCCTGCGTGGGTGGGGCTCCGTCCGAGGAGCCAGCCTCTGATTGGACATGGGAGAGAGGTTGGTCCGCCACCGGGTCCCGTGCCTTGTCCCCTTCTGGTGTGGCCCCACCATCCAGCGGAACAAGCACGTATATGTCCTCCATCCCCACTGTGTCCTGTTGAACAGTAGGCTCACCACCAATCAGGGAATCCTCCGCGTCTTCCCAACGAAGCACGACATCCCTGTCATCCTCAGAGACCAAGTCTTCAGAAGGCTCCAAAACACACTCTGGAGTGTGTGCATGCATGGTCCCCGAGAGCTGGACGTTGGGCGATGCTCCACCAACACCAACGCCAGCTGTCGCACCCATGCTCACAGGCTCCCCCACTACCAACTCCAACGGCAATTTCGGGGTTGCCTTTCTGACCCACACTTTGTCTATCACCTTGGGATTGACAAAAGCGCCTGTACCCGCCTCTGCCTGGTTTGTCGGCGCCGCCAAAATTGAACGCGACTGCCCCAAAGGCCGTGGATATTCCTGCCCGGCCGATCCTCCGTGGCCAACAATCCGATCCTCCATTGGCGGGATCCTCCAATCCGACGGTGCCGCAACGACTTGTCTGTACGTGCGCCTTTCTTCCCCAGCTCCGGTGTGGTTGGCTTCGCCGCCTCCGCGGCGGTCCGGAATGCCACGCTGCCACTGGAACCAGCGGCGCTGACGGCCACCGCCGCCCAGCCTGGGCGACCGCGAGCCATCGCCACCATGGCCGCCCGGTGCGTCGAACGGTGCACCACGAACATCCTCCACGCTGTCGATATGAATGAGCACCTTGTAGCGCAGGGTGCTGACCTCTTCCCTGGTGTGGCGAGCGAGCTCAAAGGAAACCTCATCAATCTCCTCCGGTTCCGGGATCACCAACGTCCTCGCCGTTGGGATAGCCGCTGCGTTGTCGGTCCAGGCAGACAACCTGAACAGCGCCAGGTCTGATCTTTCACGCGTCGCCGGAGCCAGATCCTCGAGGACACAGGATGTGCCCAGCAGCTCCTCCGCCGTGTCCTTGTCCCAAGCATGTGGAGGTATACCCTCCACAACTAGATGTACGTGCTGCCTGTTGTTCACCTTGGTGGCTTGCGCTAGGCGCGTCCAGTAACCCACAAATTCAGAGGTTAATAAAAGTCGCCGATTGCATTGATCTCCAACTCCGATCGCCTCTCCATCACCCGCTAGCTGTCTCCATCTCTCATCTCGGTACATACCGGCCTAGTCGCCATGACAAGCGACTTGGTACTGAGAGACCTTCGGTCGCCGCTGCTGGAAGAGTGAAGTCCACGATTGGCCAAGTAGCCGGGCTAACAAGGGCACGGCGGGGCGACTGGGCGCAACACCAGGCCCGGTCACCTACCACCCCTTACGCCGTCGGGTGAAAACGGCGACTGGAACCCACAGCAGGGTCGCATGCTCGACCAGCCCCCCGGGCCACGGCGACCGTCTCGTGCTACGCTATACAGCACACCAATGCCCTCCTCTACCTTAGGCCGGTGACTTGAATGGCCAAGTACTTCGACCAGGGACCCCGCAAAACGGACCCGCGGCTCGCCAAGGAAAAACGCCCGCAAGAACCCCCTTTGGAGTCGCCTAGCGACTGGCTCACCGAGCCACGACGAGTGGCGCGCTACATGCAAACAGCGCAACTACAAGCTCACCGCTACTCCACCCATGAGGCTGCTATTCGCACTATAATGACTACGTACTGCGACTGGGGACGCCCAGCTCGACAAGGAAAACAGTCAAGTCGATAGCCTTCATCGGGGTCGCATGGCGACTGGCCTGTAGGCCATGGAGAGTCGGACCCAACTCCAAAACATCGCCGTCACACTCACTTAATTTAAAAGCGACCATCGAGTTACAATTAAGCAAAAGCTGACACTCTATTTACAACTGACACCCGCTCGCGGGAATTCGAGTTACATCATGTGCAGGGGTCCAAGAATCTACTGGGATGACCCCGGAGCTTCCTCCACAACGGGCTCGGCGCCACCATCGCCATGACGAAACTTCGGCGTGTACAAGACGACCGGGTACGTGGACAAGGAGCCGGTAGCCGCGGCGTGGAAGAGGCGCTCCGCGGGGTAGTCCACCGGGCCGACCTCCTTCTCCGCGTCCCCAGGCGCCGCCTGGCTGGGGATGTGAGTCTCCAAGTCAGCGGTCGCCAGCACCCGGTCGGCATAAGGGCGCACTGCCTCCATCAAGCGCAGCACCTCGGCGACGTCAAATTCGCCAGTCTCCGAGGGGAAGCCAGCAGTGACCTCCTCCACGTCAAACCCCTCCGAGTAGTGCGCCAGCACCATGCTCAAAGCCATGGTAACGCCAACGCGGCAGGAGGAGCGGCGAAGCCAGTCAACGACGGCCGGGATGTTGGACACGGCCCTGAAGACGGACGGCGTGTCCCGCGGAATAATCTCCCGCGGACTCAGGTACTGGAGCGCCTCCAGTATCTCCCCCGCGCAGGCAATGATGCGCGCGGTCGCGGTCGACAGGCACTCCCGTGGAGTCGCCGTCTCTGTGAAGTCGCTTGTACCTACCACCAGCAACAAGAAGAAAGTGAAGTGAGAACTCGCCCTCAACACCGACTCGCCATGCTCGGGGACTGGCCCCCGAAGCCGGCTCGCCATGCTCGGGGACTGGCCCCCGAAGCCGGCTCGCCATGCTCGGGGACTGGCCCCCGAAGCCGGCTCGCCATGCTCGGGGACTGGCCCTCGACGCCGACTCGCCACACTCGGGGACTCGCCCCTGACGCCGACTCGCCACACTCGGGGACTCGCCGCCGCAGAAATCGACAATAAAACAACAGGAGAGAGATGGAAACTTACCAAGAAGCTACCGCGACATCTCGCGGACGAAAGCCTCGAAGTTGGTCTTCTCGGCTTGCACCGTCAGGACGATGCCCTCGGACACCTCCTTCTCCGCGGCCAACTCCTTGGCGTGCTGCAGCTTCAAGGCCGCGACCTCTTCTCGCAGGGCTGCGGCGGCCCCCCGCGCGGAATCCCGCGCATCCGTCGCGGCCTCCAGCTTCACCTTGTACTCGGCGATGACATCCTCCGGCTCCCGGCCCTTTTGCTCCGGGACCTTCGTCGGGTCCGCCACCTCCGCTTTCACCTTTTTCCGGGCCTCTTCGGCTCGCTGCGCCCGGAACTCGGCGGTAGAAGGATTCCTTGACGAACCCTTCCCGAGCCTCGGCAAGCGCCTTCGCTCGCGCCTCTCGCTACAAAAAAAGGGGGCGGTGAGAACAAAAGTACAAACAAGGCGAGCGCGGCCGGGAGGGGAAAGCGAGTGGGTATGACTTACTGCCCAGAGCAATGAGCTTCCGGTTCTTTTGCGCCGCCTCCTCCACGAGCGCGGTCAGTCGCTTAACCTCCACCTGCACAAAAACGGCGCGAAGGTCAGTAAAAGCAGTCCAGGCAGGACGGAGAAGACTCGACTCGCCCCTACAGGCCAAGTCGACCCTCGGGGACTGGGGGGCGACTGGACTGCGAGTACAGAAATACTCACCACGTGTGCTTCACCAAGCGCCGTGTGGAGCTCAGTGAAGGTCAAAGTAGAAGGCGGAGGACGGCGCGATTCGGCCGCCTCACCCGCCTGCATCACCGCGTCGGTCGACGGTGCCCCATCTGTCCCCGTTTCGGGGTCGCTGGGGTGGACTCGGTCCCTGGCGGCCTTGGACCGGCGCTCCTTCATCGGCACCGAGAGGCCGCCCTCCTCGGCGGTGTCATCCTCGACTTCGGGCGCCCTCTGACCCTCAGTCGAGCCGACGCCCACCGACTCCTCTTCTACCACGGGGGGAGCGGCGCTCGGTCCCATCGCCGCACTCGCCGTGCCCCCGCGACCCACGCTGGGCAAGGGGAAAACGTCGGCGGTGGGGTCGGCCCGGCCGGCGCTCGCCTTCTCAGCCTGGCTCGCAGCGACAGGCTCCTCCCGAGCCGGCCCCGTGCCTCCAAGGTCGGAAGGCGCCGCTTTCTTCTCCGCGGCCTTCTTCAGCTCGACCGCCTTCTTCGCCTCGGTCGCCCTTGTGGCCGCCGCCCCAATTGGAGCAGGTCTTGCCAGGACCTTCCTCTTGGACCTGCGGGGGAGCGAGGTGGGTCGTTAGCCAATCCCGCCATGAAGAGAGCAAGTTCGACAAGGAGTACTTACTTCACCGTGGGGATCGCCTTTACGCCCGGGCCGGCTCGGGCTCCAGCGTCGATCGCGTCCTTCAGGGGGCGCTGAAGCCTTATGGAGCCCTCCAGGATAGTCGGGCGCAGCCGCTTGGGCAACGGCTCGGCCCCTTCCTTTGAAGGCTCCCCCTCCTCCGGGCGAGAGGTCACCTCTTCGTCCCCTTCGCCCTCCTGCGGCTTCGGAGCGCCCTGTGATGAAGACCCGGCGCCCCTCTTCGATCCGCGCGGGAGTCGGACGAAGTCTCGCGCTTCGGAGTCCGACTCGGTGCGCTCCTCCTCGTCGTCTACCTCCTCTTCCTCGCCTTCGGTCATTTCCGGAGGCTCCTTCCCGGCGAGAGGGGGGAGATGGTCGGCGATCTTCTGCCACCGCTGCATTTGAATCAAGGAAATAAGTTAGAAAGGAGAAGCACTACCTAGGCGTCCGGGGTCGCTGTACAAGTCAATACCTGAGGCGCCGGGTTGTCCTCGGAGAAGGGCTGCAGGCCGTCCTCGAAGGAGGTAAAGGTGGCCGTGGTAATCTTGGCGAGCGCCTTCCGGTACTCGCCTTCGTCCCACTCGGTCGCCGTCGACCGGGTGCTATCGTTTTGCCCCCGTACTCCCACATGGAGTGGGCTCGGCACCGCAGGGGATCAGCCGGCGGCCGAGCCGCCGAGTTATACATGTTGGCCGCCGTCGAGCCCTTGTCCTTCGAGCCTGGATCGCCCGGCGCATCCCCTTCACCACCTCCTCCTGCTCGCGCGGCAGCCGACCGGACGTTGAGACGTCGCGGGACGCTGGGCTCGGGGTCGAACTGAGGAATGCAAACCTCGCCGGGGGGAGTGTACTCCTTGGCGTAGAACCAGAAGCGGCGCCACTCGCGGCTGCGCCTTCTTGGGGAGCGCCATGTCGATGAAGCTCTCCCCGGACTTCACCTGGAAGGTGATCCCGCCATTCGGGATGAGCGCCTCGCTGCTCATGCTGGCCCGGGTCGCCCGCCCATGGAAGATCGATACCCACAATGGGAAGTATGGCGGGCAGCCCAGGTAGCACTCGCACAGCGCCACGAACAGGGAGATCTGCTGCACACTATGCGGCCCCGAGTCGCATATCTTTATGCCATAGAAGGCCGAAGGCTGCCGGATGAAGTCGGAAGAGGGGAGCGCGAATCCGCGATCCAAGAAGCTGAGGAAGAGCACGAACTCGCCCGGCCTCGGGAGCGGCTCCACCTCGTTCGCCGGCGGGACCCGCCAGCGCTCCTGCTTGAACTCGGGGATGACCCCGGAGGCAACGTACGGGAGAAGAGACTCGCGAGTGACCTTGGATTTGCCCCAGGCTCTCGCCGCCATGGTTGCGCTTGGGAGCTCTCGACAGGAAGCAGATGGAATAGGAGTGGGGAGAGAATGTGGCAGAATGGTGAGCCCTAATCCCCGGGTCCGACCTTTTATACCGCCGCACTCGCTCAAGATAGGTATCAAATCCACCCGTTGATCCGCCGCGGGATTATCGCCCCGCAGTTAACGGTCAAGATCAACGACGGGATCGGCGGAACGGGCGTTAAAGCTAGCCGTTAGCGGTCACATCAGACCCAACGGTCAACTTCGCGCAAACGGCTCGCGCCTCGGTCAACGTGAAATCTAGCCGTTGGCTCTTCCACGTGTCCGCACCCGGGGCCTACGCCGACTGGCTTACGACGACTAGCGTACGCCGACTGTCATACGGCGACTGGAACACGCCGACTGCCATGCGCCGACTGGCTCATCAAGTTCGGGTGATTGAAGACTGGCGGCCAACTGATGTTTATTTGGGGAGCCCCGCGGCGATTCGTCTTAATCCGCCCCAGTGCCTCTTCACGACCAGCGCCGGATCTACGCCTCATCACCACCGCACTCGGGGACTACTGATGGGGATATGCCCATAGGGGGTGGGTCGCCAGTCCCACTCGCCACAAGGACGAAGGCCCAGGAAGGACCGCCAGTCGCCTAACCGACTGGGCCCGAAGGCGACTGGGCCGAAGTCCCAAGGAGATGATCTGCTCGGCTGGAGGTGGAGATTACTTGAAGAAGGGTGTGGTATCCCGGATTAATAGTAACTGATGTGATTCGGGGTTATCCCCTTGTAACCCTAGACCGGGGGTGGATATATAAACCCCCGGGCTAAACCCTAGACGACCTCATCTGAGATCCAATCTCCCCTTTGTAAGCTCTTGGCTCCGTGCCGACTGAGCCCCCCATTGTAATTCTCCACTGAGCAATAAGATCTAGCAGGACGTAGGCCTTTTACTCTCCGGAGGGGCTGAACCTGGGTAAAACCTTGCGTCCCTTGCACCTCGACCCGTAGATGGCGATGTTCCCTTGCCCTCGCATCAACGAAGTGCTACCCCCTGTAGCATCTACCGTGGTTACATTCACGACATCCGGGAAGAAGTTGTCGGTGTGGAGGAACTCGTCGTCCGATGACGACGTCGTGATGCCAGTAGTCGCGCCGGAGCGCTCCCCAAAAACCTGATTGCCCCTCACCCGTACAGGTTCATGAGAGGCAGGGTTCCGGAGGCCTACTGTCCCGGCAGTCGGTGCACGCCGACGGACGGGATGAGGAAGACGAAGGCGGCGGCGCAATGAATTGGAGTGGCGGCTAGGGTTGCGCATGGTCTTATGTAGTGCGGTTCGGGAAGGTCGTGGGGCGCAGCCCACGTCCGAGTCGGCACAACCACGATCCAGAAAAACCGGAAGGCAAAACGGCTGAGTAACGCGAGATTCCCGCAACCCGCGGCGTGGCGTGGCGTGGCGTGGCGAGGCGGGCGGCAGAGGAGGAGGAGTGCGCGAGGGCTCTCTCTCTCTTCTCACTCACTTACTAGGACTAGAACAACCCACCTTATATACCACTCCAACTCTCTCCCAACTAGCAATGTGGGACTAAACTTTAGCCCCACTAGTGCTGCCACTGATTTTTGGAATGGGCCATGTGAGTTTCAGAATTTGATAATGGGTCATGGGCCAAAGGCCAAATGCCCAAAAATTCCAGCAATCCCCCACAAACTCTCATTGGCACATCTCATCAATAAGTTTCCAGAACATTGTTTTATATACCGGTATGTCGTGGAGACTGTTAAGTTGAACTTCCACTTAAAGCTTCATATTACACTAGATTGCAACTTGGATAGTGGACTATGCCTTGAACTACAAGTTTTCTGCGCACTAGCTTCATACAAAGTCTAGACCGATACTAGGCTACCGCGAGGCTTCCTCGCGGTTTGCAGCTTATACGTCATACTCCAGGGACTTTCATGAGTTTACTAGAGAGCACCCAACTCTCATAGATTGCGACGTTTGACAATCAGACTCATATAGGTGTGTTCTTCAAATGATGTTCTGCAGGACAATATCTCTGCTAAAATTAGCCACTTAGAACACATTAAGATAATTATCAACCTGCCATACAGATTAGAAGAGTATTGCATCTTACGGAGTGGTAAAATTGCTATAGGGATATATACTCTCCTCCAAGCTGACCAACAGCTTGTCTCCCAGCTCTAATTCACGGGATCTCCGATCACATAGAGTGGGTTACCACCATGGGCAACTCATAGTGTGGGTCTCATACCCATCTCCCTCGATGCATTTTCTATCACATTTCGTGATAGTCCCTTTGTGAAGAGGTCTGCCAGGTTTCTAGACGTATGGATATAATCCAACGCTATAACTCGGTAGTTTCTCATTTTCCTGACAGTTTTCAGCCTCCTATTCACATGCCTTGATGACTTCATATTATCCTTAGAACTGTTTACTTTGACGATCACAGTTTGATTATCACAGTTCATAGGAATAGCGGGTATTGGTTTCTCAACCACAGATAAGTCCATCAAGAGCTCACGAAGCTACTCTGCTTCAACAGTGGATGAGTCTAATGATGTGAGTTATGCTTCCATAGTTGACCTCGTAATGATGGTCTGCTTGCAAGACTTCCAGGAAACAGCGCCACCTTCAAGTGTAAACAAATAACCACTTGTGGCCTTAGTCTCATCAGCATCAGATATCCAATTTGCATCACTATAACCCTCAAGTACCCTTGGATGCCCAGTATAGTGAATGCCATAAATCGCAGTGCCTTTCAAATAGCGCAGAACTCTCTCAAGAGCATGCCAATGAACATCTCCAGGTCTAGACACAAAACGGCTGAGTTTACTTACATCAAAGGAGATGTCAGGCCTCGTGGTGCTGGCTAAATACATAAGCGAGCCAATGATTTTCGAATATCGCAATTGATCTCTAGCAATTCTTTTATGCTTACGAATTATCACACTAGGATCATAAGGCGTTGGAGAAGATTTGCAGTCGCTATACCCGAAGCGACTCAGGATCTTTTCCACATAGTGGGACCGAAGCAATGTAATCCCACCATCGTCATCCTTCAGCAGCTTGATGTTTAAGATCACATCAGCTACTCCCAAGTCCTTCATCTCAAAACAACGAGATAGGAACTCCTTGACCTCCTTAATCACAGTAAGGTTGGTCCCAAATGTCAATATGTCATCGACATAGAGACAAAGAATAACTCCCTCGCCCCCACCATGGCGATAGTATACACACATGTCAGCTTTGTTTACAACAAAGCCTTCAGCGGTTAAAGTTCTTTCAAACTTCTCATGCCACTTCTTAGGCGCTTGCTTAAGCCCATACAAAGACTTCAGTAATTTACACACCTTTCCTTCTTGACCATCTACTACAAATCCATCAGGCTGATCCATATAAATTTCCTCTTCAAGCTCTTCATTTAGGAAAGCAGTCTTAACATCCATTTGATGAACGAGAAGACCATGTGAGGCAGCCAAGGATAGTAGCACTCGAATAGTGGTCAGTCTGGCAACATGTGAGTATGTATCAAAGAAATCTTCACCTTCTTTCTGGGTATAACCCTTGACCACAAGACGTGCCTTGTACTTTTCAATAGTATCATCAGACCTAAGCTTTTTCTTGAACACCCATTTACATCCTACAGGTTTGCACCCATAAGGACGATCAGTAATTTCCCAAGTTCCATTGGCGAAGATGGAATCCATCTTGCTACGGACAGCTTCCTTCCAGTAGTCAGCATCCAGAGATGCATAGGCTTCTGAAATAGAAGTGGGAGTGTCATCCACGAGGTACACAATGAAATCATGTCAAAAGGACTTTGCAGTCCTCTGTCTCTTGCTCCTTTTGGGAGCTTCGTTGTCATCCTCCACAAGATTATCAAAGTGTTCTATAGCCATGGTAGGTTCAGGAAATAATTCCTGGGTAGATGAACTGGGCATCTCCTGAATTGATGAGCTAGACGTTTTTTTCATAGGAAAGATGTCCTCAAAGAATGTCGCATCATTCGACTCCATAATTGTACCAACATGCATGTCAGATACCTCAGATTTTACTATCAAAAATATGTAGCGAATGCTATGAAATGCATATCCCAGAAGAACACAATCCACGGTTTTTGGTCCAAGCTTGCGCTTCTTGGGTATCGGCACATTTAATTTCACCATGCAGCCCCAAGTTCGTAGGTAAGAGAGTTTCAACCTTTTCCTTTCCCATTCCTCAAACGGGGTAATGGTTTTGTTCTTTGTGGGGACACGGTTTAGAACATGACATGCAGTCAATATCGCCTCCCCCACCATGCCTTGGATAGACCCGATGTATCTAACATGGAGTTAACCAAATCAGTTAGAGTACGGTTCTTTCTTTTGGCCACCCCATTTTACTGAGGTGAGTAGGGAGGCGTCCTCTCATGGATAATACCATGTTCCGCACCAAAAGAATCAAACTCGTTGGAAAAATACTCTCCACCACGATCAGACCTTAGCCGCTTGATCTTTCGATCAAGTTGGTTTTCTGCTTCGGCTTTAAAGATTTTGAAGTGATTAAGAGCTTCATCTTTAGATTTCAGGAGGTACACATAAAAATATCGAGTAGAGTCATCAATTAAAGTCATGAAGTATCTTTTCCCTCCTTTTGTCAATTCACCATTCATTTCACAAAGATATGAATGTATAAGCTCCAGCGGTGCCAAGTCTCTTGCCTCCGTAGTCTTATGAGACTTACGTGGTTGCTTAGCTTGCACACATACTTGGCACTTGGATTTCTTGACAATAGCAAATTTCGAAATTATATTCATATTCACTTGCCGCGTCATGCACCCAAAATTAATATGACAAAGTCGTTAATGCCAAATATCGGACTCACTATCATTGCAAACATGATTAATAATTTGAGTACATAAGTCTGATAAAGATAAGCGGAACAAGCCTCCGCACACATAACCCTTTCCAACAAATTGTCCACACTTGGAAATTACAACTTTATTGGACTCAAAAACCAACTTAAAACCATCTCGACATAAAAGCGATCCGCTAACGAGATTCTTATTAACGGAGGGAACGTGTTGCACATTCTTCAGCTGGATGGTCTTTCCCGAAGTAAACTTCAGATCCACCGTACCAACACCACGAATAGAAGCACGTGAGCCGTTTCCCATCAGCACGGAGGAAGTCCTTGCGACCTGATAAGAAGAAAACATAGAGACATCAGAACATACATGTGTATTCGCTCCGGTGTCTATCCACCAACCAGGAGAATTACATACTGAAAGGACAGTAGGACAAGTACTGTACCCAACGTCATCTTAGTATCAACGCCAATAACAACATTTGCGGACTTGCCGCTGTTTCCACGCCGATCATGGCGTTCTGGGCAATCAGGAGCCCAATGTTGAAAGGATCGTATGTCGCACCTAGAGGGGGGTGAATAGGTGCTAACCAATTTTTAGTTCCTTTTCAATTTAGGCTTGACACAAAGGTAAATTCTCTAGATATGCAACTAAGTGAATTTACCTATATGACAAGACTACCAACTAAGCAAGCTATAACTACGCAATATATAGGAGATAGAATAGGATAGAGGTAACCGAGAGTGGAGCACGCGATGACACGGAGATGATTCCCGTAGTTCCCTTCCTTTGCAAGAAGGTACGTCTACGTTTGGAGGAGTGTGGTTGCTACGAAAGCCAAACCAACAGCCACGAAGGCTTCACTCAGATCTCCTATGAGCAACGCCACGAAGGCCTAGCCCACTTCCACTAAGGGATTTCCTCGAGGCGGAAACCGGGCCTTTACAAGGTTCTTGGGGCACACATCCACAACCGAATTGGAGGCTCCCAAATCTGTAACAACACAACAATCAACAACAATACATCAACACAAATCAACTAGGGATCCAAAGAGGAACACTAGCAAGAGGGCCCTCAAACAAATGAGGGAGAAATGTAAATCGCTTCGGTGAGGATGTAGATCGGTGTCTTCTCCTTCGAATCTCCAAAGATCAAGAGCTTTGGTTGGGGGAGGAAGAAGATCTTGCAAATCTTGAGTTCTTGAGGTGGCTCTAATGGTGGTGAGGCTTGGCAGAATTTCTTCAATGATTGAGCAAGGAGGAAGGTAGGAGAAGGGGGTATAAATACCCCCTCTCAAAATCCAGCCGTTGGTGCATTTCGGGGGCCGGATAATCCGGCCTGATTTGGGAAAAATCCGGCTCAGGGGAAAATCCGGCCAAATGTCCGGCCAAATGTCCGGCCTCATGCCAGGGGTGTACTGAGCCGTGTTGCTTCTGGTCCTTAGTCGATTTTTTGGGGGGCGGATATTTTGCCAGTATCCGGCCCGGATAATCCGGTCTTGGGGAAATTCCGGCCAAATGTCCGGCCAATAATCCGGCTTCATGCCAAGGAGGTACTGAGCCTCAAAGCCTCGAGTCCTTAGCCAAAATTTGGGGGCCGGATATTTTGCAAATGTCCGGCCCAGATTATCCGGCCTAGTGAAATCTTTTCAGCTATCTTTTGACTCGTTTTTCCGCACAAGTCACTCATATTCATGTATCTATATAATCCCTGCACCACTTTATCGAACATTAGAGTATCACATACATTGACATCAAACACACAAAACATATTATGAGAGATGTTCTTTCAATCTCCCCCTTTTTGGTGTTTGATGACAATATACGGATTTGCAAGAAAATCACTATAGAGAGCAAGCATGTTGGCAAAACATAGAGGCACTCTCCCTACATGTGTGCATACAAGTAATTTGCATTTGAATACAAATACACAACATATAGGTGCGAGGTGCCTCAACACAAGAGGTATCCAACATGAGCTCAAACAAGAGACATAGGCATATATGAAGTTGAGATAAGGTGATAGAAATCATACCCATGTGGAGATATATTATACCGGATATATAGCATCACACACATTATAATAACCTTGATCTCACACACTATAATAACCTTGATCTCAACAAAGAAATCCGAAAACCTTAACAATGTCTCACAACCACATAAAACACGTAGTTTTGTACGAACAAACCAACAAGCCAAATAGTTCAAGTAAACGACATAAAGGAGGACACAAGCAATAAAAGAATGATAAACGCATATGCTTGTGCCCTAACCACCATGCAAATCCCGTAGAGAGAACCTAATAGAACACTTCTCCCCCTTTGGCATCGAGACGCCAAAAAGGAAGAAGCGCGATGCTACTCACCCCCATGGAGATTACTCGGAGCCTCCTTCGTCCTCGGTTTGGTACGCCTCTTCCTCTTCATCTTCAGTGTCAGGGGCAGGAGGAGAGCTGCGAGTGTAGTTGGCCCTCTGAATGCAGTCCTCAAGATCATTCCACGGAACCTGTGAAGAGTGCCACCCACGGTAACCTGGGTGAACGGGAGGCTGAGGTGGAGGTCCTTGCTCACCACTGAGCTTGTGAAGAATGACCGCCTGAGTATGCTGAATTTCAGAACGCTCTCGGCTGGCCGCATAGTTCTCCTTATGAATCTCAATATTCATGCACATAATGTGGCGCTGAAACCAACTAAGCTTCTTCACTTGCTTCTTCATCACAGGCATATCAACATGACGAGCGGGGGCAAAGCCACTAGAGCGGGCATCTCCCATAAAGGAGTCAGTAGCAGGTGCAGCAGGGGGAACTGGCTTCTTCTTGTATGCCTTCTTGACAGAGTGCTTCTCCAATGGGAACCGACTCAAGTCTTCATCCATAGCCACAGAGTTGTTGATGAGGAGCTGGATATATGGTGCATATGGCATGGTGGTCCGGGAGACCATGGCATCATGAATCTCATTAAAGATGAAGTCCATGACATCAATAGAGAAGTCTTGGTCCTCATTACTATCACGAGCACACTTAAGGCTGAGGTGCAAAAGATCCACAAGAGCTCCACGGAGTGCATCATTGTTGCCACCACTAGGAGCAATGGTGGCTCGAAGCAAACGGAGCACCTGACTGTAGATGGGAAGAAGCCCCTTGGTAGTACCAACCACCCCAGACGAGTCATAGAGATGAAAAAGCACATTTTTATCCATCTTCTAAGGACCATGGAGGCGAAGACCACCTGCTGGTGGAAGTCCAAGAATAGAGGCAAACCGGCGCAAGGTTGCCACACAATGGGTGGAGCCAGACATACATTCCATAGTGCGCTCATCATCTTTCTTGATGGCTAGAGTGGCAAAGAATTGCTTAATCAACTCTGGACTGTAGTCACACTGAATCTTCATCAGATCCTGCAAACCCATCCTACCAGTCACCCAGATGGCATCCTCAAAATGATCATTGACTGCCAGATCATCCACATTGATAGCTTGCATGGGTCGCACTTTCCTCATGGGCTCATATATATCCTTGTAGATGAACTCCTGCTCCAAGCACCAGAAGCGCCTGTCCTCTATCTCATCATCCCTTGCAAGGTCTTCATACCAGTTCTTCATACGGATTGCTGCATAAGAGATAATGTCCATTGACTTGTAGTTCACCCTAGGTGCCTTGTTCTTCTGCCTTGTAGCGGTGGACTTGCGAGGAGCATTTGGTGCAAATTCACCACTCGACCGGTCATGCCTTGGGCGTCTCCGACCCCGAGAACCACTACATGTGAGAAGCAAAGACGGGTAGTAAAGAGAAGATAATGCTCATAAGTCATGTATGATACAGTAATGTACTCTAGAAACATACTATAAGTCGGTAGAAGTCTAGACATGATAGATTGAATCAACACTGCAGCAGAGATGAAGCTCCAGGACGGATAATCCGGTGTCCCCGAGGGGCGGATAATCCGGCCTGGCCGGATAATCCGGCTAGCGCGGGGCCGGATAATCCGGCCCTGTGAATCTGCAGAAATCGCAATCAAAAACTTGTCTACGACCAGATCGGCTTTATAGCATGCAAGAGGAGTATACCACACATGATTTAAAACAACTAGGCAACATCTCCACCAAGAAAATAGCACATATAAAACACAACACCTAGGGTTAGGGATTGTGAGCCATACCCCCATCCATTGGAGGAGCCGCTTGGAGGAGATGAGAGCTAGGGAGGAGGAGCACCCGATCCACCCAAAAACTCCGGAAGGGAGCGGACGGGGCGGCTCCGGCGAGGAGGAGGAGCTCCGGCGACCTTGAGGGGAGAGAGAGGAGAGAGAGGCGCGTGGGGGCTGGTTGTGAACCGTTTGCCCCCGCGGCCTCGTCCTCAACCCCTTCAAGACCTGCCCAGGCCGGATAATCCGGCCCTAGTTTAGGGCGGATAATCCGGCCGGGCCGGATTTTCCGGGTTGCCCTGGGGCCGGATTATCCGGTTTTCTGGAAAATTCCAGAACACCGGAAATCCTGCCTATCTTTTGTTGGTTATTTGCATAAACCCATATGTGGTGCAATGAAGTATCACAACACATATAAGATGCATATTGACCAATAAGATGGGGCAACCTAGATCATCCGACCGAAATTCCTCAAACTCCAAGTTTTTACCAAAACATGACATATGAGCAAGATGGAAATGGCTTATAGATGAGTGTAGGCTTGGGTTTAGAAAGCTCAAACTGTTAATGGTACATGATCACTCAAGTTTGCAAGATACGAGCAAATAAGGCCAAACTAGAGTGATTTCCCATAAGAACAAGGAGTTGTCAAATAAAAACATGAAGATCCAAATAACTCCAACTCTTCACAAAGAAGAGTGTGGTGGCCTAGGCCACCATATATGAGTGTTATGGCATGGCACCGCGAAGATATATCTTGGGCCCAAACCACTACTCATCATTGAAGCTCACATATCAACATATGATATAAAGAGAATGATTTCTTAATGTTGGCATTATGGTGGGAGGGATAGCTCAATAATTTAAACCGCACTCCCCCTATTTCCATGCCCACATCTAAACCAAATAAAGTTTTGAGACAAAGGTGTGTTTGCAAGATGGTCAAGCTATACTCCTTGAATCAATGATATTTAGCTCATTCCTCAAATAGCAAAACCTTGCTTCATCAAGAGGCTTCGTGAATATATCGGCAAGTTGATCTTTGGTAGGAACATAGATAAGCTCAATATCACCACGGGCAACATGATCCCTAATGAAATGATTCCGGATCTCAATATGCTTCGTTCTTGAATGTTGCACCGGATTATAGGCAATCTTGATGGCACTTTCATTGTCACATAATAGAGGCACTTTGTCACAAATGACACCGTATTCCTTTAAAGTTTGCCTCATCCATAACAATTGAGTGCATCCACTTGCGGCGGCAACATATTCGGCTTCGGCGGTGGAGAGAGATATACAATTTTGCTTCTTAGAAGACCAACACACCAAGGACCTACCAAGGAATTGGCAAGCCCCGGAAGTTGATTTCCTATCATCCTTGTCTCCCGCCCAATCCGCATCGGTGTATCCATTGAGAATAAAACTTGAGCCTTTAGGGTACCAAATACCATATCTTGGGGTATCAACTAAGTATCGAAAGATTCTTTTGAGAGCCAACATGTGACTCTCCTTAGGAGAAGCTTGATACCTTGCACACACACCAACACTCAACACTATGTCCGATCTAGATGCACAAAGGTAAAGCAAGGATCCAATCATGGAGCGATATACCTTTTGATCCACCTCTTTACCATTGGGATCAAGTGCAAGATGACATTTGGTAACCATAGGAGTGGCCACACCCTTCATCTCGGTCATCTTGAACCTCTTGAGCATGTCTTGGAGATATTTTGCTTGATTGATGAAGGTCCCTTCTCTCAATTGCTTGATCTCAAAACCAAGAAAGAACTTCATCTCTCCCATCATAGACATCTCAAACCTATCGGTCATAAGCTTTGAAAATTCATCATTGAAAGCTTTGTTAGTAGAGCCAAAGATAATATCATCAACATATAATTGGCAAACGAAAAGCTCCCCATTGACCCTCTTAGTAAAAAGAGTGGGATCGATTAGCCCAACATCAAATCCACGGTCTATCAACAATTCCTTAAGGTGCTCGTACCAAGCTCTAGGAGCTTGTTTGAGACCATAAAGTGCTTTATCAAGCTTATAGACATGGTTAGGAAAGTTGAGATCCTCAAACCCCGGGGTTGCTTAACATAAACCTCTTCATGCAAAGGACCATTAAGAAATGCACTTTTCACATCCATTTGTTGTAACTTAAAGTTATGATGCGATGCATAAGCAAGAAGGATACGGATGGACTCAAGGCGAGCCACGGGAGCATAGGTTTCTCCAAAGTCAATTCCCTCAACTTGAGAGAACCCTTGAGCCACCAATCTTGCCTTGTTCCTCACAACATTTCCAAACTCATCTTGCTTGTTCTTGAAAATCCATTTAGTGCCTATAACATTGCGGCACCCCTTTGGCTTCTCTACTAAGGTCCATACTTTGTTGCGCTTGAAGTTGTTGAGTTCATCGTGCATAGCTTCCAACCAATCCGAATCTTCAAGGGCTTCAAATACTTTCTTGGGTTCCACTAAGGAGATATAAGCATGATGATTGCTAAAGTTAGCCAATTGCCTTCTTGTGGAAACACTTGCCCTTAAATCACCAAGGACCTTGTCATGAGTGTGTTCACGAATTTCAAGGTTCCTTTCTCTTCTTGCTAGACGACGGGCCTCGATCTCCTCCTTGGTTCTTCTTGGCCTTGGAGGTATCACTTGATCAACTTGATCATTTGGGTCCCCGTCTTGACCTTCAACTTGAGCTTCCTCAATTTCTTGAGATTGCTCATCCTCATGTGCTTGATCTTGAACATTATTCGGTGAATGACAAGAATTGAATGGATCCTCATTGGAGCCATCATGAATGCTTGGTTGATCTTGTCCTTGATCTTGCACACAAGAGGGAGGGTCTTGTTCTTGTTCTTGGGTTGGTGCATCATTTGCTTCACTAGATGGGGTTTGTTGATGTTGAGAAGATGAGGGCTCCACCGTGGTAGAGCATAGTCCTTCCCGAGACGCCACACCGTGTCCCTCAATGGGGCGGAAAAATCCCACACCCATTCTTACTATGGCATCTTGAGGTATTTCATCACCTGCACATACATCAACTTGCCCCACTTGGGAGCCATCATTTTCTTCGAACCTCACACTACAAGATTCGATGATAATCCCGGAGGATACATCAAAGACTCTATAAGTGTGAGATTCGGCACCGTAACCAACAAATATACCCTCCAAAGCTTTAGGAGCAAATTTAGATAAACGAACTCCTTTGATTTTGTAGAAACACTTACACCCGAACACCTTGAAGTAAGAGATATTAGGCTTGTTCCCGGTGAGTATTTCATATGGAGTCTTGTTCAAGCCCTTGCGGAGATAGAGCCGGTTAGAAGAGTGGCAAGCGGTGGAGATGGCTTCGGCCCAAAAGTTATAGCGGGATTTATACTCCGCCATCATAGATCTTGCCATATCCATAAGAGTCCGGTTCTTCCTCTCCGCAACACCATTTTGTTGAGGGGTGTAAGCGACGGAATATTGATGTCGAATCCCCTCATCACTAAGAAAATCATTGAGTGTATAGTTCTTGAACTCGGAGCCGTTGTCACTTCTTATTGCCATAATGAGGAGGTTGTGTTGGCGTTGCACCTCGGTAGCAAAGTCAATGAATATTTGTTGAGTCTCATCTTTCGTCTTGAGAAAGTAGACCCAAGTGTATCTTGAGTAGTCATCAACAATCACCAAGCAATGTTTCTTCGCACCAAGACTTGCATGAGAAACGGGACCAAAGAGATCCACATGAAGGAGCTCCAAGATCCTCTTGGAAGAGATGATAGTCTTGCTTGGATGCGGAGAGTCATGCATTTTGCCTTCAACACAAGCCCTACAAACACGATCTTTGGCAAAAGACACATTTTCCATTAGTCCCACAATATGGTTCCCCTTGTGAAGACTTTGCAAAGTTCTCATGTTGACATGGGCCAAGCGGCGATGCCACAACCAACCCACATCCGCCTTTCCGAATAGGCACATCGCACTTGTCGTGGTGTTCCCCGAAAAGTCCACCACATACAAGTTGTGTTCGCGATACCCAACGAAAGCGACTTTTAGAGTCTTGCTCCACAAGAGGACCACAATATCATTATCAATAAAGACGGAGAAACCCATCTTGCCAAGGGCGGAAACGGAAAGTAAATTGTAACCAAGGGTTTTGACAAGCATGACATCCACAAGAGTAATGTTGTGTGCAACCACAACCTTGCCAAAACCCAATACCTCGGATGTAGAATTATCGCCAAAGGAGACGGTGATATTGTTTATGTTGGGCCTCAACTCCTTGACGAGGTTCTTGCCGCCGGTCATATGACTTGTACATCCACTATCAAGTACCCATTTTGAACCTCCGGCGACATAGTCCTACATGAGATCAATTCTTGGATTTAGGTACCCATTTTTCAATGGGTCCTCTTTTGTTAGCAACAAGGGTCTTTGGGACCCAAATAGACCAAGCAACATAACCGTCATAAGGACCAACATACTTTGCATAAACATCACCATAATAATCTTTAAATAAAACATAGTGAGGATTATCAATTCCCGCATCATCATTATTAATGATATTGGCCCTAGGGGCTTCATCATTAGTGATAACCTTCTTTTGTGCGGGCTTGGCCTTTTGCTTGTTTGCCTTCTTTGCCTTGGTATTAAAACCAAGGCCCTCCTTCCTATTGTTTGACCTTTGCTTACTCAAAAGATCATCCAAGGAAAGTTTACTTTGGGGAGAGGAGGCCTTAGCAAGTTCATCCTTCAACCTAGCATTTTCCTCAACAATATTTGCATGATCACATGAAGGAGTAGAGGTACTAGGTATGTCATATGAAGCAAGCCTAATTTGAAGTTGCTCATTAGACTTGGAGAGGAGAGAGTATTCACTCTTCAAGGCTTTGTGAGCCTTGTCTAGTTCATCTAGATCCTTCACAAATTTCTCATGATCAACACCAAATTTGGCCTTTTCTTTTATAAGCACTTTAGTCTTAGCTCTAGCAAGGTCTCTAGCTTTAGTGAGCTTGTTAATTTTATCTTGAGGTTCTTCAAGACTTTCTAGCCTCTCTTCAAGGGAAGCTATGGTTTCTTGACTTTCCTCAAGAGCATTTTTAAGAGCATGAATTTCAAGAGAGTCTTCTCTCTCTATTTGACATTTTTTCTCAAGAGTATCATTTAGTTGAGCCATACGAACCATGAGATTTGAAACATGCTTTTTAGTGTTACCTTGTAAGTTAAGAATGAACTCATCAAACTCTAGCAATTCTTGTTTCACTTTTAGACTAGCAAGATCAACCCCTAGATCATTTGATATGTTAGGCATAGAGGGGTTAGGAGATGATACCTCGGAAGATTTAGCCATGAGGCAACTTTCTTCCTCCACATGAATGACCTCATTGGGGGATTCACTTGGTGATGAAGAGTTAGTGGAGAGGGATGCAAGAGCAACCAATCCATTTGAGGTTGCATCTTCTTCATCATCAACATCATCATCTCCGGAGGTATATTCTTCTTGAGTTGATAGCACAATAGATGTGTCCAAGGTGGACCTTGCCATGAAGCAATGTGCATTCTTGATATGAGGATTCTCATTGGGGGATTCAAAGAGAGATGAAGAGGGAATGTTGGTAGTGACAATGGCGGCCACTTCCTTTGAGCTTTCTTCTTCTTCATCATCACTAGAACTTTCAACTTCATCGGAAGAATATTCTTCCTTAGTCACTAGTACAATCCTTGAGGGCCTCTTGCCCTTCTTGCTCTTGTTGTAGAATTTCTTGTTGGGGGCCTTTGAATACTTGCCCTTTGAGTCTTTGCTCTTGTCCTTGGGAATGAGCCTTCCACCATGAGCCTCCCTATTCTCATAGGGGCATTCGGCGATGAAATGGCGCTTGTCATCACAGTTGTAGCATGATCTTGTTCTTGGACCCATGCTAGTGAACCCACTTTTGTTGTTTCTCTTGATGTTGTCTTCCTTGGCCTTGGAAGGATCAATCCAAAAGGATTTTGCATGGAAGGCCATGTGATCGTTGTAGTGGAGTTCCAAGTCTTCCGGATAGGACATACTCCAAGATGCCCTATATTGATCTTGAGGGATCACTTCTACTACGGACTTGACGGTCAAGGCAAGGTTGGACCCTTTTGACATCCCAAGAGCTCGATTGCGAGAATCATGAGAGTTTTGCTCAAGCACCTTGAGAGCTTGCATCTCGTGCACGGCTTGTTGAGAAGTGAGAGAGGAAAAGCATTCTCTCCCAACAAGAGTCTTGACATCAATGGGTTCAAACGGCATCATGCAATCAATGTACTTATCCTTGATCCAAGAGTCATTGATGTGGGTGGCACCCACATTCCGGAAAGCATCGGCAACGGTGAGAAGTCTACCATACATGGCTTCATGATCTTCACCCGGTAGCCTCAAGAAGCCTTCGGCTTCATTCCGAAGAGCATTATACTTGTTCCTTCTCATGCTATCACTTCCAATGAAACTAGCGGCCAAACCATCCCAAGCTTCCTTGGTGGTGGTGTAATTCCGAACACGAGACAATTCCTTTGTCCCCACACTAGTTTGAATCATGTGCAAGGCGGTGTTATTGAGTTGACTATCAACCGCTTCTCTTCTAGTCAACTTGTCGGGGTTGTAGGGCTTGAAGCCTTCCACGATGATTCTCCAAAGTTCATTGGAAGCACTACGAACATGAGAGCGAAACTCAAATTGCCAAGTATCGAAATCTTTAACGGAAAACTTAGGTGGGTCTTCCCGAATGTTCATATGAGGATGGGGAACCGGTATATCGGGAGATAGGAAAGGAGGAGGCACTCGATTGTAGCTCTCACCTCCACCAGTTCCCCTAGGAGATGCAATGGGAGATTTGATAGTGTTTAAGTTATCACCATCCACGGGTTTGGTACAGGAGGGTAATGTCGAAGCATCTCCCTCTTCTAACCCACCCGTGTCCTTTACCTCTACGGTGGGAGCCATGGGAGGGGCCGAAGTCAAAAGCTCGGAAATCATCTTTCTCATGCTTTCCATTTGAGCTTCCATGGAGGACCTCAATGAATTGAAATCATCCATGGTGACCATCTTAGCGGCCCCTTCCGGAGGCTCCTCGTCCGGCATACTCTTAGGCGGTTAAGCCCGAAATAAGAGCCGAGGCTCTGATACCAATTGAAAGGATCGTATGCCGCACCTAGAGGGGGGTGAATAGGTGCTAACCAATTTTTAGTTCTTTTTCAATTTAGGCTTGACACAAAGGTAAATTCTCTAGATATGCAACTAAGTGAATTTACCTATATGACAAGACTACCAACTAAGCAAGCTATAACTACACAATATATAGGAGATACAATAGGATAGAAGTAACCGAGAGTGGAGCACGTGATGACACGGAGATGATTCCCGTAGTTCCCTTCCTTTGCAAGAAGGTACGTCTACGTTTGGAGGAGTGTGGTTGCTACGAAAGCCAAACCAACAGCCACGAAGGCTTCACTCAGATCTCCTATGAGCAACGCCACGAAGGCCTAGCCCACTTCCACTAAGGGATTTCCTCGAGGCGGAAACCGGGCCTTTACAAGGTTCTTGGGCACACATCCACAACCGAATTGGAGGCTCCCAAATCTGTAACAACACAACAATCAACAACAATACATCAACACAAATCAACTAGGGATCCAAAGAGGAACACTAGCAAGAGGGCCCTCAAACAAATGAGGGGGAAAAGTAAATCGCTTCGGTGAGGATGTAGATCGGTGTCTTCTCCTTCGAATCTCCAAAGATCAAGAGCTTTGGTTGGGGGAGTGATACGTCTCCGACGTATCGATAATTTCTTATGTTCCATGCCACATTATTGATGACATCTACATGTTTTATGCATACTTTATGTCATATTTATGCGTTTTCCGGAACTAACCTATTGACGAGATGCCGAAGGGCCAGTTCTGTTTTCTCGCTGTTTTTGGTTTCAGAAATCCTAGTAAGGAAATATTCTCGGAATTGGACGAAATCAACGCCCGAGTCTTAGAATTGGACGAAGCTTCCAGAACACCCGAGAGCCGCCAGAGGGGAGCCCTGGGGGCCCCACACACCAGGCTGGCGTGGCCAGGGTGTGGGCCGCGCCCCCTATTGTGTCGTCGCCTCGTCGACCCTCCGACTCCGCCTCTTCGCCTATATAAAGGTCCCTGACCTAAAACCTCGAGACGGAAAAGCCACGGTACGAGAAACCTTCCAGAGCCGCCGCCATCGCGAAGCCAAGATCTGGGGGACAGGAGTCTCTGTTCCGGCACGCCGCCGGGACGGGGAAGTGCCCCCGGAAGGCTCCTCCATCGACACCACCGCCATCTTCATCAACGCTGCTGTCTCCCATGAGGAGGGAGTAGCTCTCCATCGAGGCTAAGGGCTGTACCGGTAGCTATGTGGTTCATCTCTCTCCTATGTACTTCAATACAATAATCTCATGAGCTGCCTTACATGATTGAGATTCATATGATGATGCTTGTAATCTAGATGTCATTATGCTAGTCAAGTGGGTTTTACTTATGTGATCTCCGGAGACTCCTTGTCCCACGTGTGTAAAGGTGACGAGTGTGTGCACCGTGTGGGTCTCTTAGGCTATATTTCACGAGAATACTTATTCAACGTTATGAATGGCATAGTGAAGTGCTTATTTATATTCCTTTATGATTGCAATGTGTTTTGTATCACAATTTATCCGTGTGCTACTCTAGTGATGTTATTAAAGTAGTTTATTCCTCCTGCACGGTGTAATGGTGACGAGTGTGTGCATCGTGTAGTACTTGGCGTAGGCTATGATTGTGATCTCTTGTAGATTATGAAGTTAACTATTGCTATGATGGTATTGATGTGATCTATGCCTCCTTTCGTAGCGTGAAGGTGACAGTGTGCATGCTATGTTAGTACTTGGTTTGGTTATGTTGATCTGTCGTGCACTCTAAGGTTATTTAAACATGAACATCGAATATTGTGGAGCTTGTTAACTCCGGCATTGAGGGTTCGTGTAATCCTACACGATTAGTGGTGTTCATCATCCAACAAGAGAGTGTAGAGTCTAGCATCTATCTATTTATTCTGTTATGTGATCAATGTTGAGGGTGTCCACTAGTGAAAGTATGATCCCTAGGCCTTGTTCCTAAATATCGCTATCGTCTGCTTGTTTCTTGTTTTACTGCATACTGTACTTCCTGCAATATTACCACCATCAACCACACGCCGGCAAGAACTTTTACGGTGCCAGTTACTACTTGCTCATACTTATTCATACCACACGTATTTCACTATCTCTTCGCCGAACTAGTGCACCTATTAGGTGTGTTGGGGACACAAGAGACTTCTTGCTTTGTGGTTGCGGGGTTGCTTGAGAGGGATATCTTTGACCTCTTCCTCCACGAGTTCGATAAACCTTGGGTGATCCACTTAAGGGAAACTTGTCTGCTGTTCTACAAACCTCTTGCTCTTGGAGGCCCAACACTTGTCTACAAGAATAGAAGCACCCGTAGACATCAAGCACTTTTACGGCGCCGTTGCTTGGGAGGAAAGGTAAAAGGTACTCACACTCCGGATCTCGGCTACTAAGCACTTTTACGACGACCGTTGTAAGTACTCAAAGCTATTTCCTTTAGATCCTGCAATTGCATCTTTTTGTTTCTTGTTTACACTAGTTTGGCATAATGGACAACAATGAGCTTCTTATTCTATTTCCTGATTTAAGACATGGATGGTTTGATGCGAAAATTAAAAAACCCATGGAACATATTAGTATGAACACTTTGAATACCATTGTTGCTAATGATATAGAAAGTTCTAAGCTTGGGGAAGCTGGTTTCGATGAGCATGATCTTTTTAGTCCCCCAAGCATTGAGGAGAAAATTTACTTTGATGATACTTTGCCTCCTATTTATGATGATTATAATGATAGTAGTCTTTTAGTACCGCCTTGTTATGGAGGATAAATTTGATTATGATTACAATATGCCTCCTATATTTGATGATGAGAATAATAATGATAGCTAATTTGTTGAATTTGCTCCCACTATTACCAATAAAATTGACTATGCTTATGTGGAGGGTAATGATACTTTTATGCATGTGAATAAAGATGTTTTATGTGATACTTATATTGTTGAGTTTGCTCATGATGCTACTGGATATTATTATGAGAGAGGAAAATATGGTTGTAGAAATTTTCATGTTACTAAAACACCTCTCTATACGCTGAAATTTTTGAAGTTACACTTGTTTTATCTTTCTATGCTTGTTGCATTATGCCTACATGACTTGTTTAATTACAAGATTCCTTTTCATAGGAAGCATGTTAGGCTTAAATGTGTTTTGAATTTGCCTCTTGATGCTCTCTTTTGCTTCAAATACTATCTCTTGCGAGTGCATCATTAAAACTGCTGAGCCCATCTTAATGGCTATAAAGAAAGAACTTCTTGGGAGATAACCCATGTGTTTATTTTACTACAGTAATTTTGTTTTTTATTTTGAGTATTGGAAGTTGTTACTACTGTAGCAACCTCTCCTTATCTTAGTTTTGTGCATTGTTGTGCCAAGTAAAGTCGTTGATAGTAAGGTTCATACTAGATTTGGATTACTGCGCAGAAACAGATTTCTTTGCTGTCACGAATCTGGGCCTAATTCTCTATAGGTAACTCAGAAAATTATGCCAATTTACGTGAGTGATCCTCAGATATGTACGCAACTTTCATTAAATTTGAGAATTTTCATCTGAGCAAGTCTGGTGCCTCAATAAAATTCGTCTTTACAAACTGTTCTGTTTTGACAGATTCTGCCTTTTATTTCGCATTGCTTCTTTTGCTATGTTGGATGGATTTCTTTGTTCCATTAACTTCCAGTAGCTTTGAGCAATGTCCAGAAGTGTTAATAATGATTGTGTCACCTCTTAACATGTGAGTTTTTGATTATGCACTAACCCTCTAATGAGTTTGTTTCGAGTTTGGTGTGGAGGAAGTTTTCAAGGGTCAAGAGAGGAGGATGATACAATATGATCAAGAAGAGTGAAAAGTCTAAGCTTGGGGATGCCCCGGTGGTTCACCCCTGCATATTTCAAGAAGACTCAAGCATCTAAGCTTGGGGATGCCCAAGGCATCCCCTTCTTCATCGACAAATTATCGAGGTTCCTTCTCTTGAAACTATATTTTTATTCGGCCACATCTTATGTACTTTACTTGGAGCGTCTGTGTGCTTTTGTTTTTGTTCTTGTTTGAATAAATGCTTGTGTGGGAGAGAGACACGCTTCGCTCCTTCATATGAACACATGTGTTCTTAGCTTTCATTTTTCATGGCGAAGGTTGAAACTGCTTCGTTAATTGTTATATGGTTGGAATCGGGAAATGCTACATGTAGTAATTCTAAAATGTCTTGGATAATTTGATACTTGGAAATTGTTGTGCTCATGTTTAAGCTCTTGCATCATATACTTTGCACCCATTAATGAAGAAATACATAGACCTTGCTAAAAATTGGTTTGCATAATTGGTCTCTCTAAGGTCTAGATAATTTCTAGTAAAGAGTTTGAACAACAAGGAAGACGGTGTAGAGTCTTATAATGTTTACAATATATCTTTTATGTGAGTTTTGCTGCACCGGTTCATCCTTGTGTTTGTTTCAAATAACCTTGCTAGCCTAAGCCTTGTATCGAGAGGGAATACTTCTCATGCATCCAAAATCCTTGAGCCAACCACTATGCCATTTGTGTCCACCATACCTACCTACTACATGGTATTTCTCCGCCATTCCAAAGTAAATTGCTTGAGTGCTACCTTTAAATAATTCAAAATTTATCACCTCTGATTTGTGTCAATGTTTTATAGCTCATGAGGAAGTATGTGGTGTTTATCTTTCATTCTTGTTGGGCAACTTTCACCAATGGACTAGTGGCTTCATCCGCTTATCCAATAATTTTGCAAAAAGAGCTGGCAATGGGATTCCCAGTCCCAAATTAATTAACCTAAATAGACACTCCTCCATGGTATGTGATTGTTGGACGGCACCCGAAGGATTCGGTTAGCCATGGCTTGAGAAAGCAAAGGTGGGGAGGAGTGTCATCATAATAAAACTAAAATAAAAAGGCACTCCTTCATGGTATGAGATTGTTGGCGAGGCACCCGAGGATTCGGTTAGCCATGGTTTGTGAAAGAAAGGTTGGAAGGAGTGCCACCCAAAAATAAAAATAATTCATGGGAGCCGCTCTTTGAAGGTTTGTACGGCAAGGGGTTAGAGTACCCACTACCATTCGTTGACAACAACAAACACCTCTCAAAACTTTACTTTTATGCTCTCTTTATGTTTTCAAAAACCAAAGCTCTAGCACAAATATAGCAATCAATGCTTCGCTCTGCGAAGGGCCCTTCTTTTACTTTTATTGTTGAGTTAGTTCACCTATCTCTCTCCACCTCAAGAAGCAAACACTTGTGTGAACTGTGCATTGATTCCTACATACTTGCATATTGCACTTGTTATATTACTTTACATTGACAATATCCATGAGATATACATGTTATAAGTTGAAAGCAACCGCTGAAACTTAATCCTCCTTTGTGTTGTTTCAATACCTTTACTATGAATTTATTGCTTTATGAGTTAACTCTTATGCAAGACTTATTGATGCTTGTCTTGAAAGTACTATTCATGAAAAGTCTTTGCTTTATGATTCAGTTGTTTACTCATGTCATTACCATTGTTTTGATCGCTGCATTCATTACATGTGTTTACAATAGTATGATCAAGGTTATGATGGCATGTCACTCCAGAAATTATCTTTGTTATCGTTTACCCTGCTCGGGACGAGCAGGAACTAAGCTTGGGGATGCTGATACGTCTCCGACGTATCGATAATTTCATATGTTCCATGCCACATTATTGATGACATCTACATGTTTTATGCATACTTTATGTCATATTTATGCGTTTTCCGGAAGTAACCTATTGACGAGATGCCGAAGGGCCAGTTCCTGTTTTCTGCTGTTTTTGGTTTCAGAAATCCTAGTAAGGAAATATTCTCGGAATTGGACGAAATCAACGCCCAGAGTCTTAGAATTGGACGAAGCTTCCAGAACACCCGAGAGCCGCCAGAGGGGAGCCCTGGGGGCCCCACACACCAGGCTGGCGCGGCCAGGGTGTGGGCTGCGCCCCCCTGTTGTGTCGTCGCCTCGTCGACCCTCCGACTCCGCCTCTTCGCCTATATAAAGGTCCCTGACCTAAAACCTCGAGACGGAAAAGCCACGGTACGAGAAACCTTCCAGAGCCGCCGCCATCGCGAAGCCAAGATCGCGGGGACAGGAGTCTCCGTTCCGGCACGCCGCCGGGACGGGGAAGTGCCCCGGAAGGCTCCTCCATCGACACCACCGCCATCTTCATCAACGCTGCTTGTCTCCCATGAGGAGGGAGTAGTTCTCCATCGAGGCTAAGGGCTGTACCGGTAGCTATGTGGTTCATCTCTCTCCTATGTACTTCAATACAATAATCTCATGAGCTGCCTTACATGATTGAGATTCATATGATGATGCTTGTAATCTAGATGTCATTATGCTAGTCAAGTGGGTTTTACTTATGTGATCTCCGGAGACTCCTTGTCCCACGTGTGTAAAGGTGACAGTGTGTGCACCGTGTGGGTCTCTTAGGCTATATTTCACAGAATACTTATTCACTGTTATGAATGGCATAGTGAAGTGCTTATTTATATCCCTTTATGATTGCAAGTGTGTTTTTGTTGACTGCCAAAACCCACCGGCGGGCAGCGGCCTTGTCAACACTGTAGAGCCGGGGGGAGCCTAGAGCTGCGGCTGGCTGAGACCCCTCCGAGCGACGGCCCGCAATGCTCTTCTGGTCACACGCGGCGTTGCGAAGTGCAAGGGCGTGCCACCTGACCTATGCACGGTCGGGGAAGGTGATGAGGTTGCCTCGCTTAGTTTCTGCGGGGCATACATGTAAACGTTAAATACGAGCCTCGATCGGCTCTCGGGTTATCCTGTGAATCGGCTCAAAGAGCCGATCCACCCATGATCCGTACGGGGTGCACGAATACTTGGTGGTCTGCTTGATCAAGATGAAGCTAATGAGATCTACGACGATTTAGGGTTTTCACCGCATAACCGGATCATCCTACTCCGAGGTTGGGCCTTGCGGCCACGCACGGTGCTCGTAAGCCGATCCTAAACAAGGCCAAAAAACCAACATGAAGTTGATCCTAGGAACATCCCGTTTAGGACTTGCGAACGCCACCCTACGTGCCACTTGGATCCTCCCCCCATTGTAAGGCCAAACTATTGCAGATATTAAACTAATCCTTGTAGAACAAGGAGCAATCGTAACGGATCGAGATCTACTAAATAATGGTCAAGCGGGTGCCGCCCCCACACCTGAGATAGGCGTGAGGACGGCTAGATATGCAAGGGTTGCACTACGTAAGCATGCTTAAACGAAGAACAATGCTAACCCTAACACATCTAATGATAACTACGTTGCTCGCCATCAAAAACGCTTCGGTACGAGCAACGCATGAACAACGTGGGGCTTGTGCTGCCTAGATCGCAAGATGCGATCTAGGCAGCATGTCGCTACTACGATAGAAACCCTCGAGATGAAGGAGTTGGCGATGCGCCGAGATTGGTTTGTTTTTGGGGTTGAACGTGAGTTGTTGTTTATTCCATAAACCCTAGGTACATATTTATAGTCCAGGGGACTTTCTAATGAGGCGTGCACTAAACCGTGCACGACTAAGATTCTATCTCTTATCTAAAATAATAAACTACTAAATAAAGATACACGGGCAATTCAGCCCAAGACCCTTCGTGCCAGGCCGCCTTAGAATTCTTCCACAGGTAATCTTCCAAGCCCGGCCCACCTCTGGATTCGTCTAAAATCTGGTGATAACACATGCCCCCTGGTTTTGGAAATAACATTTCCAAAATCATTATGCTTTCTCTTCGAAAGGTCATGTCGTAGCAGAAGCGAGCCGTTACGAGCATCCGTCATCATTATGCCCTGTCTTCTCAGCTTCTCTAAAAATCCCGACGGCTTTAGCATCGATCCCTTGGAAGTTGTAATGGCATTAATCCTTCACCAGATTTATCATTATTTAACCGCGCCGACTGGTTAGCTCTCTCTCATATCCTCTATTCCATCCCAGCTATCGGCACCAAAAAACCCTCTCCTCCTGTAGCAATGTCTTCCTCTTCCTCTTCCTTCTCAAAACTCTTCCCCCAATCTTCGCCGAAGAAGAAGACCGAGGACAGCCTCCACCCCGCGAGTGAATCCCTTCTCCTCCGACAAGGAGGAAAAAGAAGGAGAAGCAGCGAAGGCCAAAGCCTCTCCTTCCTCCCGGCTCCCGCCGAAGAAGCGCCCCCGCATGTGGGCGGACGGCGAGGACGAGGATGATGACGAAGAGGAAGAGGAGGAGGATGACTCCTCCTCCTCCATCGGGTACCCCGCCGACCAAGCGCTTCCGCTCCTGGGCGGACAGCGAGGATGATGATGATGACGAGGAGGAAGAGGCTCCGGCCAAGGGCTGGGGCAGCGGCGACGAAGAGCTCCCCGGGAGCGGCGCCGATGACGTCGACGGCGGCGATGACGAGGACGGCGACGACTAGTAGTATAGGACTAGTAGTAGCGGTGCACTAGGCACCGAGATCCCTCTTTTGAGAGCCATCGGCTCTTTCTTGTAAAGCCGCTCCTTGGAATTAATGAAATTGTTCTTTCCATTTATCCTTTAATCGCTCCAATTTCATTCCCTCCGTTTGCCATGCTAAGACCGATAGCAACGCGTCGGACTTCTTTCCTTTCTTGCAGCAACAGCACAGTCCAAGCCCTGTACTAGGCGTCGGCTTTTCCTTTCCAGTTCCTGCCTGAGACGACCGTGATGCAGCCGCTACCGAGGTGACCCTAATCGGCTCTCAAAAACAGGGCATCTTCCAGGCTTGTTGCCCCCCGAGTCTCAGCCAAGATAAAGCAGAGCTGTATGGACCTAGGCTCGATCATGTCTGAGGGAGCTCCTTATGCCGAGCTAGCCGATTTAAATATGCATCGGCTTCCCAAAAAACGGAGAGCCCTCAAGGTGAGCTGCCCCCCGAGTTTCTTCAGTTCCTGCCGGCCAGATAGGCTCCCTGACATTGATCTGATCATTGATCTGATCCGCGCGCCCATGCTGCTCCTGACATTGTCCTTGAAGAAATCTCCCTTGAGTCGATGGCCATGCATCGGCTTTCATGTCCTTAAGTCGATGCCTGCTGCATCGGCTGTGTTCGAAAATTTTCGAATTTTCATTTTTTTTTATTACGGCCGACCTGTACATCGGCCCCCATATTCCAATACCCATCAACAAAAGATGAGATGCTTCTGTTGCATATCCTCGCATTTTCATATACCTGGGTGCCCCCCCGAGCCGATTCTGTCAAGAAAATTGATGGTATCGGCTCTGTTGGATAACATGTTGAACCCGGAGTAGAAAGGTAGGTGAGGATAATTTTGGCCGATTGCTGGAATCGGCCTCCACGTTGCTTGTTCGTTGAGGGTTTTGTAAGTTCCCTTCGTAAATTTTTTGGGGCCGATCACAAGGATCAGCCTCTCCTGGTTTGCCCATTGGTTTGATCTTGCTACTTGGTCAGGCTGGATGAAACCAACCCAACCTCTGACTTGATGCGCCTGCTGTCGTCCACCTTGTGTGCTCCGTAGAGTCGTGGAGCGCTACGCTCTATCGGCAAGACGAGTACCATGTTTGTGCCAGCCGATGTCTCATCATCGGCTTTCCTCCGTTTAGGGCGCCACTCCATTTTCCGTGGACGACCCTCTTCATCCGGGGTTCGCTGAACCTTTGCGGCCAGATCGAGGCCGTGCCTTTCTTAGCGTATGCGGGTACAACCTTTCGGCTTCCTCCGAGGCCGCGCAATCGCTGAACCCTGCGCTTACGGGAACGGCTGAGTCCGTCGGGGCACCACCTTGGCCGGTGGTACCTGTCTTCTTCCACTTCTCCCTCGTCTTCCGAATCTTCAAGATCTGCCCAACGAGGTGACTCGGCGCGTTTGCTTTGTGGCGGGAGAGGCCCTAAGCGCTCGAACACGGACACGTTGGCTGCCTCCTTCTTTTTCGATTGCATTACGGGCAATTGCCGATTGTGGGCAATCGGCTCATTCCTGAATCCCAGCGGTGTACGAAGAAGGGGCAGTCCCAGTGTCTGGTGTTGTCATCTTGCTCCCTGGATGCTTCCGTGGCACAGCGCTCGTGCTCCTCCTCATCGCGATTCTGCCGATGATGTCTTCTGGCTTCTCTAGCCAAACGATCTTTTCTATCATCGTAATTGGGTCGCCGGCGTTGGTCATACTGGCTAACATATTTGCTGAGGAGGTGATCAGAGAGGGGTCGCTGATATCTTATATTCTTCACCTCTCCCTCCGTGACATAGCGCTTGCCATCATGATGGAGCCGATCGCGTGGAGCGGCCTCCTCTGTGTCCTTGCTATGAGAGCAGCTGCCCTCATCTCCATCTTTGCCGAGTGGTTTCCGGGTCCTACCATGTTGATGCTTGAACGAGGGACCTGGCCGGCAACCTTCGGGGTAGGTGATTTCTACCATGTTAACGGCGGGGAAGGGTTGGGTGTCGACCTTCATGGCGTGCTGGTTGAAAATTAGCCGCCCCTTCTCTATCGCCGCTTGGATGTGCTGACGCCACACCCGGCGGTCGTTGGTGGCATGGGAAAGCGAGTTGTGGAATTTGCGGTACGGCTTTCCGTTTAGCTCTTTCGCCGTGGGGAACTTGAGACCTTCGAGGAACCGTCAAGCTGTTTCTCCTTGAGCGGGAGGTCGAAGATTTGTTCGGTCTTGGTCACGTCAAAATCAAATCCCCGGGCGGCCCCGGTGGCTTTACCCATTTGCGAGGCCACGGGGTTCCTCCACGAGTCCACTCAGCCCATTGCTATCTCTTGGCCTCCCGCGGGCACTTCATCCTCCTCCGTATCGACCATGACTACGCACGCTTGAACTTGTCTTGGTACGGAGTCGGGGTGGCGCTGTTCATATGCTGATAGTTTCGAACCATGTGCGCCGGCGAGGGATAATCTGCTTGGGAGGCCATGTCCTTGAGCTGTGTTGCAAGGCCTGCTACTGCCAACTCGGCTGCTTCCTTTTCGATTATACGAACCGAATAACATCGGTTCCTAAGATTCCTGAAGCGGCTGGATGTATTCTGTCACCGTTTCCCCGCGCTTCGACGTAGTTGTGCTAGATCGGCAATGCCGGACTCGGAAGCCTCCGAATGGTATTGCATATGGAGCTGTTCTTCCAATTGCTTCCAAGGCTCGGATGGAGTTTGCTGGCAAAGAGGTGTACCACCCAAAAGCCGATCCCGTGAGGGACTGTGAAAAGAGCCTCACGCGTAGCTGATCCGACACTGAAGCCGGTCCTAGTTGAGCCAAATATCGGCTGACGTGCTCGATGGAGCTGGAGCCATCTGATCCACTGAATTTGGAGAAGTCAGGGAGCCGATATTTTGGTGGCAGCGGGATCATCTCGTAATCATCAGGGTACGGCTTGGAATAGCCGACTGCCCTTCTTTTCGGCATCATGCCGAGCTGGTCTCTCGGTATGGTGCGATCGATCCATCTGTGCTTGGCCGTAGGAGTTGCACTACGAAGATTCGCCGGGGTGGCGTACTTGGCCTGCCACGTTTGCTTTTCCAGCTCCGAGCCAGCTGCGGGAGCTGGGCTCGGGGAGTTTCGTCGGTGTGGCGTATTTAGTTAGCCACGTCCGCTCTGTCGCCGACGTTCCTCCTGTCTTCGCCGGAGTCCCCGATGTTGTGGCCTGGTTTGTGAGTGCCCGGTCACCACAATCCGGCACATACATGCACGCGTACCCATGAGGGATCTCCTTAGGCGCCTCCATTAAGAGCCGGTAGTCACTGGGGTCGCCACCAATTCCGTAGACGAGGAATGCCGGTGTAGTCGGCACTTCAGCGAGTGCTGCCAACGCAAATGGCAGCGGTGGACGGGGCTCGGAATGGCAACTCTCCTTGATGCGTCCCGAGAGCTGGTCCGACGGCGAGTGCGGTGGCTCATGATCTCTCGGATCACGCGCGGAGCGACACGCTCTAGCACGTTGACCAAGTTCTCGAGTGGCGGTGTAGCGAGTGAGCCACCGGGTAGTTGATCTCTGCCGCGGACCCCTGGTGCGTTCCTCCGACGGGCGAGAGAGGTCTACCCCATCGAGTGCACCTTCGGTGAGAACCCCTTCCATCCGATGCCACCGAACGGGTTCTCACGAAAAGAGCCGATGAGGTCGGCTTCGAGGGTAGCCTTGATCTCGTTGTATTGCTTCTTGAGGTCATCGGGCGGATCCTCGTAGGTGGCCGGCGTGCCGTCCGCCATCTCGGATGTAGATGGCGATGTGGTTGATGTAGACGATAGTCCCACCGGGCGTGCCGGAATGTGTTGACTGCCAAAACCCACCGGCGGGCAGCGGCCTTGTCAACACCTGTAGAGCCGGGGGAGCCTAGAGGCTGCGGCTGGCTGAGACCCCTCCGAGCGACGGCCCGCAATGCTCTTACGGTCACACGCGGCGTTGCGAGGTGCAAGGGCGTGCCACCGACCTATACCTGGTCGGGAAGGTGATGAGGTTGCCTCGCTTAGTTTCCTGCGGGGCATACATGTAAACGTTAAATACGAGCCTCGATCGGCTCTCGGGTTATCTGTGAATCGGCTCAAAGAGCCGATCCACCCATGATCCGTACGGGGTGCACGAATACTTGGTGGTCCTGCTTGATCAAGATGAAGCTAATGAGATCTACGACGATTTAGGGTTTTCACCGCATAACCGGATCATCCTACTCCGAGGTTGGGCCTTGCGGCCACGCACGGTGCTCGTAAGCCGATCCTAAACAAGGCCAAAAAACCAACATGAAGTTGATCCTAGGAACATCCCGTTTAGGACTTGCGAACGCCACCCTACGTGCCACTGGATCCTCCCCCCATTGTAAGGCCAAACTATTGCAGATATTAAACTAATCCTTGTAGAACAAGGAGCAATCGTAACGGATCGGATCTACTAAATAATGGTCAAGCGGGGTGCCGCCCCCACACCTGAGATAGGCGTGAGGACGGCTAGATATGCAAGGGTTGCACTACGTAAGCATGCTTAAACGAAGAACAATGCTAACCCTAACACATCTAATGATAACTACGTTGCTCGCCATCAAAAACGCTTCGAGTACGAGCAACGCATGAACAACGTGGGGCTTGTGCTGCCTAGATCGCAAGATGCGATCTAGGCGAGCATGTCGCTACGATAGAAACCCTCGAGATGAAGGAGTTGGCGATGCGCCGAGATTGGTTTGTTTTTGGGGTTGAACGTGAGTTGTTGTTTATTCCATAAACCCTAGGTACATATTTATAGTCCAGGGGACTTTCTAATGAGGGCGTGCACTAAACCGTGCACGACTAAGATTCTATCTCTTATCTAAAATAATAAACTACTAAATAAAGATACACGGGCAATTCAGCCCAAGACCCTTCGTGCCAGGCCGCCTTAGAATTCTTCCACAGGTAATCTTCCAAGCCCGGCCCACCTCTGGATTCGTCTAAAATCTGGTGATAACAGTTTTGTATCACAATTTATCTGTGTGCTACTCTAGTGATGTTATTAAAGTAGTTTATTCCTCCTGCACGGTGTAATGGTGACAGTGTGTGCATCGTGTAGTACTTGGCGTAGGCTATGATTGTGATCTCTTGTAGATTATGAAGTTAACTATTGCTATGATGGTATTGATGTGATCTATGCCTCCTTTCGTAGCGTGAAGGTGACGATGTGCATGCTATGTTAGTACTTGGTTTGGTTATGTTGATCCGTCGTGCACTCTAAGGTTATTTAAACATGAACATCGAATATTGTGGAGCTTGTTAACTCCGGCATTGAGGGTTCGTGTAATCCTACACGATTAGTGGTGTTCATCATCCAACAAGAGAGTGTAGAGTCTAGCATCTATCTATTTATTCTGTTATGTGATCAATGTTGAGAGTGTCCACTAGTGAAAGTATGATCCCTAGGCCTTGTTCCTAAATACTGCTATCGCTGCTTGTTTACTATTTTACTGCATCTGTACTTCCTGCAATATTACCACCATCAACCACACGCCAGCAAGCACTTTTCTGGTGCCGTTACTACTGCTCATACTTATTCATACCACCTGTATTTCACTATCTCTTCGCCGAACTAGTGCACCTATTAGGTGTGTTGGGGACACAAGAGACTTCTTGCTTTGTGGTTGCGGGGTTGCTTGAGAGGGATATCTTTGACCTCTTCCTCCACGAGTTCGATAAACCTTGGGTGATCCACTTAAGGGAAACTTGCTGCTGTTCTACAAACCTCTGCTCTTGGAGGCCCAACATTGTCTACAAGAATAGAAGCACCCGTAGACATCAGGGAGGAAGAAGATCTTGCAAATCTTGAGTTCTTGAGGTGGCTCTAATGGTGGTGAGGCTTGGCAGAATTTCTTCAATGATTGAGCAAGGAGGAAGGTAGGAGAAGGGGGGGGGGTATAAATACCCCCTCTCAAAATCCAGCCGTTGGTGCATTTCGGGGGCCGGATAATCCGGCCTGAGTTGGGGCCGGATAAACCGGCCCCCCCGGAAAAATCCGGCTCAGGGGAAAATCTGGCCGTCCGACCAAATGTCCGGCCTCATGCCAGGGGTGTACTGAGCCGCGTTGCTTCTGGTCCTTAGTCGATTTTTGGGGGGGGGGGGGCGGATATTTTGCAAATATCCGGCCCGGATAATCCGGTCTTGGGGAAATTCCGGCCAAATGTCCGGCCAATAATCCGGCCTCATGCCAGGGAGGTACTGAGCCTCAAAGCCTCGAGTCCTTAGCCAAAATTTGGGGGCCGGATATTTTGCAAATATCCGGCCCGGATTATCCGGCCTGGTGAAATCTTTTCAGCTATCTTTTGACTCGTTTTTCCACACAAGTCACTCATATTCATGTATCTATATAATCCCTGCACCACTTTATCAAACATTAGGGTATCACATACATTGACATCAAACACACAAAACATATTATGAGAGATGTTCTTTCAAATGTCCAGGAGCGCCACAAACATGGTAGTTCCCTTTCTTCTTATAAGAAGTCTTCCTCTTGAAGTTGGTTGAGTTGGAGGCTTTGTTCTTCTCGTCAAACTTGCCTTTTCCATTGTTCCTATTCTTAGACTTGTGAGATTGGAAGTTCTTCTTCTGTACCACATTGGCACTAGAACCTCCCTCAAAACTACGAGCGCGTGTGTCCTTTGCTCCCGCCTTCTCTTCCACATGAAGCGAGCCAATGAGATCCGAAACGGAAAACTCTTGCCTCTTATGTTTCAGAGAAGTAGCAAAGTTCCTCCACGAGGGAGGAAGCTTGGCAATAATGCCACCGGCCACAAATTTGTCCGGTAAGGTACACTTAAACTGCTCGACTTCTTTGGCAAGGGACTGAATCTCATGAGCCTGCTCAACCACGGAGCGCTCATCAGTCATCCTGTAGTCATAGTATTGCTCCCTGACATACAATTCAGTGCCAGCGTCCGAGACCCCAAATTTGGCCTCGAGCGCATCCCACACATCTTTACCATGGTCGAAAGCCATGTACGGGTCAACAATATTGTCCCCAAGAATGCTGAACAAGGCCGCCTTAAACATGGCGTCGACCTTCTCAAACTTTTCCTGCTCCTCTGCAGAAAGAGGCCCCTCAGGTCTAGCATCTGTGGCGCTAAAACAACCTAGGTTTGTAAAACCATAGAACTACATTTGTGCGCCACCTCTTGTAATGCATACCATCAAAGAGGGGAGGTCGAGTAGCGGCAGCAACGCTGCTTGAATTGATTTGCCTATAATCAGGTTTTTGGATTGTTGAATATATAAGCAAATATCCATATGAAATAATCCGTACAAGTGATTGATAAATCATGACTATGAAAATAACAAATAAACTAATCGTGCATACTAGTAAGGTAGATTAACAGATCACATTTAAACAAGACAAACCGATCGCATCTACCACAGAAACTAGAATAAGAAACTGTAACAGAAACTGATAGAGAAATGACAAGATCACATACTTCGCAGCAGCGTCGTTGTCGCTCATGTTGAGGTTGCCGAAGAAGTCGCTGAGGTCCGGGAAGAAGTTGTCGGTGTGGAGGAACTCGTCGTCCGATGACCACGTCGTGATGCCAGTAGTCGCGCCGGAGCGCTCCCCAGAAACCTGATTGCCCCTCACCCGTACAGGTTCATGAGAGGCAAGGTTCCGGAGGCCTACTGTCCCGGCAGTCGGTGCACGCCGACGGACGAGATGAGGAAGACGAAGGCGGCAGCGCAATGAATTGGAAACATGTAGTCGCGTATGCGTCTGGTAGTGGCGGCTAGGGTTGGGCAGGGTCTTATGTAGTGCGGTTCGGAAAGGTCGTGGGGCGCAACCCACATCCGAGTTGGCACAGCCACGATCTAGAAAAACCGGAAGGCAAAACGGTTGAGTAACGCGTCCGTTAATAACTCAAAATTGATTACACAATTAATTTCCCAAACAGCAAAAAAAATAAGCTCGGCTCAGCGAGATTCCCGCAACCCGCGGCGCGTCGTGACGAGGCGAGGCGAGGCGGGCAGCGGAAGAGGAGGAGTGCGTGAGGGCTCTCTCTCTCTTCTCACTCACTTACTAGGACTAGAACAGCCCACCTTATATACCACTCCAACTCTCTCCTAACTAGCAATGTGGGACTAAACTTTAGCCCCACTAGTGCTACCACTGATTTTTGGAATGGGCCATGTGAGTTTCAGAATTTGATAATGGATCATGGGCCAAAGGCCAAATGCCCAAAAATTCCAGCACTAACTGCCTCCATATCGCAGCTGAAGATGGGCAGGTGAAGAAGAGATGTGTGCGGATCCTCAACTGGTGCTTGACATCTCGGGCACTCTTCAGAGGATATGATGTGCTTGTGTAGCAGGTTGGCCCTTGTGTTGATTTTGTTTAGGTGTAGAAGCCACCCTAACACTTTTACCTTCTTGGGCACCTTGAAGCTCCATATATGAGAGGCTTGGGGATCTTCGAGCTGGGTCTGGATGTGCAAGTATGCTCCCTTGGTGGAGAAAGGAGATCCGTCAAGCAACGTTCTTGTTTCTAGGGCATCCGAGAGATGCACATCCTACAAAAGATTAGTGAGAGAGACAAGTTAGCCGGCAGAAAGTCTATTTTGTAGAACATCACATATCAATGCATGGGTCTGGGTGTGGTGGGAGTATAAGGCGGGGTAGGCTATAGCAAGAGATTCTGGTAGGATCCAAGTATCATGCCAAAAGAACACTGATTTTCCATTATGAACCATGCAAGTGGTTATCTGGATGAGCATGTCTAGGTGCTTTGCTAGGATCTTGCTGAGGTAGATGGGTTTGAGGCAGTATTTGGGTTTGGCTACTGGGATAGAATCCATTGCTTCCAGGTGGCTCCTGGGATAGAATCCATTGCTTCCATGGTAGGTTGTGTGAATGCAAGAATTAGGAACAAAATTTCAGATGAAGGCAATTGTTCTGTGCATTTAAGTTTTTTGCGCCAAGACGTCCTCTGCTGGTCAGAACACACAGTTTATCCCACGCAACTAGACATTGAACCCCCGCGCACGTATCTTCAGCGGCCCAGAAGAAGGCTCTACGACGGGCATCAATTGCTTTTATTATAGAAATTGGGATGAGGAAGGATGACATAAAATATGTTGGGAGGGTATCGAGGACAGCAGAGAGCAATACTAGCTTGTCTTTTTGGTGAGTAGTGAGGCGCACCAGCCCGCTAGGTATTGATCGCAATTATCGATGATGGGTTGGAACACTGAGGCGGGTAGTTTGGTAGCGGAGAGAGGAAGTCCTAGGTATGTTTGTGGAAGGAGGAGATGGAGGTATCCAGGGTGTTAGTTATGATAGCTGCGAGATTATTGTCGACATCCATCGGAGCTAGGGTGGTTTTCTGAAAATTAATGGATAAACCTGTCGCAGAGGCGAAATTGTCTAGAATTGTGTTTAGCTGCTCATTGCTCCAAGTATAGTGTCTTCCATGCATATACATATCCTCGAGCTCAAGTGTATAGATGAAATTCCGGAAGGCATTTAGAAGATCCCTCTAAATGTTATTTGTGCTTTTGTCGCCTTCACACGTGTACATCGAGTAGCGCCGCTCAAAGCGGCAAATAGGGTTTCGAATTTCGACTCTCCATGTACAGGGAACCTAGATCTCGCTACATGTGCTACCTTTTTTTTTGGGAACCCAAACTGTATCTAGAAGACTTTTTTTTTTAACTGATGTTACGATATTATTAAGTGTGGTATTTTCAAAAGAAACAAAGGCCGACCAAACGCAATCAGATGGCCCAGCTTGAGCACTCCCGGAAAAACATTTCCGAGCCCATCGGCAACGGGTCACTCGCGCCCGGGCGAGGGGCGACCCACCGAGCCCTAACGGCATCTCGAACTTTCCACATCTCTCATTTTCTAACCTACTTGCCCCTCTCTGCCTCTGCCTCACCAGTCACCACCCTCGCACCTAACGGCAGAAAAACAGAGCACGCAGCTTTGGCACCCAGGCGCGCCGCAACTTCCCCCAAATCACCAACCAACAAATCAAGCTCGAACCGAATCCGCACGCGCGTCCGAATCGAGGTAAGAGGAGTTCCTCATCTCGCTATGATCCGCTAGTTTCTCGATCTGTTGCTTGTTTTGATATCGTGGGGGAATCGTTCTGTTTGCCCAAATTTCAGGGGGAAAGTTTCGACGAATCTTAGGTCAATCAGGTTGGCCGTAGGTTATAGTTTGTGCGATTTCTCCACTAGCTTAGTGGATCTCGCGATTAGAAGTCGTGTTATTTCACCATTCGTGAATTCTCACCGGACGTTAGCCTGATTTCGATAGCCTTGCTTGCTCACTGTATGGGCGTCATACTTATGAGGGCTGATGCGGTAGGAAGTTCTTCGTGTGCTGCGATTGCCGTCGTTGGTGAGCTCCATTTAGCTGAGTGAAGTGCCGCTAGGGTGTGTAGCTGGGACATGATCTTACCTGTGAAGCGAATCAAGGAATCGATTCCACAAAGCGTGTGCTGTCTCCACACTGCAGAGTGCTACCGAGTACTGACAGACACCACATGTACTGCTTGGTTGTCTACGGCCTGTTTACTAATCATTATGTACTTTCTATGTTCAGTAATATAAAATGTTTAGCAAAGTAGATTGGCTTTCCAACACATCTTCTATTAGTGAACGGAGGGAGTATATTTTGAATGTTTGTTTCCGTAGTGTTTATGATGTGGCATTCTAATTGGAGGAATTCTTCTTTGATTGCGGTGCAGGAAATGAGCCGCCCGGATGACGGGCATAGGTCCTTCTTCCCCGTGGGAAACCCCTTCCGGGTCATCCTCCCGGGGGGACCCCACCTGCCTCGGAAGCTGCAAGCGCTGCTCACGTCGTACGAGGACGCCCTGGCCTCGAGCTTGAGGAAGCTCAAGCCGGAGAATGCCGTGGAGGTCCTCACCCTGTCCTGGATGATGCTGGCGGTGGACTGCTTGTCGGAGCTGCACGCGAGCATAGTCACCCTGATAACCGAGCTCGAGCTGCCCGTCTCGGATTGGGACGAGAAGTGGGTGGACATCTACTTGAACAGCAGTGTGAAGCTGCTGGACGTCTGCATCGCGCTTAGCTCGGAGCTCGCTCGGTTGGACCAAGGGCAGCTGCTCGTGCGGTATGTCCTGCATTTGTTGGACACCGGAGCTGGTTTGCCGTCATTGGAGCAGCTCAAGCGAGCTGAGGTATCGCTTAAGGAGTGGATGGACAAAGTGGGCGCAGCAGGCCCTAGGCTCGACAGCTGCTCGACGGCCTTGCAGGAACTTGCTGGGAGCCTTTGTCTGATGAAGGTCAAGAATTCTGCCAAGGGGAAGGTCCTCATGAGAGCTTTGTATGGAATTGAGGCTGTGACCGTCTTTATCTGCAGTGTGTTTGTGGCTGCACTGTCAGGTAGCCCCAAGCCATTGGTGGACTTGCGTGTTCCTCGCAAATTTGGTTGGTCACAAGCCTTCAGTGATCTTCATGTTGCCATTAGTAGGGAGCTCGGAAGGAAATTATCCAGAGAAAGCGTTGCAGCTGTAAAGGAGCTGGAAGAAGTTGAAGCATGTGCCAGGAAACTTCATGAATTGACTAGGACTGCTCAGCTTAAAGAAAAGAATGACAACCTGGCTTGTGCTGTTATCCATTCAGTGGAGGTTGTGATGTCTGATAGCACTTCAAAGGATGGAGGCCTTGAGGATAGTCTTAAGCTGGCTGATAACACTGGCCAGGAGTGTGAACTGACAATGCCAGAGATTACTACAGATGAAGGAACAAGAGAAGCTGAAATGGCACTGAAGCAGGATACCAGGACCATGGGGCACGGCAGCAATGAATTTATCATGCTTGAGAGTATCAGCCAACACAACAACATAAATAAGACAAATGGCATCAGCGATGAGAACAGCACCGTGGTTCCTGAGAGAACCAATGCCCCAGAAGGTAGCGAACGGCCCATGGTTCCTGAGAGAACCAGTGCCCTAGAAGGTAGCGGACCGCCCATGGTTCCTGAGAAAACCAGTGCCCCAGACGGTAGAGATCAGCTACTGGATTGCATCTCCAGCATGTCAAGAAGTGCTGAGGGGCTCCGGCTTGGGCTGGACTCCCTGTCTAAGCGAGTCGGGGACTTCTTCCAGATTGTGCTTACAGGACGTGACGCATTGCTCTGCAATCTTAGGATGTCAGATGCAGCTAGCAAGGTCGCTGAGGTCAGGTCTTAATAGACAATGTTTCTGCCCTGTATGTTACATGTTGGTACATTGTGTATATATACAGCTGGGAAGCGCATGCTTATGCACACGCTTCTGACCTGGGGCCCTACCGAAATTAAGCTCGGGCCACGCCTCACCAGGGTTGTGCATATCTTGTGCTGCCAGTTGTGTTGTGCAAATCTTGCGTAGTCACGAGGCAATGGGGTTGTATGTATCGTAGTTTCCCTTTGTTTTCCTTGCTTTGTGGTAAGTAAAGGTAAACGTGCATGTTGGCTCGCGCGACCAGAAAATATTTGTATTATATGTGGGCTGTGCTCCGGTGTCCCCCCGGCGAACGACGTTCAGGTGGTAAACGTGTGTTTGGTTCGTGACCAGAAAATATGGACGATCCCATCTCAAAAGCCGAATGTTTCTGAGAAAGGCTGGACCATATGATCCGTGAATTTCATGACTAATCTCACTAGCCGCCTGAGAATCCATGGCCGTCGACGCGACTCCGACACCTGCCACCGTCGTATGTGTGGCTCCCCAGCTCAGCGGCGGTGTCACGGCGAGCGGTGGGCTTGCTTTTCCGCGTGGCTCCCTAGCTCGACATCGGCGACCTCCAGGGCGCGGTAAGCGGCGGGCTTGATTTTCAACGTGGCTCCCTAGCTCGCCGGCGACGGCCTCCATGCGTTGCGAGCAACGAGCTTGCTACGTCTGCGCCACACCCAGTCGAAGAAACGGCCTCGCTAAGTATGTGCGGGTAGTGACCTTGCTAGGCACGGGTAGGCGGCCGCCCGCTAGGTCCGGCCTCCACCACAAAGGGAAAATGACCCGTTAATTACATATTAACCGGTGTGTTAATGGCATATTTATATTTTCTATTAATCGTTAATTAAACATATTTTATCCCATCCCATCCCGTACATGTTTGCCCATGAACCAAACACACATGTTAAGTCAACCCACGAAGGGATATTAGCAGATCCTAGCCGTCTAAATAGAACAAAGTTTAGAGAGAGGGGGGGGGGGGGGGGACACCGGAGCAATAGCCATTATATGTATGCTGTAGGTTTGCTGCTAGTGTAAGACTATAAGTGATGAGGGAGCATCGTAGAAGGCAATGAGGTTGATCTGCAATTTGGGTGTTTTTGTTCTTTCTTGCTTATGGGCTGATAAATATCCCAGACATGGAGATAATATGCTCAAATCCTAGAGAGGGTAACTATATTCGGGCTACTCCACAAACTACGGGGGCGGAGGGATATCTTAAGGACGTCCCTCTATGCGGATGATGCTGCTGTTTTCGTGGCTCCGTTCAAAGAGGATATCCAAAACTTAGCAACTATTCTTGGAAACTTCGGGGATGCAACCGGCCTTTGCACCAACTTCCAAAAGAGCGCCGTCGCTCCGATTCGTTGTGAGGCTTTGGATCTTGACGCCCGTCTTGAGGACATGCCGGCCACTCGCACCACCTTTTCGATGAGATATCTTGGGCTTCCGCTTTCGGTTCGGTGCTTGAAAAGAAGGGATATGCAACACCTTGAGGACAAATGTGCCGGAAAGCTCCCAACATGGAACGGGAATCTAATCACCACGGCGGGTAGGACCGCGCTAGTGAAATCGGTCATTGCTTCCCAAGCTACCTACTACCTCACTCCCCTTGCCATGCCTCCGGGCACCATGAAATTCATCGACAAGATCGAGAGGGCGTTCCTTTGGTCCGCCAAGAATACTACAACCGGGGCCAAGTGCAAGGTTAATTGGGAATTGGTATGCCGCCCAAAGAAGTATGGAGGTTTGGGGGTGCTACACATGGAAAAATTTGCGGCGGCGCTTCGACTACGGTGGCCTTGGCTTGAATGGAAAGATCCCACAAAAATTTGGATTGGTTCGCACCAACGAGGATATGGATTTGTTTTATGCCGCAACTTGCATCACTCTTGGGGACGGGAAGAAAACTCCTTTTTGGCATGCACCTTGGCTAGACGGAACAAACCCATAGATGTGGCACCATTGATTTACGAGAGCTCCAAGAGAAAGAATTGGAAGGTGGCGCAAGCTCTTCACCAAGATGCTTGGATTGCCAAGATTGACCTACAACGCACCTTCTCCTTAGACCATTTCATGCAATTTGTGGACCTATGGACGCGGCTTACTACCATACATCTCAACCCGGGGGTGAGCGATGAGATTTCTTGGAAGCTCACGGCAAATGGCCTCTACTCCACCAAATCGGCCGATGAGATGCGATTCTTCGGCTCCACCACATCCCCCTTGAACAAGATGGTTTGGAAGGCTTGGGCACCGCCTAAGATCAAATTTTTTGCTTGGCTTGCGAATCAAAATAGGCTTTGGATGGCCGACCGGTTGGCGAAGAGAGGGTGGCCAAATTGTGGTCCTTGTCCCCTATGCAAACAATGTGTGGAAACCGTTGACCACCTCTTCGTCCATTGCCGCTTCACTACTCGCTTATGGACCGCCGTCAAGCAATGGTTGGGTATATCCGAAGACGTCCAACATGATTCGACAAACTTCACCATCTCCGAATGGTGGCAATTCATGGCGGGGGGGAGCGCCAAAAACCGCAAGGCCATGGCTTCCATCACCCTCCTCGTTTCTTGGGAGGTGTGGAATGAGCGTAATGATAGGGTCTTCCGCAATAAAAGTGCTCCGTTTGATGTAGTTTTTGATAGAGTTAAGAGAGAGGCTAGGCTTTTGATTATTGCGGGCGCCAAAAGGTTGGGCGGAATGATGCCGGGAGAGTAATCCCTTGTAATTCATTTGCATGTACTTTCATGTTAAACTTCTTCACTTAATTAATAGATTGGGGCAAAGTTTTTGCCCCGTTTCAAAAAAAAAAAAAAAAAAAAGACATCTGTAGAAGTCTCAGAAATATGCAAGTCTGAATCATCGTTGATCATACTGGAAGTCTGGAAGCAAAGAATCTGCTTGATAATTTTGTAGACGTCAGATTTGAGAAAGTAAAGAGAGAATGTAATACTGCTGCGCATAATATTGCGAACTGTAGTTTTAGAGAGTGGCGTGGGGGTGTGTTGCTTGGATCGGTACCTCCAGGTGTGGAGTTTGCTTATCCGAAAGGGAGTCTGTAACATTCACCTTGCTCGCTGATTAATACACGCCCAATTTTCTAAAGAAAGATATCGCAGACATGGAGATAGTACCATGGTTTTAAAGGCGACGCTTAGGCGTCCGAGCGGTCGAGGAGGGCAGGGCATTGGGCTCGCCTTTGGTTTCTGACACAGGCGTCCAGATTCCCTTGCCTAGGCATCGAAGTCGTCGCCTTCCTCGCTTCTGGACGCTCTGCTCGCGTTGGGAAGCCATCAACAGGTGAGCGGGAAAGAGAGCTGGTGGCGGGAAAAGTGAAATTGGGGCCAAATTGGAGGGAAATTGGGGGGGGGGGGGGGATTGAGAGGGTAAAGAGATGAGAGAAGGAGGAGAACACACCGTGACCTAAATCAAGTGGATTGAGAGAGAGAGAGGAGCTCTCTCTTCTCCGGCGGCCAGCTCCTCCTCCTCCGGCCAAGCTTCCGGGCATCTCCTTCCGGGCGTCCTAGGAGTCTACAGCACCGCCGGGCGCCGCGGTGGCTGCCTCTCCGCCCGGCCTCCTCCTTCTCCTTGCCCCATCTCGGATGGCCTCCTCCGACGGCAGCAGTTGCGGGGGCTGTTTCCGGTGGGAGACAGAGAGGTCGAGGTTGAGCTCTCGTCCAGCCCCGTCTCGTTGGGCTGGTTGGGCCGGGGGTACTGGGCCGGAGTATACTTGGCCAGAGCCCTTTCCTTCGCTTCGCTTTGACTGAAGGCGTCGCCTCGCCTTGCGCCTTGAGCACCTACGCGTCCAGGCGCACCCCCACCACAAGGCGTTAAGGCGTCGCCTTTTAAACCATGGATAGTATGACATCTGTAGTTTGCCGTATTCTTCAGCAAGTATGGAATGCTATATGTTAATCATCTACTCCTCTGTTGAAAAAGGTAGAAGTTGAAGCACTTTCTTTGGCTCACTTACTTTAGTTTGTATTTAGTTTATTTTTAGTATGTAGGTTTACTCACTTTAGATTGTAACTAGTCTACTTTATAATCATCTAAAACATGTTACATTTTCAAACGGAGGAAGTACGAGGACTGTATTCCTAGCTGTTGTTTCTGATGACGCATCCGATCCCTCCCTGCCAATTGGATGCATCTAACGGATCACATGAGAAGAGTTGAGAACTCCGCCATTTCTAATTTTCTACTCCGTATATCGAAGTAGCAGACATTGTCAATCATCCAAAAATAAAACAATGAATACATAAAATGAAATCAGCGACCGACGATTCTGTGTAGTACAGTCTAGAGCTAAGAAACTAGTACGAGTAGTATATTTGAATAACGGAGCTGAGTAGCGCAGAGCAAAGCGGTAAAGCAAACGAGCGGGAAATCACAATGGAGGCATGGCTCCTGCTCCTCGCCTGCCTCCTCATCCCCTTCGTCCTCCTCCTGATCGCGCAGCGTGGCGCGGGTAAAACCAGGAAAGGCAGCAGCATCCCGCCGGGACCCTTGGCCCTGCCGGTGCTCGGCAGCCTCCTGTGGCTGAGGCACTCCTCGGCCGACCTTGAGCCCCTCCTCACGCGCCTCTTCGCGCGGCACGGCCCCGTCGTGTCGCTGCGCGCCGGATCCCGCCTCTCCATCTACGTGGCCGACCGGCGCGTTGCCCACGCAGCCCTGGTGGAGCGAGGCGCCGCGCTGGCCGACCGCCCGCCGGCCACGCGCGCTCTCCTCGGCGAGAGCGACAACACCATCTCGCGCGCCAACTATGGTCCCGCATGGCGCCTGTTGGGATTCTCCCACGGATCGATCACATCAAACTAGACGAACAAACGCGGAGACAAAATTTATCGCCAAGGGTGCGTGTCGCACCCTCTGAACTTTTCTCTTTTTATTGCTTTTCTCTTTTTTTTCTTGCTCACGGTACAACTCACGATACAAGACCTGTGCATATATATACGCAGCACTCACCGACCTAGCCTGATCCTACACTAAACCGACATGAAAACCAACAGCTAATCCTACACGAGAGACTCTACCTAACACACACGGACACAGAGTCCTAGCCGGACTGCTCGTAATACAAACTAGGCTAGAACTAACCTGACTCATACATGATCTCTAGTCCTATACTCCTGGTATAAACTAGAACCTCACATACGAGTGCAACAACGAAAAACTCATCTAATTAGGAAACCTAAGTAGACTAGACACAAGATTACTCTAACAATCTCTCCCTAATCTTGACTTATCATCTCCTTGTACTCCTTCTGATCTTGACTCCTTGCAGATTCGCGGCTTGTCGACTCAATTTCAACGCATGATTCGGACTACCAGCCCACACGGTCGCATCTACGCGTGCAACGTGCAAGACTTGACACACAGACAGTCTTCACGTCGAACCAATTTAACCGGTCACTGTCCCACTACACGTCAAGCTTGATCTCCTCGCCGAGACACGCAGATGGCCTCCTTGCCACCTTGTCTTCGCCCACGTTGATCCTTGCTCCCGGGCAACTCCTCGAACGTGACGCGCTTCAACTGCAACGGATCCTCACAGAGACGAGCACTTGGACACAACGACGACTCACACAGACTCGACGCCGACTCGACGTGCCAACTTGCACGATGACTCCTTGACTCATTGGACTCCTCCGAAAACGACCTTGACGAAAACCCGCGGATGATGATCTTGATGAGACTCCCGGTACCACACCTCGGCACCACCTCTCCCATCAACGATCATCCACCACCTCGCCTCACCGACGACTGCACCCTTATGTCCCTTCCGTGTCGCTCCGCTGAGCAACGATCGCCCACCGCCATGCTGACGACAGCGTGCTCGCCGTCTCCACCCGGCCGCTCCGCCGGGCGGTGGTCGCCCGCCCCGAGGCGCTAGTCAGGTCGCCTCCCCGGGGCAAGCGTGGCTTCAAATCTTCGACCTCGCTCTGATACCAATTGTTGGGATTCTCCCACGGATCGATCACATCAAACTAGACGAACAAACGCGGAGACAAAATTTATCGCCAAGGATGCGTGTCGCACCCTCTGAACTTTTCTCTTTTTATTGCTTTTCTCTTTTTTTTCTTGCTCACGGTACAACTCACGATACAAGACCTGTGCATATATATACGCAGCACTCACCGACCTAGCCTGATCCTACACTAAACCGACATGAAAACCAACAGCTAATCCTACACGAGAGACTCTACCTAACACACACGGACACAGAGTCCTAGCCGGACTGCTCGTAATACAAACTAGGCTAGAACTAACCTGACTCATACATGATCTCTAGTCCTATACTCCTGGTATAAACTAGAACCTCACATACGAGTGCAACAACGAAAAACTCATCTAATTAGGAAACCTAAGTAGACTAGACACAAGATTACTCTAACAGCGCCTCCTGCGGCGCAACCTCGTCTCCGAGACTCTGCACCCGTCGCGCGTCCGCCTCTTCGCGCCCGCGCGCTCCTGGGTGCGCGGCGTGCTCGCGGACAAGCTGCTGCGGGAGTCCGACAAGCAGGCGCCGCCCCGCGGGGTCATGGTCGTGGAAGCTTTCCGGTACGCCATGTTCTGCCTCCTCGTGCTCATGTGCTTTGGAGAGAGGCTCGACGAGGCCGCGGTGCGGGCGATCGGCGCCGCGCAGCGCGATTGGCTCATGTACGTTGCGCGCAAGACGGGCGTCTTCATGTTCTGGCCGGCAGTCACCAAGCACCTCTTCCGCCGCCGTCTCAAGATGGGATTTGCCCTGCGGCGGCGGCAGAAGGAGCTCTTCCTGCCGCTGATTGAGGCTCGGCGGGCGCGCAAGGATCGGATCAACCGAGGCGCCGGAGCAGCCGCCGCTCTGAAGGCTGACACGACGTTCGAGCACTCGTACGTGGACACCCTCCTCGACATCAAGCTCCCCGACGAGGGGGGCCGAGCGCTCACCGACGACGAGATGGCCAATCTTTGCTCCGAGTTCCTCACCGCCGGCACCGACGCGACTACCACCGCGCTGCAGTGGATCATGGCCGAGCTGGTCAAGAACCCGCGCATCCAAGAAAATCTTTACGACGAGATCAAAGCGACGACGACTGGACCAGAGGAGGTCACCGAGGAGGAGGTGAAAAAGATGCCGTACCTCAAGGCCGTCGTCTTGGAGGGACTGCGCAAGCACCCACCGGGGCACTTCGTGTTGGCGCACAAGGCGGCAGAGGACATCGAGATCAGCGGGTACCTGTTCCCCAAGGGCGCCACGGTGAACTTCATGGTTGCCGACATGGGCAGGGACGAGCGAGAGTGGCAGAAACCCACCGAGTTTGTGCCGGAGCGTTTCTTGCCGGGTGGCGACGGTGAGGGGGTGGACGTGACCGGCAGCAGGGAGATAAGGATGATGCCGTTCGGCGTAGGGAGGAGGATCTGCGCCGGGCTCGGCATCGCCATGCTGCACCTGGAGTACTTCGTGGCCGTTTTGGTCAAGGAGTTCGAGTGGAAGGAGGTTCGAGGTGACGAGGTAGACCTCGCCGAGAAGACGGAGTTCTCTGTAGTCATGGCCAAGCCGCTCCGCGCACGGCTGGTGCCCAGGGGCAGGAACTGACGACGCTTTAGAGTTTAGACAATAATAACACTACTTGCTGAACCTGCTTGTCTGAATGTTCACATACTCAGTTTCTCTTTTTTTTTTTTTGGTTCGTTTGGACTTTGGAACTTTAATTGGCAGAGCAAACCTGTTCAATTCAGAGGCATATCAAGGAGTACTAAATCTTTCATTCAGTAACTTTTTATGCTAAGTACTATAAATCCAGTATGGATATGGCTATTTCTCAATCGATTGAGAACTAATTTTGTTCTCAGTCAGATAATATCATCAAAGTTCATGTTGCAATTCATGATTAGCACACAAATCACGATGCAAATCAAACGATGTAAGACTTGACTGAGCACAAAGTTTGTTCTCAGCTAGCTGAGAACTAGCAAATCCCATCCAGTATAGTTCGGAGATTACTAAGGAGTTCAGGAGTTGAAATAATAGCCTTCCCTCGTAAATGTATAGTTTGAGTTGAACACGGTTGTAATCTTTGCCTTTCCTAACTGAGATCGAGATGCATTACCAGTGTGTAGTTTATGTCTTACTTGTGCTTGAGCACTTGTTGCTAATCCGGCGACATAAGTATTTTCTTCACCTTTTGTAGCGACCTTTAAATTTGGCGCCCCCTTTTAGGGTCCCTTTCTTTTTTTCGAGAAAAGGCAATTCCTTGCCCTGCTTTATATAGAAAGCAACATGAGTACACTGAGATCACCTGGTTTACAAGGCAAACAAAAAATGCAGAGGAGAAACAAAAGCTAACTATGAGCACCATCGGTTAACAAACACCGCCACGGGGTTTAGCTAGAGAAATGAAGGAGTTTTCCCCTTCAGCTTCACGTTCTCCATCACCTTTCTACATGAGCAGAAACCAGACCACCACAGTCTTTAGGGGCCCTTTCAATCGGAAAACAGTATTTACTTCACCGGTCAATCTTTCTTATGAATAGTTTGTTGTTTACGAACATTTCATCCAATTGATTTTTTACACTAGTCAATTATAACCGATAACTGTTTTACCAGAATATGGAATTCTGCCCTTTATTGCTTGGCAAGCTTCCATTTCGCTTTGAGCTGAGGAATGATGAATATTTGCTGTTTGATGTTTGACGAAATCCCCGAGTTGCAGATCCAGTATTGTTTCGATGAGTGTGCTTTGTTCATGTTCAGACCAAGCTGTAATTGCACAAAAATTAATATTGTCACAAGTAAGTTTCTCGTTGGCAGTTTGTATAATCCTACATTCCTACTGTGTTGCACGAGGTGGATTTACTTATTGAGAAAATGGGCTTTTTAAGTTACTCAATAAAGAGATAGAATGTGGCAGGAGCTGCTACATCATAAATATCTAGGAAAATCTCTATCCCATGTCCAAACAAAACCTACGGATTCTTCCTTTTGGAAAGGGGCAATGCGTTATGCGCGGGAAGGCAGAGTTCTTCCAGCATGGTTCTTTTGTCAATTGTCATTGGTGATGAATAGAACACACGATTTTCGGACTCATGGCTTGGTCAAACACCACTATCTACTAAGTACCATTATATAATTGTGCGACAAAAACATGTGAGTGTGGCTTGTGCGATGATTCAAACACCGTTGAATATTATATTTAGGCGAGTGTTGAGAAATGACAAATGTGAAGAGTGGTTGAATTTGGTTGAACGTTTGATAGGGTGCAGCTCACCGATGAACCGGATAGATTTTCATGGCACTTAACGGCGTCGTTTTTGTAGTAAGTATTTGTATGCGGATTATATGAATGACCATACCAGCTTATAGAAATACTTGTGGAAACTAAAGGTACCGCTGAAAATTAGGTTTTCATGTGATTGCTAAACAAAAGAGATCTTACAAAAGACAATTTGTAAAAATAAAATAAAATGGAACAGGGTGTAGAAAATGTGCTTTTTGTAACACGGTTTACTAAACTGATTTGGAGAGTGGTTTATTTTACTTTTAATATGCCAGTCCCAACCAAGATAAAAAATATATTTGGTACTCCCTATGTTCGGGATTATAAGGCCGGCACATGTCTCTAGGTTGTAAATTTAACCAAAGTAATATAAGGTATATATTTTTAAAATATATATCATTAGAAAGTTTATATGGTCTACTTTCTAATGATATAATTTTTTGTTTTATAAAATTCATATTATGTTGGTGAAATTGATGATCTAGGTATACGTGCCGGTCTTATAATCCCGAACGGAGGTAGTAATTGGTTAAATGAAATTGATAAAATAAAATTAAAGATCAGATTCACGTGGGAGTTTGTGCTTTAGTTTGGGAAATATAGAATTGTCGAAATGATGTTATGTTTAACAAAGCTAGTTGTGCTTATATTTTATTTTTTTGCATTAGCAAAGCCAAGCAATACAAAGAACAATCCGAATAATTGTTTGACAATGAAGCAAGTGGTTCCCTTGTTCTTTACCTTTTAAAACATGTTCATCATTGTAAGCTCTTCGATTAAGAGTTGAAGGTGGCCAAGGATCGATCTGGGAAGAAAAACTTAGTGGTTGAAAATGCAAGCTCTTGTCTTATGGGAGATGTCCTTTTTTTTCCTGATGTTGTACTCACAAGTTTACCTATTTGTTTGTGATGACATTCTTTGAAATACCCAAAGGGGACATAAAAGGTTGAACTGCAACCGATCTAGATTTTATGCAATGAGATGAACATAAACATTTTTTTTAAAACAAAGTCAGCCAAAAGTTTTGACTTATTCATTAATTAAGAAGAAAGTGCTCAACTAATTAGCGGAAAACCAAACGAAAACCACACCATGGGGCCACGCCCACACTCTCCACGAGGCCACCCCCTCGAAACACTACTACACAGAGACCATACGACCATTCATCACCATCGGAGAGAAGACATCGTGACCGCTATGTAAACATAAATATTGATTGACTAAGTGTAATACTATTGGCAGACCGAAATATCAAGCAGGGCTTAGGATGGAGGATATTAGATTATAACTAAATGCTAATTGAGCAAGTGGCTAATTAAGATATTTGATCAGTCGGGAGACCCCTAAGGGTGACTTCTTTTGGGCTGCTGCTTATGCATAAGCCAGCTTCTGATTTTCGGTCCGGAAAAGCAGCGGTGGAGATAAACTCCAACTGTGCCAGAGACTTCTTTGGGGCTTCTAGAATTTTTGGTTCATTTGGGTTCAGGGAGGATTAGCACGAGGTCCGCGTCATTTGCAGACAAGAAGGTCGAGCTCGGCGCTGGTTGGGGAGGTGGCCCTCGAGCTTGTCGCGGCCGAGGGTGGACAGAAGGCGGGGGAGGCGGTTGTGGAGGTCGAGCTCGAGGTCAGCGCCGCATCTAGAGTAGAAGGTTGAGCTCAGATCGGAGGAGGCCGTGGGGCAGCGGCGGAGGACGAGGTAGTGGGGCGGCGGCGGAGGCGGCCGTGGAGCGGCGAGGTCGGAGGCGGCCGTGGGGCGGCGAGGTCGGAGGCGGCCGTGGGGCGGTGTGGTCGGAGGAGGACGTGGGGCGGCGGCAGAGGGCGAGGTAGTGGGGCGGCGGCGGAGTCGAAGGCGGAGGCGGCCGTGGGCGCGGCAGCGAGGTTGGAGGCGGCCGTGGGGCGCAGCGGCGAGGTCGGAGGCGGCCGTGGGGCGCGGCGGCGAGGTCAGAAGAGGCTGTGGGGCGGCGGCGAAGGACAAGGGGCGTACTTGTTCGCTCCCTATCGCAGAAGCTCGGGAAACGACGCAGAAACACCTCACGAGCAGTTTCTGGCTATACACACGAATTGGGCTTCTCGGTGGAAATAAGCCGGGCTGAAGCTAGAGACATCTTTTGGGCTTCAGCGGTGTGCCACCTGGCCCACCTCGAAGCTGGCTAAGAAGCCCAAAAGAAGTCACCCTAAACACTCTGTGGCCAGCATAAGTTTTTTGATATTCAGATCTTCAGCCAGAGCAAGACCCTCCGCACATGCCCATGCCTCCAGAGTTGCTGGGTCATTTATGCCTTCGATAACTCTAGAAGAAGCACCTAGAAGAACACCTTATTCATCACTGCAAAAAACAACAACAACCACTGCTCCTCCAATTTTCCTTGGATGACGCTGCATCAACATTGATCTTGCATAACCCTTGTGGTGGAGCATTCTAGCACACGGTCGTTATTTCTCGTTGCTTAATTGTCCCTGGACTGGTTGTAATAGAAGCACCAAGGGCAAGTTGCAGATCTCCAAGATAGTTGCGTATAAATCCCATAATGGTGAGAGGACTCTAAAATATTTGTTCAGGAATTGCCTTCCATCTAGCTGTCCAGATTGCCCAAAGTGTGACTGTAACTTGAATAAAAGTCTCATGCAATAGCGAATCAGTTTCTCATCAAGAAGTGCCCAGGTGCTTCTTGCCATGTTACATTCAAGTAAAGAATGCCGCCGTGAGTCAACTGGTAAGTGGCATAACACACATTACGAGATCAACGCAAGACACCGAACCAAGTAGAGCTCCCAAACCACCTGGCCAATAGCAAAATCACCCTGCACGGATGCATCCATACGGCTAAAAAATCTGATGAACAGATGGTTTCAGCAAAACTATAAAAAGGATGGGTTTTGAAGCAGGTATGAGACTCTGACGGTACGTGAAGGTATGCAACTCTGGTGGTACATGAACATGCTGACCGCGAACCACCATAGAGCCACCATCTGTTTGATGCACCGCCTCGATCAACAGCGACAATTTCTTCTACCGGCCAGTCAGATAATCTATCTTCCTGGATCGCCAAAAAGAAGTGGATAAACAGGCGGCAGAGGCTGCCTCAGATCAGCTACCGGCGAGTATGATTGGGGCGCCACCACCAATCTTCAAGGTCCACCCAACAACATGCCCAATGACCTAAGGCGACGAACCCAGACTGCACTGCTTTCCTCTCTGCTGAAGCAAAGATCTCCTTCACCAAAGGCGGGAAAAGCACAACCTTGTATGACACCGTATGTGATCACCACACTCTGCCTCCACGCGTGCAAGAACTCCCTTGTCGCCCTATCTATACCCTTCAGCTCTGCCAGACCAGAAGGCAAGTGGATGGTGTTCGCATCATGGACACGATGCTCGACCCATGGAATGCCACTTTGTTCGAGGCCCTCATCTGCCGTAACTGCCCAGGTGAAAACTTTACTGTCAACTTGACATGGCACTGCGATGCTTCCATTATCAACCTCTCACCTATCCTGGAGGGCATGCCCCGAAGAAGTGGCGCTATGTCTGTGGGAGTCCACATCGGCCAGAGGATTGGCTCCCAAACCTCTTTAGTTCGCCCAACATTGTTAGCTTGGGTTCCCAACTTCCCTTAGGTTTTGCAGCATCAACTTCTTACAAGACATGGGAAGAAAGCGTGACACTTGGATGGATGGATGGTCAGATCCTGATGGCACACGAATTAACCAATTGTTGTTTTCACTGGTCTGTAAGTGTTGGCTGGCAATGCCAATGGCAACGGGCTGGGTATGATCTAGCACAAGTCTAGACTTTGTAGAGATACTAGCACCCACTCCACCGAGTCAGTACTCTGACTGAATGATTCTGTATCTTTGCTTTGAGAGCTCCATACTTTGATCTATCTATGCAAGGAAACCTTTCTAAATGAAAAAAAAATGCTGTTCAACGATGCAAATTCAGTGGAGACAATTCAGTTGAAATCAACGTAAGCGACAAATGATTTTGTTCCCCAAAAGCAATATCTGTTTTAAACCAGCAAAAGACTTCTGGGAAGCCAAGTACTGACAGTCCATTGCGAGGTTCGAATCTTATAAACATCTCTGCCCAAAGGGAACTTTATGTGCAGATTTCCTTTTCAACTGTGAGCTCCACTTGCAGTAAGCTCTTCTCCAACCGTATGTGCAGGGACAGTTCAGAAATTAGTTATGCCCCATCAGCACAAGAAAAATGATCAAAGTACAATCACCGGTCGTTTGTTCTGCAAAATAAGTTCAGGGGTTTGTGGGAAATAATTAAACTCGCACTCGCCGCTAAAATTGAGTATCTTCGGGGTACTCGAGAGTCTAGATATTTCCAAGTTCCAAGTCACTGGAACAGAACTTTAGGCCTAAAGCTGGAAATGACAAACGGGGAACCTATTAAGAAGAAGCATTGTCAAGTTAAACAACTCTACAAGTTTCATCACGAAAGTAACAAGACAATAACGATAGTACAAGCCTGCCTGATAACTTTCCTCAGTATTCACATAATGCTATTCGTAGCTGTCTCAATGGATGGATATTTAGTATTTCCATGTAAAGGGCTTTAATAAACTAGGCCAGGATCGCAAATGATCTCAGAACTCAGAACAAATTTGTAAATAAAATGTACATGCAAGTCTACGCTTGATAGGCATATGTTGGTTACTACTACACCTCTAAAAAATAAAGCATTATCAGTTAGGAACAATACAAACCTTCTATCTAGCTTCTAGCGAAATTATTCCTGTGAAAACATTGTGGAACTACAATTGTTTCAATGCATTATGCAGCTTACAAAATAATCATGGATATAATTAAATGATTGATAAATTGAACGATGGTTCGAAATAGAAATCAAATTATACCACAAAATGGCAAAATTCAAACTGATACAACCTTGAGTACGAAGACTAATTTGTGTATATGCACCTGAATCAAAGAGACATGCCCGGCGCATCGACGTGAGGCTGTCGGCGGCGTATCCTACACGTGACAGTGCCATTTTATCAGAAGTGGAACGTTGAGCAGCAGAGGACCAAAGATCAAACCGACGATGATTGGGGTATCAGATAGAAATGGAGAGGGATGCACACTGCAGGTGTTCGACAGCAAGACATTCTCATCAGCAAAAGCTTTGACTCTTCTCCTACATCACCCAAGGTGGTGTGGCCTGCAGACTGAAGCAAAAGATTGCACCAGTCAATTCTTGGCCATACCTTTACATAAATCGCAAGGAAACTAGTTGAATGTCAATGAAGTAAAGCAAAAGAGAAATCATACTGGAACAAGCTCCACTAGTTGATAGAGCTCATACATCTGATAATTGGACATAGCATCAACAACCTCAAACATCCATTCTTCCAGATTGCTCTGACATATAAACACGATACTTATGAACTAAAAGTAAGCCCAACCTTGCATATGTAGAAGATCACTGAGAATAACATTGCTAAATATACATTCATATGAACTATGAAGAAAAGTGAAAGTTTTAGAGAGATTACAAAATGTCAAGGTGGCTGGTAGAAAAGATTGTATTAGTATTCATTCTGCGTACATTCCCCAGTGGCAATCAGAAGCCATTATCCCTAAGGATATAATAGGGATACACATTTCACTTTCTTGTGATTCTGACACACCGCAGGCAGTTTGGATTTCTTATGCTGCCAGGAGGGCTTTACGTGAGCCAAAAATCCGTTGTGCTTTCTTGGGAGTTGGTCCAATATACAATGTATCAACTACTCAACCAAGCCCATGGAAAAATTGATACTTTGCCGGGAGCAATTTCACATCCTCCCGATATTTCCCATTCCTTGAAAAGAGAGACAACATCAACGAAGTAGTGGAAGCTTCAAGTGAGATGCTCTTTCCATCAACTTTAGACAAATAATCTCCGGCCTTGGCAATCTCACCTTTTTCTAACAACATTCTGATGATATCATTTACAAGGCGGGAGCAGGAGCACAACCAATCTTCTCCATTGATGAAAAGATAATGCCCGCTTCTTCCACTGACCCTTCTTTTAGAAGATTTTTTATCACTATGCCATAAGTAGAAACATTAGGTACCAACCCACTGGTTGAGATTGCAGCAAACAAATTTTTAGCTTCTTCTCTTCTTCGAACCTTGTACATTGCATTGATCATGATATTGAGTGTTGTAATATCAAACTTTACTTTCATTGCACCTAATTCCTGGAACAGCTCGATTGCTTCACCAACACAATTATTTCTGCAAAGTCCTCCAAGAATTATTCTGTAGGTGAAAATGTCAACCGTTATTCCACTTTCGGTCATCTCACGGAACATTTTCTTTGCAGCATTAGTGCTCCCAGAACGAAATAACCCATCCAGTATGATGCTATATGTAACAATGTCAGGTTTTATTCTCTTACGTGTCATTTCTGCGAATAGAGCCAGACCATCTTTGACCCTTCCATTTTTAAAATAGCCATTCAGAAGAGTATTGTATGTAACAACATCAGGCTCAACACCAGCTGATTCCATTCCATCAAGAACTCTGAGTGCTTTATCCATCTTGCCGACTAAGCAATATCCGTCAATCAGTGAAGTAAACGTAATGACATTAGGCCTCTCACCAATGTGTATAACCAGGTCAAAGATATCTTTAGCATGCCCAACCCTTCCTTCTTTGCATAGATTGCTTATCACTGAAGTGAACAACGACATGCTGGGACGCGGAATACCTTTGTTCATCATTTCAGAAACCAACTCCTTTGCTTTAACCAAATCACCATGTATACAACAACCCTGGATTAGGCATTGATAAACAGCATTGTTTGGTTGTATTCCCACATCTATCATCCCATCAAATTTCTCCACAGCATCGGCCAGCCTACCCATTCTACAAAGTGCGTCTATTACAATTGTATAGGTGACTACATCCGGACTCAGTCCTTGTCCGTGCATTTCAGTAAATATGAGCATAGCTTCATCCATCATTCCACGTTTAGCATATGCACCAATTAATATGTTGAGAACCTTGCGGTTGGGTACGATACCGTTGTCTTTCATTGAATTAAAGAGATTAATCATATCAACAAAGCATCCTTCATTGGCATACCCATGAAGCAAAATTAAGTATGAGACGATATCAGGTTTGTGTCCCTTGGAAATCATGGAATAAAATATTTCTGCAGCTTCTTTGCTTCTTCCATGCTTGCAAAGGGATGCCATGAATGAGGTGCAAGTAACAATACCTGGTATCAGGCCTCGGCTTGTCATTTCTCTGAACATTTTAGCCGCCTGACCCCACCGCCCTGATGTGGAATGTCCATGGATCATGCAAGTATATGTGACTCCATCCGGTTGAACACCATTCCCAACCATCTGGCGAAGGACAAGCTTTGCCTTGTCTGTTGCTCCGGACTTGCACAACGCATCAATAACCAAGTTATATGTAACCACATTGGGTGCAACACCTTGCGGCATCATTTCATGGAATAGATTGCATGCCTTGCCTATTTCGCCCTCCTTAAACAAGCCGTGGATGACTGTGTTATATGTCACCACGTTGGGGGAGCAGCCACCTCCTTCTCTCGCCACCATCTGGAGCAGGTCAAGTGCTTGCTGGGTCCTGCTATCTTGGCATAACCTCTTCAGAACCGTGTTGTATGAGATAACATTAGGCACACAGCCAAGCTCGGGCATCCTACGAAGCAGCAGCATGTTGACAGCCTCATCTGTCCGCTTTGCCTCGCACAGGCACTTGAGGAAGGTGTTGGCGGTGATCTGGTCTATCTTGAGGCCAATTCTGAGGAGGCGGCCGAAGAAGGCAAGCCCTAGGTCCGGTCGACGTGCGCGGCAGCAGCAGTCCATGAGGATGCCATAGGTGCAGCCTGTGGGCTGCGCCACCAGCATGCCGGCATCTTCTCGGCACACGCGGTTGAAGAGCGCGACGGCGAGAGTGGGGCCAATTCTGCGGTCGTCGTACGACGGAGCACGGGCGAGTGCAGCGAGGAAGCCGTTGAAGGAGCGCTCGGGGACCGGGGTGGCCTGCCGCAGCAATTCGTCGAACAGCTTGTGTGCCTCCTCCGGGCTGAGCGTCCCGGCGCGGACGCGCTCGGTGGCTGCGGTAAAGGAAGTGGCCGCAGACCAGGATCTTGTGCGCCGGGAGGTGGAGGAGGAGGAGCTGCGACGGAGGGGGAGGAGACGAGACATCGGCGTGCTGGAGAAGTGGCGGAGGGCGGATTCAGGACATTGGCGGGGTGGAGGAGGAATGGCGCAGGCGTAGTCCGGAGATTGGCTAGTCGAGGAAGAGGATGAGCGGCGGCGGCGGCGGCGGAGGGTGGGCGTTGCCGTGGTGGAGCAGAGGCTAGGCGTGCTTGTGCCGATGAGCGTTTCCTTGCTCGTTTCTGTCACTTGGCCTGAATCTCCCCGTCACACTACTGTTTTCCCAGTCCGGTCGTACGAGGAAGAAAAAGTTCAGTTTTTTACAAAATGGCTATGCACTAAGGGCATCTCCAGCGGCGCGACGTATTTCGGACGTTTGAAATGCGGACGCGAGACAGATCGTTTTTGTCCGCACGTCCGTTTGCACCTTTGGGTGGCTCCAGCGGCGCGACGCATTTCCGCGTTTGCATGAAATATGAAGTTTCGAAACAACAAAATAATATTCAACGAAGTTCATAGTTATTACATTTAAATTTTAAAAAGTCTGCATGCAAATAAGATAGTACTCCTCTAGGCATGATGCTGCATGGTCGGCCAATGTCCATTGATGCTCAATCGGATCCGTTTGCGGCTGTTTGGAGACGTTCTCGTCGGTGACTTCTACATTCCTATGTAGATAGTCCTGCCAAGATGAAGCTCCAGGAAGTGGCGCAACCAGCTCACCTTGGAAATCTCATTGGTTCTCATTGCGGCCATCAGGATGCTCGTTCTCAACGATCATGTTGTGCATGATCACGCAGCATGTCATCACCTCATGCATGGTCTTCAGCGCGGCAAGAACGGAGCCGACGCCGACTACTGCGGCGCTACAGCCGTACGGTGGCGCTAGGGATGGGGGTGGTGCCGTCGCACTAGGGCAGGAAAGAAGGGGAACAAGAAGCAAATCGAAGCGGTCGATTTCGCTGTCCCTGACATGCGGGATCGGGTAAGAAATGGAGGACGCTCGGAGCGACCGCCGAGCATCCGCGGAGACGCAAACCTGGCGCATATTTAGGCCAGGTTTGCGTCTCCGCGAACGGCCCGGTTACTTTGCATCGCCCCGCTGGAACAGGCCGCAGACGCATTTCCGGTCACGGCGGACGAAAACGGTCGCTCAGCGACCGTTTGCGTCGCGCCGCTGGAGATGCCCTAATGCACAGAAAACCAATATCTGGTTGTTGACAAAGAACGAGCAAGTTAAAGTTTGAGTCTCAAAACAAGAGTGGTAGGAGTTTCTATTTTGACAAGATGGCTATACACTTGAAAATAGCCAACTAAATAGGTTTCATTGTTTTTCAAGTTGACCACCAAGTTATTTAGATCCTTTGTATTTTTTTCGAGATGCATCACCAAGTTTTTCTTTTGTCTATGTACTGGGGCTCCTTTCATAAATAGATGATACTATAGACATTGATACAGTTTCCAAAACATCTTTGACATTTCTAGTTTTTCCGCAAGATAGATTACGTTTTTGATCTAAAAGTCTGTCTTTTACCGGAAGAAATTAGTGAATTGTCAACCATAGGAAGATAAGCAGCACCTTTTTCCCATAGTTCTGGATCATCATCCAGTCGTAGACGCGAGCCGCTTGCTCCCGGTTTATCCACGTGCCAGGATGCCACTTGTGACAGGATGCCACTTGTGACCACAAACGGTGATCACGGCACCTACGTAGGCACTTTAGGATGCACACGGCTCCAGATGGTCGCTCATGATATCTTGTGCCAGGCTGGCTGGCGGCACAATAGACGGCTACAATGATGTGTAGTCCCTCTTTTTTTGTTTTCTTTCGCTGGTTGATTCTTGTATCAACTCTTGGCGATGACTGAGTTATTTTTATTATGTACTCTTATACTTTTTAATAAAAGACCGTGTGCATCATCATGATGCAGAAGCCGGGGCTTCATCCCCATTTCGAAAAAAAACGTGGGCACTTTAGGGCATGTAACGCTAGCCTTCTGGCTAGGCGCTTAAGCAGACAATTGGTACATGGATATAAGCACCTACGCTAGGTAGCCGAATTATGTGCCTATTATTCTAGCGCCAGCCTCTTCCTACTGCGTCGACTCTAGCGAAACGGCCAGAAACCATGCAAAACGGTCAGGATTTAATGTAAAACTGTCAGGATTTAATTCCCTAGCGCCTCTCTTCGGGCATGAGCAATGGTGGCATACATAACTAGTTGCTCCATGTAAAAAAGTTGTCAGAAGCAATATGGTCAATTTTATATCTTCAATGGAAGCTACAACTTTAATTAGAAAAAAGAAAGAAGGACCCCACAAATATGACACAATGTATCTCTTACTCTCTCCAAAAAGCATGATTTTAAGGCTTAAGATCCCACTTCCTGAAGAGGAGGCTGCCTCATCATCCGAACCTACTTTGGACCACCCGAACCTAGTTAAAGGTGTGAGGCAGTAGCTCAAGGGCAGTGCATTGGACATGCCCTTAGTGTCTGCATTGGACATGCCCTTAGTCGTCTTCTTGTACACACCACTCTCGTATGTCATTTTACGGTGCCCTAATAACAAGTAAAACTAATTATAAGTAACTATAAAAAATGAAATTACCTTAAATTGAGAGCTAATTCTACACTAATATTATCTCTAAATCAACAACAGTAACCTAAATCGTAAAAATCAACAAACTAACAATCTACTAATTTCTACAAATATATTATCTCTTAATTATCCAAATCATCAATAATAATCTATTTATATCATCTCTAAATTAACAAGCTAGAAAAATTATATACTAAACCCTAATCAATAATGTACATCTAAAAGAACAACTAAGAAAAGAGGAAGAGGTGATGTGCGCCTCACCGACAGGGACATGATTGGTGCGACGGTATTTCAGGTGTTGTCTTGGTGGTGGATATATCGATGTTGTTAGGTCTAGGATCCTGTAGCTGGACTTTTGTTTTTTAGTTTTCTTTTCTCTTTTTTGACTCTGTGCATCCGTATTGCCATTAGGGTGTTGCATTGTTGCAGAGGCTGAATATAATTGGTATCTTTTGATATTAATATATTCCCTTTATCGAAAAATGATTGGTGCGACGGTGACTTCGACAAGAGCGGTTGCGGCTCCGAGGGCAGCGGTTGCTCTATGGGCGGTTGTGGCTCCGAGAGAACGATGGTGCGCTGAGTTGTCAGAGAGCTGCTAGTGGCGTGGCCCAACTGCCATGCCACCATGGGCCTGGCCGCCTCACACGATTTCCCTGTTTATCTTTTTTATTAGTTTAGACGTGTTTTAAAACAGATAAGCTAAGCTCCATACTTTTACTAATTAAAAATAGTCATAAACTCCCAAGCCACAGGTAATAAATATACTAGTATCATCGAAATAAATTTCCGAGCCAACTTTTTTGCCACCAGGTGGGCCCCACATACTGGTTGTGTGGTACTTGTTCTGGCACGCCACTGGAATAATGTAAGTCCGGTGGCGCGAAGTATGTCAATGCGCCACCGGTAATAGCTGTGGCGGGTGCATAATGTATTTATTTAACATAGTAGATGATGTTATATTTTCTATATACTTGGTAAAACTTAGGTAAGTTGACGGAAATTCAATTCGGATACCAGGTGCATATGCTCCCTCTACGAAAATATATTTTGAAATATCGAAGAATTTTGACAAAAAATTCTACATCTACATCTTCACAATATATGCGAGCTCGTCAAGTTTCGAGAGGAACCAATTTTTTGTGTGGTCTATGTAAAAAGAGAAAATTTATCTTCTGAAATGCCTTAGTTTTAGCATTGGATTTTGTCTTTTTAACACACGTCACACGATAAGTCGATTTTTCATGAAAAAACTTTGTGAGCACCTAGCACCGTGAAGGTGTACGTGCAAATTTTTCATTTCGTTTTTTTAAATTTCACAATATGTGTAACATGCATTTCAAAATAGAGGAAACATATGATATGATCTCATGTCCCAAAACACCACTTCCGTAAGTTAAACATCAAAAAACTTATAGAGATCTTATTTTTGGACAAAAAGATATATTATAAGTTCAATTTAAATTCAGAAAATCTAAACTACACACTTTCTAAGAGGTCATCTATTTACCAACGTATGCAATACAATGTTGCCCATTAATAAAACAAGCACCTTAAGCACGGACTATTTCCTATGTGTGCATATCTTGCATGGCAACTATATACTCCATCAAATATGAGGGTGTCATTTGGGCTTTCCGATAGCATGTGCACCCGGATGAAGAGTTAAATTCATAAAGGTTAATTTTAAAACTAAACCAGAACATAATTTCTTTTTATATTGTGTATTTTACATGTTTGTAAATTTTCATGAATAAAACATATGTTGTGTCTTACATAAAAAACAAAAATCGTCCTGTAAAAAGCAACTGTTGGAGCACCTTTTTTATACATAGGTCCATAATTTGTTTTTTCTAAAAGCTTATGTGTGAATATAGGCCATGGACATGTAAATATGTTGAAAATTTAAGTTCTTTTGACATTTCAAATGCCTTTATTTAGTCCGGAGCATGTGCTGGCTCCATTTTGAATTTCGGATCAAATATCACGCATGTACATGAAAAAGAGCACATATTCCGTGGGTGATTGTTTTGTAAATAAACCAAGCATTGATTTACCTAGGGCTAAATAGCCCATCTATTGTCACTACAGGAAACCACGTCCGCGTCTGTGTCGTGTACCGAAAATACACAGTGAGCAACTAAAAACACTCGGCAAAGGCTACGCCATGTATAGCACTCGACAAAGATTCCCTGGGCTAAGAGCTCCTAGCTTTACACATCTTGAGGTATGTGGTTCACAATATATAGTGGATGCACCGGCAACAACACTCCACCTTAGCAAGGCAAGTGAGTTGACCCTCCAGATGGTATCGGAGAGCTCTCGATGTGCGCGGGTAGAACCGTAGAAGAGGGCCAACATTCGCCTGGTAGAGCTCGTCGGCGGTGTTGGGCAGGAGGGGATGAGGGGAGGGTAGTGGGGCCGTCGCTGGGTTCAGGTGTCTCGATCGCTCGCGTGGGGAAAGACTGACATTTTGACAATGTGTTTGTGAACTAAACGTTAAACCTTATATAACTGAATCAAGATAACATTATACAAAAAGAAATACTTAGTCGATTGACATAAATAAAAAGTAGTCTCTCCATCCTAAAAAGCATGTCACATAATTGTATAAATTCGAATGTATCTAATAGTGTCTAGATAGATCTAGATTTACACAAATGTTCGATCTCTTTTTCGGGACGGAGAAAACAATATTTGTTTTACAGGAATTAACCGTCTAATAATCTTGTAATACCGCCGCTGCTAATTTGCTCGGTTAGCTGCCAAGAGGCCGAAGAGATCCTCGTCGCCGAGGTGGTGCGCCGCGGGGATGAGGTCCATCGCCTTGTCGTGCGTCAGCCCACGGACGAACGCGCCGTCGAATTCCCCGAGATCCTCGCCACGCGCCGCCGCGTTGGCACGGGACTCGTAGTAGGCGACCGCCGTGGCGACGCCCTTGCCGGACACCCCGCGCGGCAGATCCACTACGCGCTCCCCGGCGCCCAGCGCCGCCGCAATTCGCCTCGACCGCACAGCGAGCGACGCCGGCACGGCGAACTTGGTGAAGTCGACGCACTGAAGGATCACCACCCCCTGCTCTTCCTGCGGAGCCATTGTGGCGACTGATCGCTGTACGTGTGCTAGCTAGGGCTGATCTTTGGGTGGCCTTTCTGTCTACAAAGTTCCTTACGGAGGTAGAGGCCGGGGCGTAGCGATAGCGAGTACTTATAGGCTCGAGTCGCACGGCCTCCAGCCCGACTCGGGATGCAGGTGCCCTAGGTGCTCAGGTCGATTCGTGTAAAGTTTCGTTTCGTGGCTACGATCAGAAATTTTAACGGCTACGAAACGATGCCTTTTGCAGATCGACACGAAAACAGTTTCATCAAGACGTGTACAGCCCAAGGCCCAGATGCTTCCATCGTCCAACGACAAGGCTCTCCTTGGGGGCTCTTTTTGCCGGGAGCTCCGATTCGACGCTCACTAGCTGCGCGTGGCTGGGCCGGTCCGAATAGGGCATTTTCGTTTTCGTTTTTGTTTTCTATTTTTCCTACTTCTTTTAATTCTTTTTATCTTTTGTTCATCATGTTTTTTGTTTGTAAATATTCGTATGGACATTTTGGACAGTTGAGATAAGATGTTAGATTTTTAAAAATCACAAATCTTATCGTTTACACAATTGTTCCTACGATTTAGAAAATGTTTACGAAGTTTTAAAAAGTTATTCATAGTCTGGAAAATATTCACAAGGCTTAAAAAAATATCATGAGGTTGAAAATTATTCAGTGTAGAAATAAGGTTCCTATAAATACCAAAAGTGTTGATGCGGTTCAATATAAATGTTCCCATGGTTCAAAAATGTTCGTGTATTACACAATAAAAAAATACATATGCTTTTAAACAACAAGAAGAAAAAAATTACCAAACAAAAATCATACTCCTGATGGAGTAACAAGAGAGGAAAAAATGAAGAAAAGGGTACCTTTGGCCTCCAACAAGGTAGTGACGTGTCTGCCACCGACGTGCTCCCGATGGAGCTTATGGTTTCACCCAGAGATCTTGGAACAAGTCGCGTCGATTGCAACTGAAACTCTACAACAACACAATCAAGGAGTACCACACCAAAGGTGTCGTCGTCGTCAGCACCAACCGGAGTGCTTGCCTAGAGCCTGCGTCGCACTATAGACCGGCCTCCTCATGTTGGCACTGTCTTCACCGCTGCCCTCGAGGATCGAAAGGGCCCAGATCTATCCCATAGGCCCGCCATGCACATCTAGCACCTTGTCATCACCAGGCCGTCGCTCGTATCTCAGCACAACAGCACTACATGCCTCACCGCCCCTAAGCACCTCCACGGAGCCACGCGACCCTGTTGACTGCCAAAACCCACCGGCGGGCAGCGGCCTCGTCAACACTGTAGAGCCGGGGGGAGCCTAGAGCTGCGGCTGGCTGAGACCCCTCCGAGCGACGGCCCGCAATGCTCTTCTGGTCACACGCGGCGTTGCAAAGTGCAAGGGCGTGCCACCTGACCTATACCTGGTCGGGAAGGTGATGAGGTTGCCTCGCTTAGTTTCTGCGGGGCATACATGTAAACGTTAAATACGAGCCTCGATCGGCTCTCGGGTTATCCTGTGAATCGGCTCAAAGAGCCGATCCACCCATGATCCGTACGGGGTGCACGAATACTTGGTGGTCCTGCTTGATCAAGATGAAGCTAATGAGATCTACGACGATTTAGGGTTTTCACCGCATAACCGGATCATCCTACTCCAGAGTTGGGCCTTGCGGCCACGCACGGTGCTCGTAAGCCGATCCTAAACAAGGCCAAAAAACCAACATGAAGTTGATCCTAGGAACATCCCGTTTAGGACTTGCGAACGCCACCCTACGTGCCATCGGATCCTCCCCCCATTGTAAGGCCAAACTATTGCGAGATATTAAACTAATCCTTGTAGAACAAGGAGCAATCGTAACGGATCGGATCTACTAAACAATGATCAAGCGGGGTGCCGCCCCCACAC
>NC_061511.1:145598465-145647333 GCF_022539505.1 Lolium rigidum | reverse complement strand
TACCGCGAGCCGGCCAGTGGCCAGCCGGCTGCTCTGCGTCCATTGCCCTACCCGGGGTCTTTCCCCCGACAAGAATAGTTTCTCTTGTGGATATAGCATGTGAAAGAGAATCAGTTTCTCTTGTGGATATAGCATCTCGACATCGCAATTGATGGAGACACTAAAGTGGTACTATGACACCTCTATATCTTTATTGAAGAAGATACTTCAAAAGATAGCTATGGCATATCTATATCTTTATCGAAGAAGAGTTAGCATACCGCCATCTCAGGTGATGGGGATACTAGGGAAGTCCTATGACATCTCTATATCTTTGTTAAAGAAGAGTTCCTCTACATGAAACATTAGGAAAGAGTTCCCCACTTGGTCTTATTTTTCCACGACCATCTCCATATGGTCGACACACGCCCTTTTTCCGTACCCTTCCGGTACATCCAACACAACACTTTCTTTGTAAAGCATTTATCAAAACAAATCTCAAGCCCAGGTTAAGGTAGACCTTTGCAACCCGTCCATGACCGCGGACGCGGCTATTCGAATAGATTTAACTCTGCAGAGTTTGCGCACTTTCCCCACAAGAACTGATAAATCCGCCGGGATCATCCCCGGATCGTCATTCTAAAGTATGCGAGTCTCGGATAACCAGTCATAATCTTTCGCCCGTCTCTATTGGCACAAGTCCTTCCCTGCGGGCTTACCCCTTCCCGGCACCCCGGCAGCATACCTCCTTTTGAGCGTATCTCCGGCGCCATGACGGAAGACCCTCAGTAATTGTCCGGCTATCAGTTAAGACAGTGTATTGCCTCCTCCAGAGCGCAACCCGGCGTCGGAGGTCATCGTGACCCTCCCTAGAGAGTTGTGAACGGTGCTTATGCCAATCTCAACGAACTACGGACTAAGCCCGTGCCCATATTGGATAATGTGGTTGCGCGAATGAAAGTTGGGCTGGTGTACACTTATACGCAGTGCTCCTTTTTTAGAAACCATTTTTTTCCCACAACACCTTGGTTGTTCAACAAACAGCCATACACCACTTTCCCAAACATCATTATCAAGATCCTTTGCTTTCTTAAACCATACACTTGGGTTAGCTCACCCAAGGTTTTCATAAACATTTACAACAAGGTAAACCTTGAGGGGTTCCCAACCTATAGTTTCATGAGAAGGAACTAATACAACACCTGGCCGAGATGAGGGTCATCACGCCATGAGGGGTATGTGTGAGTGGGTCAAAGAGGATTATACTTGCTTAAGGTAAGCACGTGGGAAGACAACATAGGGTGGATCAACTTTCAGATTTGGGGTACTACTATACCACTTGGATGGTGAAGGTTCACTATCCAACCAATAATCACCGGGGTACACGGCATACTTCTCTCAAGTGAGAATTACACCAAGATTCATGACTTTGATACCACTAAACTACAAAAGTGGTGAGTGTGGTGTAAGTTACTATCTTGAGAGGGAAGATGCTCAAGTTGAGCATACAAGATGACCAAGTGGAATAGCACGGCCATGATACCATGCATCCCATAATCACAACGACAATAGTGGAGTATCACCACTAGGGAGTACCCCACTTGCAATCACACATAGATGACATAAATAGAGAGAATAACACACATAGAATCAAGGTGCTTTGGACATCAACAAATGACATCCAACTAGACACCAAATCAGAGATCAAAAGGTGGCTTGCCTTGGCTTATTTGTCCCCGGACTTCTTCAACTCCATTAAGAATCCCAACAACATAAATAAAATCCTCGTCCGATTCCACTTCTTCTTCTTCTCCGGAATTGTTCGCATCTATCGCCGGAAAATAAAAAAAGAACACAATCAATCACATTGCACCAACAAAACAAACATACAACAAGCATAATTTAACCATTCAATAAAGAGCTACCATACAAAGAACTTATGGATACCACAAACAACTTAAAGAGAACCCATGTTATTTACCTAGTAAAGGTATGAGAGCATCACAACTTAGCAATTGCCTCTCTCGGTTATCACCATGGTATAAACCAAACATCCACTAGTAGATAACATCATAAAGAGGACAAGATCATTAGTTTGACATCAAATACATTCACAAAACATTTTCAAACATTTTTGGAAAAGTAGAAAACAGTTTTCCTAACTTAGTTTGCTCACATAACACAACATCCAAAATAGGAAGCAAACCATATTCCGCATCATTTGAAAACTTAAGCAAAACAATAGGTCTAATATTAAGTTGCAGAGGTTTTGTTTTGCAAGCATAAAACAAAGGTTGCCCATTTCTAATAAAAAGAGTTGGTCCAGGGTTTTAAATAAACCAACAAGTTTTGGACCAACAACTCATATAGCACACACATGTTAATATCAGTAACCAATATGCATGAACAGAGAATAACAATATTTTCCCTAGATGGCCAGTACTAATACAAGACTAACCCAATTGGAATCACCCAAAAATATTAAACCTACAATTTTAGAAATTTCTTTGAATCTGACCTGCATGAAAACAAGATCTGTAAGCCATAAATCGTAGAAAAATCCTAAAAATATGAGACCACTGGAATTTGAAAGATATTTAAACAGAGATGCACACAAAATTAGATTTGGGTTCAAATTGTTTCTGAAACTCTCACAAATGGATTGACAAGATTACTGCATGTATATACCATTTGCTTTACCTCTGGATTTACAAAACAGATAAATTCTTTAAACTTGTTTGAGATGATTAAGAAAACATCCAGTAGTCTTACCGAATTGGAATCACTCAATTAGGTTCAAAACTGGATTTTTGGTGATTTAAAAGCTAACAGCCATGTCTGCAGAACACACAGAAAAAGTTTAATTCACCAAAAATCGTACATAAATCATAAAAATATGCGGTTAGCTTCATCTGAAAGGTATTGAAAATCTGGTTATTACCCAATTTGTTTCATTCAAAAATTCGTTTCCAAGCTCCTGTTTTAATTCTTTTTTTTTGCGGGGAAAAGAGATTTCATTAATTGATCACAGGGTTACAATCATGTTCAATCACCACACTAATGTCAGGCGGGCAAACACCAATCCACGCCTCATTCCTACCCTGGGTTCTGGCCAACTTTGCAAGCTCATGGCTTGCATTGTTCGCCTCTCTATTTATTTTAACTAAAGGACTATCTCTTTCCCGAAGAAACTCTCTAACCATCCTTATCCTAAACGCATATGCCGAGATGTTGGGGCTTGCTCTCTTGATCAGGTTGACCGCCTCCAAACAGTCCGACTCCACGGTAAAGGCTAGTTGTGTCCACTGTAACGCCTGTTGCACACCCATCTCAATCGCCATCAGCTCCGCCTCCAGGGCATCGCTGCAGTGGTGCACTTGCTGGCAAGCTGCATACAGGACCTCGCCCTGACAGTTGCGCAGCACCATACCAATACCTGCACGTCCATCCATTGTAAAGGCTCCGTCGACATTGAGTTTCGATGTACCTCCTGCTGGGGGCGCCCAGTGTGGTCGCTCAACTTTTCTGGTTTCCGACCTGTTCATATATCTCCTGAAGCCTTGGCCTTGATTGATCACCATCTTGCCCTTTGCAATGTCAGAATCTGGGAATTGCTTGACAATCATGAGGGAGTTAAGATAACTTACTAGGAACCTTCTTGATCCCTCGATGGATGGACATGGTTTGTGATGGGTCATCTCATTATGCGCATGCCAGATCCGCCACAGGGTCATCAAGGTCATCGCTCGCTGTTCTTCCCCGCATGCATGAAGAATCTGTAATAGCCACTCGTATCCGCTGGGCCTCATGGCCTCAAGGTTGGGCAGGTTCCAGACCTCTGCCATTGCATGCCATAGTGCCGAGGCATGTGGGCAGCGGAAGAATGCATGCAGGGAGTCCTCTTGCTCGCGTCCACATATTTGGCACAAATCTGTATCCGCCATACCCCTACGGGCCATGTTAGCTTGAGTGGCGATTGCATTTCGACAAATCTTCCAGGCAAGAATTCGGACTTTATGTGGAACTGGGCATTTCCAAATCAGCCGCCAGCTCGGTCTGGCTCCATCCGGCCGCGAGCTTGTTGCCCCTTGGTCCTGCTGCATCATGGTGCGGTGAAGGGCGAGGCGATATGCACTTCTAACGGTGAATACACCATTCTTCTCCGGGAACCAGGACACAAAGTCATTTTCATTCCTACGAGATGGCTTAATCTGTAATATTTCCTTGATGTCTGCCGCCGAGAAATAAAGCTCCAATCGTTGCAAGTTCCAGGACCCGTCTGGTAACAGGAAATCAGCTACCCATCGAAACCGGCATCGTCCTCGCTGAGACTGAGGTTGATGGCCAGATTCCCTAGGGATCCAGGGATCACGCCATGCCTGTATGCTAGCTCCATTGCCGACTCTCCATATGACTCCCGTCTTAAGTAGCTCAAGCCCATATTCGATTGCATGCCATGTCGATGACCCATTACCTGAAAACACAGTATCCAGCAATAGACCATTAGGATAATATTTCGCTTTTAGGATTTGTGCACAAAGTGTATTAGGAAGTTGTATCAGGCGCCATGCCTGCCTGGCTAGCAAGGCTTGGTTGAAAATTCTCATATCCCGGAAACCCACACCCCCATAATCTTTAGGTCTTAGCATAATGTCCCATGAAATCCAGTGAGTCTTCCTTCGCCCATTTTCCGCTCCCCACCAGTACCTCCTGATCATTTTTGTTAGTTCATCACATAGGCCAAGTGGGAGTTTAAAGACACTCATCACATAGACTGGGATTGACTGAGCAATCGATTTAATTAGTACTTCCTTCGCAGCTTGAGATTTATGGTTATCATCCCATTCCACAAGGCACTTAGCCAATTTTGCTTGGAGGCTTTGAAATTTATCCCTGGACATTCTGCCTTCCGGAGTTGGGAGCCCAAGGTATTTCGGTTCAAAGGTTTCTTGTGCTATGCTTAGTATCTCCTTTACTTCCCTCCTTCTTGCCTCCGGACACGCCTCACCGAAATAGATCGAACATTTCCCAGGGTTGATTAATTGGCCTGTACTTCTAGCATAAGTATCCAGGACTTCAAGGACTCGTTGCGCCTGGTCACCCTGCGCTTTAATTCGACAAAGTTAGAACTGACCAGATCTTGATCTGTGAACCATTTCAGTTTTAGGAGGTCATTTGAAGTGACACCAACTCCAAAATGAAGGTATTGAAGAGGGCTTTCACCCACAGTTGAGTTTGCTCAAAAAGGTGTTGTAAAACGGAACAAATCTAACAAACAGTGATTCTGCATGTTTACGGAACTGTATTTACCGACGAGAATCAGAAACGAATTTGAGGATGAGACCAACGCCAAGTTGTAGATCTTTTCAGCATCTATCTGTGGAACTTTGAATCACTCGATTTGGATCTGCACACGAGTTTTAGCGGATTTTACAATATCGTACCAGAATCTGAAACATCAAGATTACAGAAATTACTGCAAGGTTTTGGACGAACTTAGTTCAAGAGCTTCAGATCTGAGGATTGCTCAACCTTCTCCATGCTTGGACCAACATGCACCTGCATCAAGATCCAATCTTGAGAGAGGGGAAAAGAGAAAGAGAGCTGGATTCATCAAGGGTTAGGGGAGAAGAGCGTGAGAGGGATGCTCTCATGGTGAGGATGAGCTTGAGGGAGGAGGGGAGTTGCATCTTGGATGATTTCCATGGCCATGGCCGGCCATGGTAGCTAGGAGGAGCAGCAGCTCGTGGGAGAAGGAGGGGGGAGTGGGTGTGAGTGGAGGAAGGAGTGGAGAGTGAGAAAAATGAGAGAAAAGAGGAGGGGGTGGCCGAAATTCGTGTCATGGCCGGCTCCTTTCTTGCCAAGAACAAGTGAGCAATGTGAGAGGGAGGCACAACATCTATGTGTATAGGTCAAGGCATGATGGTGAGGAGATAATGTCTATGAGTGACCTTGATGATGATAAGAATAGGAGTAGGTACATATAGATAAAAAGAAGTGTGAGGTGATATGTAATATAAGGATAATTGCTACCACTATGGTGGGGACAATATAAGAGGAAAATACACCCAAAGGTATAATTGATGATTAGAAGTTTTCTCTTGAATTCAAATTTGGAAGGAATGGGATCGACCACATGCAACAATGCATGAGCATGTCAAGCTAGATGGGTGGTGATGGTGTTTTCGACAATGGTAGAGCAAGGCCAAGAGAGATGGTGAGTAAAGTAACCATATACTCACAAGGATGAATATGGTGACATAACTCATCAATTCATGAGGTCAAGGTGATGATGAAAAAGAATAGAGGATTGAGATGGGTATGATGAAATAAGTTGCTCTACAAATGAGAGGTCAATTGGGAGTGGTTTGAAAGTATCAAATGATCATCCATTTGATCCAGAATTGGAGGATGAAGGAACATAATGGGGTAGATCAGAGATGTACACAAGATGTGCAAGAGTTGTCATTTGAAATAGAACTTGTTTGAAAAGTATTTGAAACACCTCAATTGTCTAGGGACAATTGGGAATGAACTCAAGTGGAATGAAGTTTGAAAGTGTTGAGATAAAACTAGTTGGAACATAGGGGTGCAAAATATTCTACTTACTTTCTCTAGTAAAGTAGAGTTTTTCTCCAATGTAAAAATAAGCAAGAGGGAAAACAAGAAATGGTATAGGTATCATAAACAAGCCTTTTGCTGAAAAGAAAGCAAGATAGAAAATAATGTTTTTAGAAATCAGTACTTGGTAGAAATGGGATGAAAAACAAAACCCATTTCAGTTCCTTGTTTTCCTTGAAGAAATATTTTGAAAAATTTAATAAAACTAGAAGTAGTTTGGTGATCAAAACTTGAGAAGGAAAAACAATAGGGTTTTTGAGAAAGAAAACTTAATTTAGGGAGAAGTATTCTCAAGGGTAGATGGTGGCTAAAAAATGTACCCATCATTCCCACTCTTGGTTTTGTGAAGATTAAACTTGAATAAAAACAAGAGGTAAAATTGAAGGAAGTGTTCTAGTGTTGAATCATTGAATAGGGTACAAGATCATGTTGAATATATGAGCTGCAAGGATTGACTGAGACGTGCAAGTCGTGGAGGTTGAAGAGGGTGTTGCATAGATGGGATCAATGCATTGAGGTCAGCTAAAACAGTTGTGAGTGCTTAGAGATCAATTGCCAAAGTCTGGACATTTTAAGCCTGTCAACACAGATGGTCGACATGGCCTCAAAACCAACAAGGATGAGTGGGTATAAGAGAGGGATGTAGCTAGGGGTAGATGATCCCAAGTTTTGAATTAAGGATGGTTGAGCTATCTTGTACAACAAAGAGAAAAATCAAGATGGCACACTTATGTTGCCATCAGAAGAAGAGTTTGATGTAGTAAAAAGGAAAACAATTTTTCCTAAGTCACACATGTGTTTTATTAGGTGAGTTGTTTGGCTGACCACTAGAGGTGTTGTTCTTTGAGGTAACTCAAGACAAAACTCAACAAGCAAAACAAGACAATACATCTACCAACAGATCAAAGCAATTCATCTTAACAGACAGATCAAGGCAATTCATCTTAATTAGTCTATAGAAAAATTTGTGTTCCCCCTGATTTTTGAAATAAGGACAACTAATCAAGGTTGCAAAAGTTGGGGTGTTACACCTACTGCATCGGTTGCCGAAGAAACTGCAGCTGAGGAGGAGGTTGCCTTGAACCCCTACGATGACGTTGGCGCTGTTAGCTCGTAAGTCTCTTCATTGTTATATTTTGGACTAACTCCTTATTTCTTTGGAATGCTCATTTTTCTATATTGACAGATCCGAAGAAGAAAAAGAAGAACCCACAGTTCATGGTACGGCTCCAACGAGCACGTCCAATACCATGGTTCTTTCCGAAGAGCACCGCATTGTCGCGGAATCTTCTCCTCCCCCTCAAGGAAACGTGGAAACATCGACTCCTACCGCCAGCCCCCGAGCCCCCTCGCCGAAGAAAGCAAAGATTGGGGCTGGCGACAAGCATGAAGTTGTTGCGGGGAGCACTTCAACCCCTTCTTTGGACGATTTAAGTCTTCCCTTCCTTTGACCCGTTGTTCTATATTTCTCGACTATCTTTCTCTTACCGTTGAACTTTGCTTCTTTTGGACTTGTTTTTTGACTTGTACTTTTCACAACCTCTGATGAAGCACCTCGTCAACCTTGGAACCCAGTTTATTGGGTTCCGGGATGAAGCCGACGATTTGAGAGGTAAAACCTGTTTCACCAATGATAGATCAATTTCTTCGTCTAGCAGTTGTTTCTGAATTTTGATTATTGATCTTTGCTCTCTGAATTATTCTCCAGATGCTCTCCACCGGGCCGAGAAACGTGCTGACGACCTCGCGGCTAAACTAGAGCTTAGCAAAATGGCTCGCGCGAAGGCCGAAAAAGACGCCGCTGCAGTTGGAGATCTCCGTCAAAGGTCCACGATGCCGAGAATGCTTTGAGTGAAAATATTTCTCAGCAAATCGCGCGTGAGAATTCCATCATAGATCGGCTCGACACCTAGAATCGGCGATTCGTTAGTAAGTTTTTTCTTTCGCCTGTCTTTGTTTCTATCTTGGTTTGCTTCTCAGATATTGATGATCTCGTACTTTGTTCCAGCAGGGAGGATGGGTGAAGATTTCACCTTGCACGAGGGTGTTGAGGATCGCCTTCTCGACACTCTTTCCATCCTTGAGTTGCACGAAGATCTAGCACGCACCAATATTTCCAATGCTCGTGCCGCATTTACACGACTTTTTCGCCACTTCTTCCCTAAAGAAACACAACCTACCATTTTCTCTCAGCTTGTCCACCGCTTCCTAGGTAAGAAAGATCCTTGGTTTATCGACATGAGAACTTGAAGGTTGGTGTTGAGGGAACTGATGACGCGTAAAGCACATGCCCGTTGGGAACCCCAAGTGGAAGGTGTGATGCGTACAACAGCAAGTTTCCCTCAGTAAGAAACCAAGGTTTAATCGAACCGATGAGGAGTCAAGAAGCACGTCGAAGGTTGATGGCGGCGGGATGTAGTGCGGCGCAACACCGGGGATTCCGGCGCCAACGTGGAACCTGCACAACACAACCAAAGTACTTTGCCCCAACGAAACAGTGAGGTTGTCAATCTCACCGGCTTGCTGTAACAAAGGATTAGATGTATAGTGTGGATGATGATTGTTTGCGAGAGAACGAGTAGAACAAGTATTGCGATAGATTGTATTCGATGTAAAAGAATGGACCGGGGTCCACAGTTCACTAGAGGTGTCTCTCCCATAAGATAAATAGCATGTTGGGTGAACAAATTACGGTTGGGCAATTGACAAATAGAGAGGGCATGACCATGCACATACATGATATGATGAGTATAGTGAGATTTAATTGGGCATTACGACAAAGTACATAGACCGCTATCCAAGCATGCATCTATGCCTAAAAAGTCCACCTTCGAAGTTATCATCCGAACCCCTTCTAGTATTAAGTTGCAAACAACGAGACAATTGCATTAAGTATGGTGCGTAATGTAATCAATAACTACATCCTCGGACATAGCATCAATGTTTTATCCCTAGTGGCAGCAGCACATCCACAACCTTAGAACTTTACATCATCGTCCCGGATTTAATGGAGGCATGAACCCACTATCGAGCATAAATACTCCCTCTTGGAGTTAAGAGTAAAAACTTGGCCAGAGCCTCTACTAATAACGGAGAGCATGCAAGATAATAAACAACACATAGATAATAGATTGATAATCAACATAACATAGTATTCTCTATCCATCGGATCCCAACAAACACAACATATAGCATTACAGATAGATGATCTTGATCATGTTAGGCAGCTCACAAGATCCGACAATGAAGCACATGAGGAGAAGACGACCATCTAGCTACTGCTATGGACCCATAGTCCAGGGGTGAACTACTCACTCATCACTCGGGAGGCGACCATGGCGGTGAAGAGTCCTCCGGGAGATGATTCCCCTCTCTGGCAGGGTGCCGGAGGCGATCTCCTGAATCCCCCGAGATGGGATTGGCGGCGGCGGCGTCTCTGGAAGGTTTTCCGTATCGTGGCTCTCGGTACTGGGGGTTTCGCGACGAAGACTATATGTAGGCGGAAGGGCAGGTCAAGAGGCGACGCGAGGGGCCCACACAACAGGCCGGCGCGACCAGGGCTTGGGCCGCGCCGCCCTGGTGTGTCGCCACCTCGTGGCCCCACTTCGTCTCTCCCTCGGACTTTTGGAAGCTTCGTGGAAAAATAGGCCCCTGGGCGTTGATTTCGTCCAATTCCGAGAATATTTCCTTACTAGGATTTCTGAAACCAAAAATAGCAGAAAACAACAACTGGCTCTTCGGCATCTCGTTAATAGATTAGTGCCGGAAAATGCATAAATATGACATAAAGTATGCATAAAACATGTAGATATCATCAATAATGTGGCATGGAACATAAGAAATTATCGATACGTCGGAGACGTATCGGCATCCCCAAGCTTAGTTCTGCTCGTCCCGAGCAGGTGAACGATAACAAAGATAATTTACGGAGTGACATGCCATCATAACCTTGATCATACCATTGTAAGCATATGTAATGAATGCAGCGATCAAAACAATGGTAATGACATGAGTAAACAAATGAATCATAAAGCAAAGACTTTTCATGAATAGTACTTTCAAGACAAGCATCAATAAGTCTTGCATAAGAGTTAACTCAAAAAGCAATAAATCAAAGTAAAGGTAATGAAGCAACACAAAGGAAGATCAAGTTTCAGCGGTTGCTTTCAACTTATAACATGTATATCTCATGGATATTGTCAATGTAAAGTAATATAACAAGTGCAATATGCAAGTATGTAGGAATCAATGCGCAGTTCACACAAGTGTTTTCTTCTTGAGGTGGAGAGAGATAGGTGAAGCTGACTCAACATAAAAGTAAAAGAAAGGCCCTTCGCAGAGGGAAGCATTGATTGCTATATTTGTGCTAGAGCTTTGGTTTTGAAAACAAGAAACAATTTTGTCAACGGTAGTAATAAAGAATATGTGTTATGTAAATTATATCTTACAAGTTGCAAGCCTCATGCATAGTATACTAATAGTGCCCGCACCTTGTCCTAATTAGCTCGGATTACCGGGATTATCATCGCAATACACATGTTTTAACCAAGTGTCACAAAGGGGTACCTCTATGCCGCTCTGTACAAAGGTCTAAGGAGAAAGTTCGCATTGGATTTCTCGCTTTTGATTATTCTCAACTTAGACATCCATACCGGGACAACATAGACAACGAGATAATGGACTCCTCTTTAATGCATAAGCATGTAGCAACAATTAATGTTCTCATATGAGATTGAGGATATATGTCCAAAGCTGAAACTTCCACCATGATTCATGGCTTTAGTTAGCGGCCCAATGTTCTTCTCTAACATTATGCATGCTCTAACCATTAAATGAGTGGTAAATCTCCCTTACTTCAGACAAGACGGACATGCATAGCAACTCACATGATATTCAACAAAGAGTAGTTGATGGCGTCCCCGGGGAACAGGGTTATCGCACGACAAGCAACTTAATAAGAGATAAAGTGCATAAGTACATATTCAATACCACAATAGTTTTTAAGCTATTTGTCCCATGAGCTATATATTGCAAAGGTAAAGAATGGAAATTTTAAAGGTAGCACTCAAGCAATTTACTTTGGAATGGCGGAGAAATACCATGTAGTAGGTAGGTATGGTGGACACAAATGGCATAGTGGTTGGCTCAAGGATTTTTGATGCATGAGAAGTATTCCCTCTCGATACAAGGTTTAGGCTAGCAAGGTTGTTTGAAACAAACACAAGGATGAACCGGTGCAGAAAAACTCACATAAAAGACACATTGTAAACATTATAAGACTCTACACCGTCTTCCTTGTTGTTCAAACTCAATACTAGAAATTATCTAGACTTTAGAGAGACCAAATATGCAAACCAAATTTTAGCAAGCTCTTTGTATTTCTTCATTAATGGGTGAAAAGTATATGATGCAAGAGCTTAAACATGAGCACAACAATTGCCAAGTATCAAATTATTCAAGACATTTTAGAATTACTACATGTAGCATTTCCCGATTCCAACCATATAACAATTTAACGAACAAGATTCAACCTTCGCCATGAATACTATGAGTAAAGCCTAAGGACATATTTGTCCATATGCAACAGCGGAGCGTCCCACACAATGAATGCTAGGATCCATTTTATTCAAACAAAAACAAACCGACGCTCCAAGTAAAGCACATAAGATGTGATGGAATAAAAATATAGTTTCAGGGGAGGAACCTGATAATGTTGTCGATGAAGAAGGGGATGCCTTGGGCATCCCCAAGATTAGACGCTTGAGTCTTCTTAAAATATGCAGGGTGAACCACCGGGGCATCCCCAAGCTTAGAGCTTTCACTCTCCTTGATCATATTGTATCATCCTCCTCTCTTGATCCTTGAAAACTTCCTCCACACCAAACTCGAAACAACTCATTAGAGGGTTAGTGCATAATAAAAAATTCACATGTTCAGAGGTGACACAATCATTCTTAACACTTCTGGACATTGCACAAAGCTACTGGACATTAATGGAACAAAGAAATTCATCCATCATAGGAAAAGAGGCAATGCGAAATAAAAGGCAGAATCTGTCAAAACAGAACAGTCCGTAAAGATGGATTTTATTGAGGCACCAGACTTGCTCAAATGAAAATTCTCAAATTGAATGAAAGTTGCGTACATATCTGAGGATCACTCACGTAAATTGGCATAATTTTTTGAGCTACCTACAGAGAGGCAAGTCGAAATTCGTGACAGCAAAGAAATCTGTTTCTGCGCAGTAATCCAAATCTAGTATGAACCTTACTATCAAAGACTTTACTTGGCACAACAATGCACAAAACTAAGATAAGGAGAGGTTGCTACAGTAGTAAACAACTTCCAAGACTCAAATATAAAACAAAAGTACTGTAGTAAAAACATGGGTTGTCTCCCATAAGCGCTTTTCTTTAACGCCTTTCAGCTAGGCGCAGAAAGTGTGTATCAAGTATTATCAAGAGATGACGCATCGACAGCGGGGTTTGAAGTTTTCTCAACCATGCATAGTATTTTGGATACATAAGTTTCAGCGGCTCCCTTTTCATTAGTCTTGGGCTTGCTATTCTCATCAAACAAATTTTCAGGAACAAGCCAAGCATAATTATCATCTAGAGCTTCATGCATCGCTAGGAGCTTACATGGTATTGGTGCTTTAATCTCCCCACCATCATTAACACTATTGGTGTACTTAATTCTATCCATATCCATTTTTTCAAGTGTTCTTTTAAAATCGGTGATCGTACCAAGCCTCTCATGCTTACTAAAAACTTTTCTAGCTTCTCTAGCTATATACGCAAATTCTCGCACTAAGACTTTTAGAATAAAATCTCTCTTCTCTCCCCGCTCCATATCGGAAAGTGTAAGAAACATGTGTTGTATCATGGGGTTGAGACTAATAAATCTAGCTTCCATCATGCGTACCAAACAAACAGAGGCATCTTCATAAGTAGGGACAGCTTTTGCAAGGGGTATATCTTTAAGATCTTCATGCATACTAACATGGGTGAAAAATTCTTCTATATTATCTCTTCCAATTATAGACCCTTGTCCCACAGGTATATCTTCTACAGTAAAATTAAAAGGAAACATGTTGAAATAAGTAAAGCAAATGCAAGTAACTAATTTTTTTGTGTTTTTGTTATAAAGTGCAAGACGGTAAATAAAGTAAAGCTAGCAACTAATTTTTTTGTGTTTTGATTTAATGCAGCAAACAAAGTAGTAAATAAAATAAAGCAAGACAAAAACAAAGTAAAGAGATTGGATTGTGGAGACTCCCCTTGCAGCGTGTCTTGATCTCCCCGGCAACGGCGCCAGAAATTTACTTGCTGGCGTGTAGTTGACGTGGGAGTTAGAAATCTTTGTGGTGTAGATTTTCTCCAGTTCCCCGGCAACGGCGCGAGAAATTTAGCTTGATGACGCGTAAAGCACATGCCCGTTGGGAACCCCAAGTGGAAGGTGTGATGCGTACAGCAGCAAGTTTCCCTCAAGAAACCAAGGTTTAATCGAACCAGTAGGAGTCAAGAAGCACGTCGAAGGTTGATGGCGGCGGGATGTAGTGCGGCGCAACACCGAGAGATTCCGGCGCCAACGTGGAACCTGCACAACACAACCAAAGTACTTTGCCCCAACGAAACAGTGAGGTTGTCAATCTCACCGGCTTGCTGTAACAAAGGATTAGATGTATAGTGTGGATGATGATTGTTTGCGAGAGAACGAGTAGAACAAGTATTGCAGTAGATTGTATTCGATGTAAAAGAATGGACCGGGGTCCACAGTTCACTAGAGGTGTCTCTCCCATAAGATAAATAGCATGTTGGGTGAACAAATTACAGTTGGGCAATTGACAAATAGAGAGGGCATGACCATGCACATACATGATATGATGAGTATAGTGAGATTTAATTGGGCATTACGACAAAGTACATAGACCGCTATCCAGACATGCATCTACGCCTAAAAAGTCCACCTTCGAGGTTATCATCCGAACCCCTTCCGGTATTAAGTTGCAAACAACGGACAATTGCATTAAGTATGGTGCGTAATGTAATCAATAACTACATCCTCGGACATAGCATCAATGTTTTATCCCTAGTGGCAACAGCACATCCACAACCTTAGAACTTTACGTCACTCGTCCCGCATTTAATGGAGGCATGAACCCACTATCGAGCATAAATACTCCCTCTTGGAGTTAAGAGTAAAAACTTGGCCAGAGCCTCTACTAATAACGGAGAGCATGCAAGATCATAAACAACACATAGATAATAGATTGATAATCAACATAACATAGTATTCTCTATCCATCGGATCCCAACAAACACAACATATAGCATTACAGATAGATGATCTTGATCATGTTAGGCAGCTCACAAGATCCGACAATGAAGCACATGAGGAGAAGACGACCATCTAGCTACTGCTATGGACCTATATTCCAGGGGTGAACTACTCACTCATCACTCCGGAGGCGACCATGGCGGTGAAGAGTCCTCCGGGAGATGATTCCCCTCTCCGGCGAGGTGCCGGAGGCGATCTCCTGAATCCCCCGAGATGGGATTGGCGGCGGCGGCGTCTCTGGAAGGTTTTCCGTATCGTGGCTCTCGGTACTGGGGGTTTCGCGACGAAGACTATATGTAGGCGGAAGGGCGGGTCAAGAGGCGACGCGAGGGGCCCACACAACAGGCCGGCGCGGCCAGGGCTTGGGCCGCGCCGCCCTGGTGTGTCGCCACCTCGTGGCCCCACTTCGTCTCTCCCTCGGACTTTTGGAAGCTTCGTGGAAAAATAGGCCCCTGGGCGTTGATTTCGTCCAATTCCGAGAATATTTCCTTACTAGGATTTCGAAACCAAAAACAGACAGAAAACAAGAATCGGCTCTTCGGCATCTCGTTAATAGCTTAGTGCCGGAAAATGCATAAATATGACATAAAGTATGCATAAAACATGTAGATATCATCAATAATGTGGCATGGAACATAAGAAATTATCGATACGTCGGAGACGTATCAGGAACCATCGCCCTGGTGGCCGATAGTCAGCAAGACGTCGACTGGGCGAAGGTTGGCAGCCCCGCAGGGATGAACAAGGACAAGTGGAAGATTTTGGTGAAGGCTGCCAAGCCTTTGTCGAAGAAAATCATCGCCTTCCTGAACCCGAAGCCTGCTGCGTCTACTAGCACTGCTAGGACGGAGGTCAAGTAGACCAATGCTGTCCCTATGTTTTTCCTTTTCCCTTTTGTAGTTGTCACTATCTTTGTAACTTGCTACTGTCTATCGATTCGCTAGGAGTTGATCTTTTGTAAGGGACCCGATTGTGTAAATATCTCCAATATTAATGAAAAGTGGTCTTTGCTGAATGATTGATGTTGCCATTTTCTTTCTTCTAGTTTGTATTTGATAATTATACCGAGGCTGATGGACCTTCCCCTGCTTCACCTGTTGTGTCTTGTTCTGCACGGACGTCTGCCGATGTTTTCTTGGGTGACTCTTCATGTGCTTACTCAACTCAACAAGAACTAGCCGAACTTCGACAGCAACTTCAAGCCATGAAAAAACAAGCTGTCACTGTTATGGATCAATCCCGCAAATCTTCCGATCGTGAAAAAGCTGCTCTTCGACAAGCTCAAGAAGCTCTGGAGTCAAAGGAAACTGCGGTAGCTGAACCTTTGCAGGCTACCACCCGTGAAAATTACATGCTTGACTTAATGACTGAAGCAAGTCAAGATATGGCGGGTACGTTGTACTGCATATTTCCTTTCCTCAACATTGTGCGTGCGCTTTGTCATATTGATGCGTGTAGTTGACACGTCCGTTGGGAACCCCAAGAGGAAGGTGTGATGCGCACAGCGGCAAGTTTCCCTCAGTAAGAAACCAAGGTTTAATCGAACCAGTAGGAGTCAAGAAGCACGTTGAAGGTTGATGGCGGCGGGATGTAGTGCGGCGCAACACCGGAGATTCCGGCGCCAACGTGGAACCCGCACAACACAACCAAAGTACTTTGCCCCAACGAAACGGTGAGGTTGTCAATCTCACCGGCTTGTCTGTAACAAAGGATTAACCGTATTGTGTGGAAGATGATTGTTTGCAGAGAAAATAGTAAAAACAAGTATTGCAAGCAGATTTGTATTTCAGTATTAAAGAATGGACCGGGGTCCACGAGTTCACTAGAGGTGTCTCTCCCATAAGATAAAAGCATGTTGGGTGAACAAATTACAGTCGGGCAATTGACAAATAGAGAGGGCATAACAATGCACATACATGACATGATAAGTATAGTGAGATTTAATTGGGCATTACGACAAAGTACATAGACCGCCATCCAACCGCATCTATGCCTAAAAAGTCCACCTTCAGGTTATCATCCGAACCCCTCCGGCATTAAGTTGCTAACAACGAGACAATTGCATTAAGTATGGTGCGTAATGTAATCAACAACTACATCCTCGGACATAGCGCCAATGTTTTATCCCTAGTGGCAACAAGCACAACACAACCTTAGAACTTTCGTCACATCGTCCTAGTGTCAATGCGGGCATGAACCCACTATCGAGCATAAATACTCCCTCTTGGAGTTAAAAGTAAAAACTTGGCCAGAGCCTCTACTAGAAACGGAGAGCATGCAAGATCATAAACAACACATATGTAATAACTTGATAATTAACATGACATGGTATTCTCTATCCATCGGATCCCGACAAACACAACATAGAGTATTACGGATAGATGATCTTGATCATGTTAGGCAGCTCACAAGATCCAACAATGAAGCACAATGAGGAGAAGACAACCATCTAGCTACTGCTATGGACCCATAGTCCAGGGGTGAACTACTCACTCATCACTCCGGGAGGCGACCATGGCGGTGTAGAGTCCTCCGGGAGATGAATCCCCTCTCCGGCGGGGTGCCGGAGGAGATCTCCAGAATCCCCCGAGATGGGATCGGCGGCGGCGGCGTCTCGCAAGGTTTTCCGTATCGTGGTTTTCGCATCGGGGGTTTCGTGATCGGAGGCTTTAAGTAGGCGGAAGGGCGAGTCGGGGGCCGGACGAGGGGGCCACACCATAGGGCGGCGCGGCCCCCCTTGGCCGCGCCGCCACGTGGTGTCGCCACCTCGTGGCCCCACTTCGTATGTTCTTCGGTCTTCCGGAAGCTCCGTGGAAAAATAGGCCCCGGGTCTTCGTTTCGTCCAATTCCGAGAATATTTCGTTACTAGGATTTCTGAAACCAAAAACAGCAGAAAACAGGAACCGACACTTCGGCATCTTGTTAATAGGTTAGTTCCAGAAAATGCACGAATATGACATAAAGTGTGCATAAAACATGTAGGTATCATCAATAATATGGCATAGAACATAAGAAATTATCGATACGTCGGAGACGTATCACATATCTTGTTTTTCTTTATTGGCTCTAGGTTCCTTTGTTGATGTTGCTGCTGAGGACCAACGCGTTGATGCGCGAGTTGAGGTTCTTCTTCGGCTTGCTATTCAGAGTGGTAGTGACTTCTGGGCGAGCGAGGACCGTACCCGACGAATTGTTCGGTTCCAGGATCGTGCCACTCAAGTTCGGGAGTTTCTCAACTTCGGCACCAGTACTTTGGCCATGGTGTACAGTACCATGTTTCCTCGGAATCCTCAACCTGCAACTCTTCCTGATTTGATGAAGAAATTCCAAAGCGTACATCATATCCATGACTTTGTAAGAGCTTAGCTGACTGTCGCCGCCAGGTTTGCTTTGATCTGGTTGAAAATTTGTCACTCAAAACTGGATCTAGACAAAGTTATCGACATCTGCCACTCCAAGTTGAAACAAAGGAGGAGGAACGTCGACAAGCTTAATGATGCGGTGACGCCCGTTGCTGAAATATTATTGATGAGCTGCTAAGGGTGGATGTTGCTTTCTTCCGAGAATATCATTGTGCGGACGCCCTTGATGTTCCTGCTGAGGGTGAAAAAGTAATCATAGATGATTTGTTGTAGATCTTCGTATTCTTTTCCTTCTATTGTGCTTGATACAGAGTGTAAAGTTTGTATACTTCGAATCATATGAGCTGTAAACATTATTGTGAGACATATGCATAGTCAAAGCAAGTTGATATGTTGTTTTGTTTTATCCTGGCCCCTGATACGTCTCCGACGTATCGATAATTTCTCATGTTCCATGCCACATTATTGATGATATCTACATGTTATATGCACATTTTATGTCATATTTATGCATTTTCTGGAACTAACCTATTGACGAGATGCCGAAAGGCCGACTGTCGTTGTTTCTGCTGTTTTTGGTTTCAGAAATCCTAGTAACGAAATATTCTCGGAATTGGACGAAATCAACGCCCAGGTTCCTATTTTGCCCGGAAGCATCCAGAACACACGAGAACCGCCAGAGAGGGGGCACAGGCCCACCAAACCCTAGGCCGGCGCGGCCAAGGGGGGGCCCGCGCCCCCCTATAGTGTCGGCGCCCCTTCGACCTTCTGACGCCGCCTCTTCGCCTATATAAAGCCCCTGGACCTAAAACCACGAGACGGAAAAGCCACGGTACGAGAAACCTTCCAGAGCCGCCGCCATCGCGAAGCCAAGATCTGGGGGACAGGAGTCTCTGTTCCGGCACGCCGCCGGGACGGGGAAGTGCCCCCGAAGGCTCCTCCATCGACACCACCGCCATCTCCATCAACGCCGCTGTCTCCCATGAGGAGGAGTAGTTCTCCATCGAGGCTCGGGGCTGTACCGGTAGCTATGTGGTTAATCTCTCTCCTATGTGCTTCAATACAATAATCTCATGAGCTGCCTTACATGATTGAGATTCATATGATGATGCTTGTAATCTAGATGTCATTATGCTAGTCAAGTGGGTTTTACTTATGTGATCTCCGGAGACTCCTTGTCCCACGTGTGTAAAGGTGACAAGTGTGTGCACCGTGTGGGTCTCTTAGGCTATATTTCACGGAATACTTATTCACTGTTATGAATGGCGTAGTGAAGTGCTTATTTATATCCCTTTATGATTGCAATGTGTTTTGTATCACAATATATCCATGTGCTACTCTAGTGATGTTATTAAAGTAGTTTATTCCTCCTGCACGGTGTAATGGTGACAGTGTGTGCATCCGTGTTAGTACTTGGCGTAGGCTATGATTATGATCTCTTGTAGATTATGAAGTTAACTATTGCTATGATGGTATTGATGTGATCTATTCCTCCTACATAGTGTGAAGGTGACAAGTGTGCATGCTATGTTAGTACTTGGTTTAGTCGTGTTGATCTTTCATGCACTCTAAGGTTATTTAAATATGAACATTGAATTGTGGAGCTTGTTAACTCCGGCATTGAGGGTTCGTGTAATCCTACGCAATGGTGTTCATCATCCAACAAAAGAGTGTAGAGTATGCATTTATCTATTCTGTTATGTGATCAAAGTTGAGAGTGTCTACTAGTGAAAGTCTAATCCCTAGGCCTTGTTCCTAAATACTGCTATCGCTGCTTGTTTACTTGTTTCACTGCGTTACTACTGCCTGCGTTACTACTCGCTTGTTTATCGTCCTGGGCAAAGCACTTTTCTGGTGCCGTTGCCACTGCTCATACTTATTTATACCACACCGTATTTCACTATCTCTTCGCCGAACTAGTGCACCTATTAGGTGTGTTGGGGACACAAGAGACTTCTTGCTTTGTGGTTGCAGGGGTTGCATGAGAGGGATATCTTTGACCTCTTCCTCCCTGAGTTCGATAAACCTTGGGTGATCCACTTAAGGGAAACTTGCTGCTGTTCTACAAACCTCTGCTCTTGGAGGCCCAACACTGTCTACAAGAATAGAAGCACCCGTAGACATCAGCCCCCGAGTGTTTTGATGGTGTATCTATGTTTATTGTTTGCGAGGTGTTTGAACCAAGGCGAATAGTTTCGAACTGTATTTTGAGAGATCTTGTGAATTCTTCATGTTAGAGCCCCTGAACTATGCGAGAAATATATATCATCACTATTTTTATTATATTGTAGCATCTCAAGCCCGCCTCATTAAAAACCTTCCAGCCCCACTCGGTGCCCTGAAAGGAAAAGAGTGCGTCTGAAAACTTGTGAGCTCTTCAGTACAATGTATGTTTACAGAGTCGACTATATTGTTTTCTTAGCGTAGAACCGCCGAAGCTGCACCACGTTCCATGGGTTTGGCTCGTCCTTCCCTGTTTTCTTGTCCTTCAATCTGTATGCTCCTCCTGGAATTACTTCAGTAATGATGTATGGCCCTATCCATGGAGACTCAAATTTTTCATGGTTGTCCTGCGTGAGCCGAAGAACTAGGTCACCAACTTGAAAGGACCTCTACCGCAAATGTCGACTATGATAATTCTTGAGGTTCTGCTGGTACTTGGTTACTCTTGACAATACTTCGTTCCTTGCTTCGTCTAGTGCGTCGACATCATCTTCCAGTGCCTTTCTCGAAGTTTCTTCGTCATATTCTGCTACTCTCGGAGAATTATGCTCTATCTCTATGGGGAGTACTGCCTCGGCTCCATGGACCAGGAAGAATGAAGTTTTTTGAGTTGCTGTGTTGGGTGTTGTTCGGATGCTCCACAATACGTGAGGTAACTCATCAATCCAATTGTGCAAAGCTTTCTCCAATGGTGTTATCAACCGCTTCTTGATGCCATTGTAGATCACACCGTTTGCTTTCTCGACTTGGCCATTAGTTTGCGGGTGTGCCACCGATGCGAAGTGTAATTTGATGCCTACTTCTGCGCAATACTCCTTGAATTCTCGAGATGTAAAGTTGCTTCCATTATCCGTAACTATGCTGTGAGGGACTCCAAACCGAAAAACTATTCCCTTCACGAAGTTCACTGCTGATGTTGCATCTGCCGATGTTACTGGAGCTGCCTCTATCCATTTGGTGAATTTGTCGACAACTACAAGTAAATACACGTGTCCTCCTAGCCAGGACTTGTGTAATTTCCCCCACCATATCAAGTCCCCATTGCGCGAAAGGCCACGCCAATGGTATTGGCATTATTTCTGCTGCCGGTGAATGAGGTTTAGCCGCAAATCTCTGACACACATTGCACGTGCGTACTATGTCCTTGGCATCTTCGACTGTTGTCAGCCAATAAAATCCTACCCGAAAAGCTTTGGCTGCAATAGCTCGACTGCTTGCGTGGTGGCCGCAGACTCCCTCGTGTATATCTTTTAATATAACTCGCCCCTCTTCGGGTGTGATGCACCGCCGCAGTATTCCCGAGATACTCCTTTTGTACAATTCTCCATTAACCACGGTGAACGCCTTAGATCGTCGAATAATCCGTCGTGCTTCTACCGGATATTCGTGAATCTCTTTCCTTGTGATGTACGCCATGTACACCTGCATCCATGGAACTTGTATCTTCATAACCTCCTCGGGTTCTTCTTCATCTTCCGATGCATTTGACTCTTGAGCTGCTGGAGCCCCTGAGCCTTCCTTGGCCTTTTCTTTTTTCTTCGACTGCTTCGGTGCTTTCTTCGCCTTGGTCGATCTTTCACTTATCTCCTCCCAGAAAACATCAGGTGGTATTGGTAAGCATTGCGAACCGATGTTTGCCAGAACGTCGGCTTCGTCGTTGCTAAGTCTGCTGATGTGATTTACTTCGCAGCCATCGATGGGAGTTTCTCGAGTTCATTGTGTACCTCCTTGTATGCTATCAAGCTATCATTGACTGCATCGCACTTGTTCATCACCTGTTGAGCCACCAACTGGGAGTCGCCGAAGATTTTTAATCGAGTTGCGCCGCACTCCTTTGCCATCTCCATCCCGTGTATGAGAGCTTCATATTCTGCCTCGTTGTTGGACGCGCTGGGGAACGTCATCCGCAGTATATACTTCATCTTATCGCCTTGGGGTGACACAAGTATCACGCCTGCTCCAGCTCCTTCCAATCTCTTAGACCCATCGAAATTCATATTCCAAGTACTTGACAAATCTGGGGGTCCCCTATTTTGTAATTCCATCCACTCTGCGAGAAAGTCCGGTAGAATCTGCGACTTGATCGCCTTTCTTTTCTCGTACGTGATGTCTCGGGGGGAAAGCTCGATGTCCCAAAGGGAGACGCATCCCGTGGCTTCGGGATTGTTCAAGATGTTCGGCAGAGATGCTTCATTGACTACTATTATCGGGTGTGCCGAAAAATAGTGCCATAACTTTCTTGCTGTTGTGAATACTCCATACGCAAGTCTGATATTGCTGGTAACGCTGCTTGGATGGTGATAACACCTCGCTGATGAAGTATACTGGCCGCTGAACTCCATGAATCTCCCCTTCTTCTTCTCTCTCCACCACGACAACAGTGTTTTTCTTCGGGACTAGAACTAGGTTAGCGACCCATGTGGCCTCTGTGTGTAGTTCCTTGATGAAATTTGCTTCTTGAAGTCGATTAATTTCTGAGAGCATAGCTTTGCGGTTTGGCTCCGAAAAATGCCGCAAAGGTTGTCGAATTGGCCTAGCCCTTGGATCCAGATTAAGGGGGTGCTCGGCAAGTTCCCTAGGTACTCCTGGCATGTCAGCTGGACACCGTGCGAAGATTTCCGAGTGCTCACGGAGGAGCTCGACGAGCGCGCTTTCCTATGCGCTGTCCATGTTTGTTGCGATAGCTGTCGTCTTCTTAGGATCTGTCGGGTGAATCTATACTTCCTTTGAGTTGTTGGAGGTGTCGAAGGTTTGCTCCTTGAGCGGCCTTCCTCCATCGGGCAGCACGTCGTAGTCGGTGGTGAGCCTAGAAGCTGCTTACTCAGCTTGCATCCCGAAAGTTTCGGAGAGCTTGTGAAAGTCCTTGTCACATTTATCTGCTAAAGCAAAACTTCCCTTCACTGTGATTTGACCTTTGGGACCAGGAATCCTCCATAGCAAGTATGTGTAATGCGGCACGGCCATGAATCTGGCATACGCGGGTCGACCCAATATAGCATGATACTGTGACGGGAAGTCGATGACCTCAAACTCCAACTTCTCCCTTCTGTAATTTTCTCGAGTTCCAAATTATACGTCGAGGTTTATCTTGCCCAAAGGATAGTTCGGCTTCTCTGGTGTGATGCCATGAAAGCGCGTGTCTATTGGAGTCAGATTTGCCAGGGAGATGTTCATCTTTCTCAAAGTGTCAGCGTATATGAGATTCAAGCTGCTCCCTCCATCTACGAATATACGCGAGACCTCGAATCCTGCGATCACTGCCGATAAAGTCATGGCTGCTTGTCCTGGTCGGGGCACTTGGGGTGGGTGATCCGCTTGAGTGAATCCTATGTCCTGTGCCGACCAATTGAGGTACTCGATGGTTGGTGGAGGCATCTTCTCTGCCATGTATACCTGTCACGAAATTACCTTCTGCGTCCTATTCGAGGGTCTCCCTTTCTGAATCATCGACACTGCTCCTGTTGTGTCAATGTAAGGACCTGGGTTTGTTGGAGCTGCCGCCAACTGCAACTGATGTTGATTTTCATTAGTATTCGCGGGTGAAGGTGGCAAGTGAACCTCACTCCTTGGACCCCTGTTTACTGCTTGAGCATTTGTGTGCTCCGCATATCCATGAAAAGCTAGGAATGTTCGACAGTCCTTCTGAAGGTGCCCTGACTATCTCTTTCTGTCACTGTCGATGAAGAAATGCATCTCGCACGGCCCGTTCAGGAGTTCTGCGGGTGATACATTATATGGCCTCGGGAACCTTGGCCGATTATTTTGTCTGCTGGAGCTTGGCGCATCTCGATGATCATTACGCTACTCATTGCCTCTCTGGTAATCATCCCGATGATTTCCTCCACTATTTCCTCGGAAACCAGCCGCCACTTGGTTGGGACCGTCGTAATCTGAGTACTGGCGAGAATATCGTCGCCTATTTTGATTGTTGCTCCTGCTGCGATCTTCCTCGGGTGATCTGTGCCGTTTATTATGAACAACATCTTCACCATCCGTCCAGCGATTTGCTATCTCCATAAGATCTGCTATTGTTCGTGGCCTGGATCTACCGAAATCTTTGATTAAGTCACTTCTTCGAATCCCCGCAACAAATGCATCAATTGCTCTTTCGTCAGATATGTTCTCTGCCAAAAATTTTATGATGTTCCATCGCTGGATGTACATCATCATTGGCTCATCATACTTCTGTCTGCAAGCTCTCAACACCTCTATTGACGCAGGTTTCTTACACGTTGAGCGGATTTTTTTACGAACAAGTCCTCGAAAGTTTCCCAGATGTCGATGGATCCTTCCGGTAACTTCTTTATCCACGATCTTGCGGCTCCACTGAGGTGAACCTGGATGCTCTGCATGGTAGTTTCTCGTGTTCCTCCTGTTAACTTCACTGTTTCCAGATAATCTACCACCAATCCTCTGGATCTTGCAAGCCATCGAACTTTTTGTAATTGTCCGGTAGCTTGAACCCAGCAGGAACCCGTATTTTACGGACTGGTTGAGTAAAACAGGGGAGCCCGCACATATCCTCTTCGTCGACTTCTGGTGATTGCCGATGTTCTCTTCTCTTCTGCCGTGCTCTATCGACTCGCGCTTGTATCGCTGTGTCTCTTGGATCCCCAGCTCGAGGAGGACCTCGCGCTGCCGAAGTAGGCTGAAGATTATTTTTCCTTGGTGCGCTCTCTGGTTGTGGTGTACTCGCTCCTTGTATCGCTGTCCCCATGACTCCAACTCCTGCCATGACCATGGTGTACAACGCTTCTCTAGGATCTCCTGCAGGTGGCTTAGATGCTAATATGAAAACATGTGTCGCCATATATCCTGCTTCCGGTGTTTTGGGGATGATGTGCCCTCTTGTATCATCGACATAAAGGACATGTCGAGATTCTGTATCAGGTTCTCTCTTTCATGCTCAGGCACATGGGCCAGCCGCGATCTTCCTCTCGCGCGCCCTGCTCGGTGACTATCTCCCGAAGTTCCTGAATGCTGGCTTAGGTTAGCTCTGCGCCTACTCGATGCTGAGGCCGCAACTTTTCTCTGCTCCAGTATAACTTTTTCTTTTTCTATCTCTCGCCTGGCACGAGCGAGTCTATATTGATACGCTTGCATCTCTTGTAATGTAGCGGTGGTGGTCATCGACTCTGTGCCGTTCATGGCTCTTGCTGCTTTGTCCCAAGCTACCTGCGAAAGTTGTAGTTTCTCCCGCGGTGTGGGCCCGATGTATTTGCTTCCCAATCCTCGTGTGAGATCAGAGGGATCGATGTATGGATTTCCCAAATCATCGAAAGCCTCTGATGTTTCATCCTCTTGGCGACTTGATTCACCAATTGCACAGACTTGATGATATTTTGTCATTACATTTTCATCTTCGGGGTCGATGACACTGTCATAGCGATCGGCCAAGACCTCCCGAATAGAAGTAGATCTGTCGATGAAGTTGAAGCTGTTGATGCTCTCCGAGTCATTGTTTAGATCGGAATCCGTGAACGACCCGAAAGACATCCCGCCGAGCAGATTGCCGAGTTCTCCACCGGGGGCGGGCTTGACGTAGCTTGCCGACGGAGTCTCCTCGTCGCTTGATTCGATTGATGCTGACGATCTCGAGAAATCGGAATCAGCCGCTAACGGTCCCGAAAAAATCGGTGCCGCCAGGCGATGTGATCCTTCTCTCCCGACGCAGAAGTGGAAACTTCCGAACATCATCTCCATTGGCTCCTCTAGAACGTCATCTCGGTAATCTTTGAGTAGTTCCTTGCAACAAATATCCAAAGATTTTGGTGTTTTGTACTATTTATCTGTAAAGAAGTAGATGGACACACACACGCGGCCGGATGCCTATCAGCCGGTGCATTAGCATTTATTTTGACACTAAAACTAACACGACAGAACGCCACAAACCGATATACTTCTATTGCACAGAAGTTGCCTCGAACGGTTTGTGCCTCTTCCCTTGGGTGACGAGAGAAGTGGGCGGTTCCTACCCTCCTTGGGACGCCTGGTGAGATGGTGGTCTCCACTCCCTTCGTCCGCTATTTCTATGGCTGGAGGGGGGGGGGGGGTTCCTTGTTCTCCCGCATCGCAGTTGTTCCACCATAGGTCTATGGTCTTGTCTTCGTCTAGTAAGCCAGTTTGGTGAGGTTTGTGCTGCGTTCAATAAGGTGGATTTTCGGTCTCTCCCTCACCACTGAGCCGATGGCCTCGTCCCCTATTTCGTTTCGAACGGTGGGCTTAATGTTTCCTGTGTCTCGCGGCTGCAGCCTCCCATGGCTGCACCTACAAATTTTACAGGTTGGTGTTGGTACAAGGTTGGTGGCCCAACTGACAATGTATTAACTTGTCAATGCCTACAAGTTGTAGACTAGGATTTCGCGGCAAATAGAGGGCAAGTAGATCTCAAAGGTTTCAGCCGAAAAGGTACTCGACTGCTAAAAACTAGGGTTGGTGTTAACAATGATTCCATCTTTCTTCTCTCCCTCGGCTCCCCTTTATATAGGAGGTGGAGCCGAGACTTTCGTATCGTACAAGTTACAAAGTATCAAGAGACTCTTCGAGTTCATCCCGTACAATTACAAATCTCTTTATTCCTAGTCTATTTCTATCTTCCATATCGATGCTTTATTGGGCTTCCGGACTTCGCAATCTTCGGGTCGTGGGCCTTCGATCATCCCCGGGTACCTTATTCGGCAGGCCCATCATGGATGCCTATGTCACCAACGGCAGCGGATTTGGCCTTGTTTCCGGAAAACGGCGGCGAGATGCGTCACATCTGGATCCAGGTTGGCATGGGGAACGTCCTCGGCCGACATGCTACATCGTCAAGTGCATGTTCTACAGGTATGAACTTTGGCTCACAATTCTGGCCTATATTTTTTTTTCGAGAGCACGCGCAAAGCATGCCTTATCTTTATAGAAGGTGAAAAACAACATTTACAAGATAGCAACTGATACAGACATCAGTGCTCACACCCACTCACACTTTTCTCCTACTCCTCCCTCTATCAGAAGTCTACTCTCGCGCTATCTGTGAGCTCCCTCCTCTCCTAGCTTGCTCCCACATTAGAAACTCCTCCTTAATGGCCTCCAGAATCTGTGTGGAGTCCTTCTGCTCCCGCACGTTTCTGAACACCCCCGAGTTCCTTTGCTTCCAAAGGGTCCACGCCGTTATGATGATCATGGAGTCAAACCTCTTCCTATCCAGCTTCCTCACTCTTTTCCTCGCCTCCGTCCACCATCTCTCCAAGTTTGCCTCTAGGTCCGGTTCTTGGATGTTCAAACCCGCGCTGCGTAGCACCTCGAACCGTACTTGCCTCGTATATGGGCATTGAGTGAGTATGTGATCCACCGTATCCTCCTCCTGTAGACATGTGTAACATGGGTCTGGGTGCTCCTGGAGGCCATGCCTCGCTCTCCTATCAGAGGTCCATAGCCTGTATTTCAAAGCTAGCCATATGAAGATTTTGCACTTTACCGGCGCAAACGATTTCCATACAGGTGAACTCATACTCCAGCTCGTGCTCCCTCTGCATAGCATCTCATATGTGCTTTTGGATGTGTAGTCTCCTGTGGCCGAACCCTTCCATTTGATGTGGTCCGGCCTAGTGTCATCCCTCTGGACCGTATCTATCGCCTCCCAAACCCTAATGCACTGTGCACCCTCCTCCACCGTGAGCTCCTCCGTGATATCGTTGAGCCACTGATTGTTCTCCATCGCCTCCGCGACTGTCCTGGCATTTCTCCTCCTCGTTGGGACCTTAGCGCATAGTTCCGGCGCCAACTCCTCAATCGTGAAGCCATTGACCCAGCGGTCACGCCAGAAAAAAGTATTCCTGCCATCCCCAATGCAGAATGTCGAGAGGCTCCTAAAGGCCTCTTCCGCCTCCTTATCGCCCATACCAGGCAAGCCTTGCCAGGGTCTGTCGGGGTCCGTGCGTCTCAGCCAGTACCACCTCATACGCAGGGCAAGCCCCTGTAGTCGGAGGCACTTTATGCCTAGCCCTCCCACCTCCTTAGGTTTACACATAGACTCCCAAGCCCTCCCAACGCTGGCCTATATTTTGGTTGGCTGGTCTTCCTCCTCTTTCCCCGGTGTCGTCTTGGTGTGACAGGAGATCGATGGTGGTTACAGATTTGGTTGATTGCAGGGACCCCAAGGGACTTATTGGTGATTTTTTGTTGTGGTGGTTCTTTATGCAAAGTTTTCTGGGCATCTGTCAAGTCCTGATGTTTATGGAAGTTTACACGTGTATGTGTAGCTTTTTTTTTAGGTTACACATGTATGTGTGTGTACTCTGTTTCATTGGTTGATACTACATGTAGTATAATAAGTGGTTGAAAAAAAGAACGCCACCAACTGGTTCACAAATTAACTGAAACTCAAATCCACGCCATTCTGAACATGCAGAACGACGTCGGTTTATTACATCACGGGACACAAATGATAACAGTCTCACGGTGTGCCCGTGTAGGGAAACACGGAAATCGTAGTAATCGATCGATCATACCTGATCGTAAGTAGGCATCGGACAGCATTCAGCAACCAACCGGACACGCACGGATCGATCAAAGTTTCGTGCCCGCACCGATCAGCGTCGGAAGCTGCGCTGCGGGCACGGGGTCTCGCCGTTGACGTCCCTGAGCTTCACCGCCGTGTACACGCCAGCGCCGGCCACCGCTCCCAGCGTCGGCACCACCAGGTAAATCCACAGCTGCCTGTAGTTCCCCGCCGCCACCGCCGGCCCCAGCGTCCTCACCGGGTTCATCGACCCTCCCGTCGTCGGCCTGTCATACAAGCACACTCGCGTCAGGGATGAGCTACCTAGCTCGGAAACTCAGTTCACATGCAAGTTGGCTTGCATAGCTTACCCGGCCACAAGGATGTTGAGCGTGACGGCTGCTCCCACCGCGATCCCGGCGAGCTCACCCACCTGCACGCAGCAACATGGAAGAAATCGCTACTGAATCATGGATGATCGTGAACAATCGTCGCAGAGCACGGGGCAAATTAAGATGATTCGCAGTACGTACCGCACGGGTGTCGGTGGCGACGGCGGTGACGACGAAGAGGAGGTTGAAGGTGATGATGAACTCGGTGAAGAAGGCCTGGGCGGTGGAGATGGTGACGTCCGGGACGGTGACGCCGCCGGAGAGGAAGGGGTGGAAGACGCCCTTGAGCGCGAAGCTCGCGCAGATGGAGCCCAGCACCTGGACGGCCACGTAGGCGGGGACCTGGAGCCAGGGGAAGTGGCGCAGCGTCGCGAACGCGATGGTCAGCGACGGGTTCAGGTGCGCGCCGGAGATGTGGCCCGTCGACAGGATGATGGTCGTCACGGCAAGCCCCGCGCACGCCGCGTTGCCGAACGGCGAGATCGCGCCGCCGTACTTCTGGTTCACGATCGGCGCAGCCGTCGCGAAGAAGATGAGGATGAACGTGCCCACGAACTCCGCGCCCAGCTGCAACCATGACATTCGTGAGTTAACGCATTGCTCATGTCTCATTAGCCAAGTATAATTACTTTGTGAATGCTGGGGCAACAAACGAGTACCCCGCACAAGCTGGCAACGCAGACATGATACTACAAAGTTTAGGCTCCTTCTGCTCCGTGTGCCATTGGTACCATTCGTAAAAAGGAGAGCAAAAAACAGAAGAAAAAAAAAGGAGTCTGTCAGACAACCTCTAGGCCATACTGCACAAGCCAAAGCCAGGCAAGAACGATCCTCTACATCCATCGGATGACTCTACCAAGAGCATCCAATCCGTTAATCACGCTCAAGCCTAGAGGTCAGAATGCATCAACCAGACTTTTGTGCTTGCCTCCTTATTGGTAAGGACAGCGCTAGTAATCCTCCGGAGGCCACAACCAACCGAACCTCCGGCTTCCCTGCATGACACGTGTCCAATTTTAGCCAAAATTCAGACTTTGCTTCGTCGCAGCAAAACAAGGCCCGCTTTTGCTTCATTGAAGCAGAAAACGGTTCGCCTAGAAACAAAAATGAAAAAACTCATCAGAAGGCAGAAATTCACGCATTGCTTCGTTGTAGCAAAAAAAAAGCCCGCTTTTGCTTCATTGAAGCAAAAAACGGTTCGCTTAGAAATAAAAAGAAAAAAAGTTGTCGGAGGCAGATCTCGTCGGAGACATCGCCGGAGCTTTGGTAGCAACAATTTTATACTAAAGTAGCAAACCAGCAAAACATTTGAAGCAATAAGTTTATACTATCGTAGCATCGTCCACTACTCGCCGGACACCTGACGGAGACCTCGCCGGAGACCTCGCTGTGAGGCGGAAGGGAAAGAGTACGTGCGAAGGAAAATAATCGGGAGAGGATAAGACCAACGTGGTGGGCCCTCACACCATCCCTGTCTCCACTGGGAGGGATACACGCGTCCGCACTGGAACCGGAGGTAGCATTTTCCAAAAGAAAACTCACCGGAGACAGACCTTGCCGAAGACACTCGTAGCAAAAAAATTATACGAATAACAACATAACATTTGTATCACAAAAAATATACAATTGTAGCACCGTGAAACTCCTCGCCGGTGCACCACCGGCAACATTCCAACTACGCTGGTAGCACCGTCACTTTCTTGCAGCTCTGCCACTGACTAGTGTTAGCACCATCGGTGAACATTTGCAGCATCACCACTAACCATAGCGGCACCGCCTCCACCCAATAGTAGCGTCGTCGCCTGCCTATGGCAGCCCCACCGCCGGCCGCACTACCTTGCAGCATCACTGCTGCTGTCGGGAGCACCGTCTTGCAGCACCGCCGTTGCCGGTCACACAGCTTTGTAGCACCATTGCCCCCGGTCGCAGCATCCTCCTTCCAGCAGCGTTGCCTCCAGTCGCGCCGCCTTGCAGCACCACCGCTACCGGTCGCAGCATCCGCCTTGCTACAGTGCCGCCGCCGGTTTGCAGCACCACCAGTCGCAGCATCCGTCGACGCGAGTTGCAGCATCCACAGTCGGAGGTCAAAGCTCCGACCATGGTTGTAACACAGTCGACCAACTAATGTAGCAACAACGGCCAACGTTCGCAGCTCGGGCACTTGCTGCTTGTAGTAGTTAGCCAACGACAGTGCGCAGTTCGCAGAACCGCCATGGTTGACCGTCGCAGCTCGGCCTGACTCCATTGGAAGCACCTCCCGACGCCGTCGAAAGCACTCGTTGCATGTGACTAGCACCGTGGGTGTTGGCTAGTAGCACCGGCCGTTTCGCGTGGCAGCACAAGTTCTCTTTACTCGCAGCACTCGTGGCCTCCATCTCCAGCGACAGCGGGCCACCGATGGGGCTGGGTTATGTCCTCCCGCCACGGCCTGCATCTCTGGCGACTGAGAGCGTCGGGGCAACTAGGGCGCCGCGCCCGACGGCGGGCGCCCATGGCTCCACCGCAGTCTCCATCTCCGCCCTACCCTGGAAGTGCTGCCGCAGCCTCTGATTACCACCACCACGCTCGCAGCCCCCCAAAACACCGGCCCCGCCTCCTCCGGCGAGCCGCCTAGGCCGTGTCCTCACCGGCCGTGCGGCGCTGCGGCTCCTTGTCCTCCCGCCGTCCTGAGAACCAGTGGTGGGGTGTTTGATTTGGGAGCAGTCATGGCAGCGAGCACGTGGGAAGCCGGATAAAACGATGCGAGCAGTCATGGCGGCTCACCGGTGGAGGGGCAAGCCGGGGCGCGGGGGCATCGGTAGAGGAGCCAGCGACGACGCGGTTGCTTGGGTCCTGTTGTCAGGATGGTGCCGCTGCATCTCTGCCTGGACCAGTCGGCACTGCGACGACGGCCGCGCATGTCCATGGCTTAATGGAGGCCCGAGGACGAGGAATTCGAGAAAAACGGCGGCGCCGGTAGTCGCCGTGTGGAGGAGGGTGTCAGGCCACGCTGAGGCGCCATTATTCGTCGGGGGAAGAAAGAAATCGGGCCAGCAGCCGGGCATAGGGCCGGGCTTCATCTGGATTTTGAGGAGAAATCTCCGTGCGAGTGAGCAAGACGACGTGAGGATAGGGGAGAGAGAAACAGTCGTGTGGGCCCCAGCCACGTTGTGCACTGCTCACCCAACATGACGTGGCCTCACCAGGACCATGCGATGGTTGCAATGGACGTCGCGCAACCCGGAGGCTGGCAACGCGCGATCCTCCGACGGAAACGGAGCATTTTCCTATTGGTAAGGATGCAACGGTACGACAATATAGAATAGATCCTGTCTAAGTAAGGTCGTGTCACAGATGTGAAGCCATCGCCTTATAAACTGCTTTTTCTGCTTGCAAGAAGGCGGGGTGGTACTAAACAGCCAACCCTTTGTATGCAGCGCCCATTTTAAGGACCGTGGCAAAGAACAAACAAGGCCCAGCCCATCTAGAAAATATTTTTTGTTGTGTTGCGTGCACATGTAGAAAAGGAGGTCTCCTGCACAATTTCGGAAAAGAAGAAAAATCAGTTCTAGATGGAAATTTAATTTGGCTCCAGATGCATACCTTCCCTCCACCAAAAATATTTATTTTGAACCGTCAAAAATATTACATCTCCACAATCTATGTGTGTTCGTACGGTTCTGTAAAAAGCCGATATTTTTATGATCTGTGCAAAAAGACAAAAAAAATCTCATGAAAAGCATTATTTTTACTACCAATTTTTATGTTTTTACAGAGGTGACACGACAAGTCTATTTTCCAAGAAATGAATTTGTGCGTACGAAGCATGTGAAGATGTACGCGCTATTTTTTTATATTTTTGTAACATTTTAAAATATATCAAAAATACATTTCATATAAATAGAGTATATGCATCCAGGAGCCAAAACCTAGTACCATTTCTCTTTTCCTTTTCTTGGTTGTAAATGTTGAACCGCGAGAGAGTACGATTATGTGCATGCAACCGCAACGCTCAAGCGGAAAGAAAAGTTTTGTGTAGGCACTATAAAGTCATGCTGGGCGTTCGGGTAACGCGAAATTTTCGGGTCGGGTTTCTCGGGTAAAAGAAAATTCAGGTTTCAGTGAAAGACACACGAAATTTCGGTCAAAAAATCGCTACCCGACTATTCGGGTACCCGGATTTTCGGGTCCGGGTCCGGGTAATGCCCGATTAGCCCGAACGGAAGGATTGATACGTTGTCGTTCTCCTCTTGTAACTAGAAGCAGACGAAGGGGAGCGCTGGTGACGGGCGAGTCAGAGGCGCAGTCATGCGCTAGAGGCTGTGCGGGGGCGCATAGAAGGAGAGGAAGAGCATCAACGGCGGCGGCCGGAGGTCGTGTGCGGATATGTGTTGGAGGCTGCGCGGGGGCGCGGGCCGTGGGGAAGCACTGGAAGAAGATCAACAGCGACAACCGGAGGTCGTGCGCGGGCGTGGTATCGTCGCGCCAGTACCAAAGAAGACGGCGGCCAGATCGGGATCAGGGGAGTGCGGGCGATGCGGGAGACGGGAATTAGGGTTGAAGAGGAAGTTGTGAGTGGGGTGGACCGGTGGGGTGGGCTTTTGGGCTGTGTTGGGCTAGTAACATTGTAGTAGATTGTACAGGCTCAGGTTAAACGGGATTTTCAGGTCCCCGAGGCCAACCCTCGAATAGCCCGAATTTAATTCGGGTTTTGACAATTGCCACCCGATTTTGCACCCGTTTTTTCGGGTTTCGGGTAGTACGGGTTCGGGTCCGGGTTTTTTGGGTTAGGGGCTCGGGTTTCGGGTTTTATGCCCACCATGACTATAAAGTATGTGGGCTCAAAAATATTATCTCGGATTTTTTTGGAAACCCGGAGATTCTCACTTTTGGGCTGGCATTATGGCAACTAAGAAGTACTTTTTCGCTTTTGGTTCGTTCTCTATAAGGGGCGAAGATTAGGTTCTGGGAAGATAGATGGTTGGGAACAACTACTCTTCGATAATAATATCCAGCTTTGTACAATATTGTTCGTTATAAGGGGATATCTTGCAGAAGGTTATGGAAATTTCTCCTCCCTTCATGATGTTCAGGCGTGATCTAATTGGCCCCTGACTGACTAGTTGGAATGAACTGCAGGTTAGCTTCAATACAATTAGCTTAGGGAACTGATGAATTCCGATGGAATCTCACTAAGAACGGTATTTTCTCAGTTAATTCAATGTATAAGGTGCTTACCATTCCTAGTCAACCGGTTCTCAATAATAAATTGGAAAATATAAATCAGAACTATGACGCAAACTTAAGCAGAACATATAAATTCGAACAATAGCTCTAACCATGAAGACTTTGTTTATCGGCATGACGGTTGGTCACACAAAGATTTATACCATCGACTCGCCAGGAATTAGTATATAGAGGCATGTACATCAAGTTGCCTCAATATACACATAAGCATGTACTCTACTATAACAATTTTATCTACATAGCAAGTAAACAAAATTTTGGATTGTTGAAGCAACACTTAATCAGAATATAATATCCTATCCATCTCATTAAAGCCACAAAAAATGTTTTTTATTGTCCATATTTTCAACATTTTTTTGTTAACAACTAAATATGTGTTTGTAGACCGAATGCATTTGTGTTCAACAATAAGAGCTCTATGTTGTTAGTTTATTTACATTTTATTTATTCAAATGACATTATAAAAATAAATATATTTTTACTAGACATGGGTCTAAAAATTCAGCAATTATTCCCAAGCATTTTTCTACAAAATCAAAATTTCTCGGTCATGTCTTCAAAAATTTCCGCAACAACGCGTCAGACGATTTTCTAGTGTATAGTAGAAACCTAGTAGATCACGGTCATGATTTATCAATGATAGTTGAGGATTCCTTAACTTGCTAAGATTTCTGGCTCAGTAATTGGTGGAGATGAAGAGGAGGTTCCATAACCAGAACACGGCAATCTATCTGCTATGAGAGGGACTCAGTCAAAAATAACCTATTCCAAATGATTCACGGATCCTCCCAAACAAAATTAGATCTACCAACTCCCTTTGATATCCTCACCCTGCAAGATCAAACATAATGATTCCCCTCACCCTTCTCTTCACCGATAATAACATAAATATCAAAACCGCGGCCAACAATTTAACAAATACGACATGGTTTAGTACATTGATAATTATCCAAAATCAAGAACTCTAGAAATCTCTTTTAGCGTTAGAGATCTATGTGCCATGATATTTGAAGATACTACAAATACACATAAATGCAAACATATTTCTGAAATTTATCTAAATGACACAAATTAAATTGTAAACTTTTTTTATTCTTCTTGTATTTTTTTCCGCTACCACCTAAATTTATGGAAATGGTTTTCCAAAAATGAGCATTACAAGTATATAAAAACTATTTTATATTAATATTTAATTAAATTTTATTTGGTTTATTTTGGAACATAATGCATTATAATACCCCCTCCATACAGAAAAGGATGTTGAAACTTTGTCTAGATACGTATGTATCTAGATGTGTTTTAATGTGTAGATACATGTGAAGTTAGATAAAGTTAAGACATTATTTTCTGAACAAATGGAGTAACTAAATTTGTAAGTCGAGAGAGTGATTTATACAAAATTAAAAATGTTCAATATAAATAATAATAACTTAGAGACAATGGTGCTACAAGTGAGATGGTGTTGCTGCAAGAGTGGACGACGAATCTAGGAAGGAGCAAGCAGCGCTGCTCCAAGCCAGAATCGTGGATGCTTGAAATGATATGTGCAGTGGCGGTGTTGGTGCAAGGGTGAACAACAGAGCTTCCTTGTTTGCGGTGGTCATAAAATGGGGGATCTCTGGCCAGGAGAACGTATCCCTTGCACCATGCAAATATATGCACCGGCTGCCCCTATGATTCCTGGACCATCGGTTGTAGAAGATATAGTCAAGATTAGTTCAACGCTATCATATTTATAAGAAGAACCTTGTTGTTCATCAAAATCAATGAGTGCTCCAGGTTATTGGGATTTGACTACAACACATGTTTCCTATACAAAACCAAATTCCAAAAATTATGGATGCAAATTCATCCTGTTTCAACAAGATTCGTAAGAGGTGAACTATGTTGATTTTCCGAACTATAATGAAACCAGAACTCAACAGAACTATCATAAACTTGACATAATACTAATAGTGTGAATTTCAGAAGAGAAGGAAGGCGGATTGATAACAACAACAGATTATAGGACTGTTTTAGAAACAATGCATGACACAAATGTCCATAAAACGTGACAGCGGGTTGATTTACACAGCAGAAACAAGATTGTGCTTGCAAATAGACTACTACCCGGATTGTGTGTGTATTTTACTCGTTGTTTTTTCATCCAATGGTCAAGGAATCACAGGTGCAGCCGGTGCATATATTTACCTGGTGCAGGGGATACGTTCTCCTCTGACCAACACCCAGAGCATGCGCCGCGAGCAATGTGGGGGATCTCCGTGTGGAAAGCGAGGTTTTGGTTTTGCGGTCAACTTTGCATGGAGGAGATGCAGGGAAATGATTGAACAACCTTTTCAGATTGATCTGGAAACATGTCAAGCATGTCAAGGTAAAATACTTTTAATTTGGAGCCAGACTACTACTGTAACTAGTCGCTCGCTACGTGAAAAAAGAACCGGAAAAAATTCACTGACAGGCGGAATTAAATGCAAACAAACACCATGTAACAAAAGAGAAACCATAGATGAATACATACGTATACATATGAGCTACGTGCAGAGTTTAAGAATTCACTTATGCCGTTTGGCCGCTCAAAAGTGCATTTAACATTCATGTGCCAATTACATTACAAAATATCTACGTTTTTTCACATAAAATTAATCACTGCTCATGCGGGTTGTATGCTAAATATGTGATGAAGTATCAAGTATGAATACAACCTCGGATGGCCACATGATCGAGCTGATGTAAACGCTGGGCTAACATGGCCACAAACCACTAGTAGAAAACAGGGCTTTCGTTCAGATCTTTTGTCCCGGTCCAGTCTGGAGCCGAGACAAATGGCCTGGCCTCGTCGCCCTGAAATCAGCTGGAGGGCACCGGGCCTTTTATCGCGGTCCGTTATGACCCTTTTGCCGCGGGCCGTACCACGACGACAAAAGGGGTCTAAGGCTTTCTGCGGCCTGCTGGAACCCCTTTTGTCGCGGGTCGTGGTACGGCCCGCGACAAAAGGGTCCTTGCCTATATATACACAGCCCCCCCCCCCCCCTCCCTACATTTTTTCCTTGGTGGTGAAAGGTGGAGGTTTATGCTAGCTCTTTTTTTCTTCATGTGCACAAGAGGTGTTTGATGAAATGTTTGTGAGAATGCCACTTAATTTTATTTGGTAAGATTTCTCCTCTTTTTGATCCTAAAAGGTTAGCAACTATTTTTTCGTATACATAGTCCACACAATACTAATTTTCATGGTGATTGCATCTGATACATAATTGTACTTATGGTGCAGATGAGTCATCCATGGATGTACGGTAACCGATGCGATCCCGCTTTCAGAGAGGGCGTGAAATCTTTCCTGCTTGTGGCCGAGGCCAACAAGTCGAAGCAAGGTTTTATTTGTTTTTCATGTCTGAAATGTAAGAATGAGAAGGATTACTCTTGCTCAAGAGACATTCAGAGCCACCTGCTTCGGCACGGATTCATGTACGACTATAATGTTTGGACCAAGCACGGAGAAGAAGGGGTTATGACGGAAGACGGCGATGAAGAAGAAGATAATGATGACCAGTACCGATCTATGTTCTCTGAATACAATGATACCACAATGGAACACAATGAAGAAGATGATGGGTTTGTTGCATGGAAAAAAAATTCCTACCGCAAAGATGAATAAATCCAAGATCTAATCTACAAGATCGGAGCAACGAGATGGAGATGAGACTAACCCTCGAAGATTCCAAAGCCTATGAGATTAATCTCATTGTTGGTGTAGATGATCGTCCCGGTGCTGCAATCCGGCAGCACTTCCGTACTCGGTCGCGCGTACGGTGTCGATGAAGCCCTTCCTCTCCCCGTTCCAGCGGGCAGCGGAGGTGTGGTAGATCTCCTCCAAGTTCCAGCAGCACGACGGCGTGGTGGTGGTGGTGGAGGAAGAAAAGCTGCAGGGCTTCGCCTAAGCCGGAGCAGCGTATGGAGGAGGAGAGAGGCGGCCAGAGGAGGAGGCAATGGTTGGGGGTCGGCCCCTGCCCTCTCCCCTCTTTATATAGGGGGAGGGTCGGCTGGGGTGGCCCCCTTGCCGCCCAAACCCATCTAGGGCCGGCGCACAAGGGGGGAGGGGGGAAACTTCCCCCCAAGTTGATCCCCCTAGGGTTTTTGGGGAAACCCTAGGGGTTGGCCGGCCTGGGCCTTGAGGCTTGGTGCGCCTGGCCCATTAGGACTGGGCAGCACCCCCTTGGCCCATGTGGTCCCCTCCTAGGTCGTGGGCCCCATGGTGGACCCCTCCGAAACCTTCTAGAACCTTCCGGTCTTCCACCGGAAAAATTCCGAACTTTTCTGAAACCTAGAAATCAACTTCCCTTATATGAATCTTATTCTCCGGACCATTCCGGACCTCCTCGTGATGTTCTGGATCCCATCTGAGACTCCGAACAAACTTCGGTCTCCATCTCATATTCAAATCTACTTATGCGACATCGAACCTTAAGCGCGTCACCCTACGGTTCGCGAACTATGCAGACATGGTCGAGACTCCTCTCCGAGCAATAACCAATAGTGGGATATGGAGATCCATAATGGCTCCCACATATTCAATGATAACTTAGTGATCGATTGAACCATTTACATACGATACCGATTCTCTTTGTCACGCGATACTTTACTTGTCCAAGGTTCGATCATCGGTATCTCCATACCTTGTTCAACCTCGTTACCGACAAGTACTCTTTACTCGTACCGTGGTATGTCAACTCTTGTGATCTTAATCACATGCTTGCAAGATATTCAGACGACGTGCCACCGAGAGGGCCCAGAGTGTATCTATCCGTCATCAGGATGGACAAATCCCACTATTGATCCATATGCCTCAACTCACACTTTCCGAATACTTAATCCCATCTTTATAACCACCCATTTACGCAATGGCGTTTGATGTAATCAAAGTACCCTTCCGATGTAAGTGATTTACATGATCTCATGGTCGAAGGACTTAGGCAACTATGTATCGAAAGCTTATAGAAAATTGAACTTAATGACTTGATCTTATGCTACGCTTATTTGGGTGTGTGTCCATTATATCATTCAACTAATGACATAACCTTGTTATTAATAACATCCAATGTTCATGATCAGGAAACCATGATCATCCATTAATCAACAAGCTAGTTATTCAAGAGGCTTACTAGGGACTTCTTGTTGTTTACATAACACACATGTATCAATGTTTCGGTTAATACAATTATAGCATGGTATGCAAACATTTATCATAAACACAAAGATATTATAATAACCACTTTATTATTGCCTCTTGGGCATATCTCCAACAGTCTCCCACTCGCACTAGAGTCAATAATCTAGATTACATTGTAAGGTACCTAACACCCATGGCATTCTGGTGTTGGTCATGCTTTTCCCTAGGGAGAGCTTTAGTCAACGGATCTGCCACATTCAGATCTGTGTGCACTTTGAAAATCTCTACTTCACCATCTTCGATGTACTCGCGAATCGAATGAAAACACAGCTTCATATGCTTTAGCTTCTTGTGTGACCTTGGTTCCTTTGCATTGGCGATGGCACCCGTGTTGTCACAATAGATGACTAACAGGTCCAATGCACTAGGAACCACACCAAGCTCAATAATGAACCTCTTCATCCATACCGCTTTCGATGAAGCCTCCGAAGCTGCTATGTATTCAGATTCAGTTGAAGACTTCGCCACCGTGCACTGCTTGGAACTCATCCAGCTTACTGCAGGTCCATTCAGTATAAATACGTACCAGACTGAGACTTAGAGTCATCAGGATCGTTGTTCCAACTTGCATCGGTGTAACCGGTTACAACGAGCTCTTGGTCACCACCATAACAAAGAAACATATCCTTAGTCCTTTTCAAGTACTTCGAGATATTCTTGACCGCTGTCCAGATGTTCCATTCCCGGATCACTCCGATATCTCGCTGGTCAAACTAACAGCATGTGCGATATCCGGTCTAGTACACAACATGGCATACATGATAGAGCCTACTGCCGAGGCATAGGGGATCTTGTTCATCCTCTCTCTTTCTTCTGCCGTAGCCGGACCTTGAGTCTTACTCAAGACCTTACCAGGCAACATAGGCAAGAACCCTTTCTTGCTTTCATACATTCTAAACTTTTTTAGAATCTTGTCCAGGTATGTACTATGTGAAAGCCCTATTAGGCGTCTTGATCTATCTCTATAAATCTTGATGCCTAAAATGTACGCTGCTTCACCAAGGTCTTTCATTGAAAAACACTTATTCAAATAACCTTTAACACTGCTTAATAGTTCTATATCATTCCCAATCAATAATATGTCATCTGCATATAATACCAGGAATGCTGCAGAGCTCCCACTCACTTTCTTGTAAATACAGGCCTCTCCATGAGTCCGTATAAACCCGAAGTCTCTGATCACCGTATCAAAGCGTCGGTTCCAACTCCGGGTTGCTTGCTTCAGTCCATAAATGGAACGCTGAAGTTTGCATACCTTGTCAGCATTTTTAGGATCGACAAAACCTTTGGGTTGTACCATATACAACTCTTCCTCAATATCACCATTAAGGAACGCCATTTTGACATCCATCTGCCAAATCTCATAATCGAAAAATGCAGCTATTGCTAACAAAATTCTCAGAGACTTTAGCTTCGCTACAAGTGAGAAAGTCTCATCGTAGTCAACTCCTTGAATTTGTCGGAAACCCTTTGCGACAAGTCGATCTTTGTTGACAATAATATTACCATCAGCATCTGTTTTTCTCTTGAAGATCATTTTATTCTCGACAGCCTTGCGGCTATCAGGTAAGTCTACCAAAGTCCATACTTTGTTATCATACATGGATCCCATTTCGGATTTCATGGCTTCTTGCCATTTTGTTGGAATCTGGGCTCACCATTGCTTCTTCATACGTCGCAGCGTCCTCATCATTGTTGTCCACAATCATGACATTTAGACAGGGATCATACCAATCAGGAGTGTGTGGTGACCCGGCATACCACTGCATGGTGTAGTATGCAAGTCTGATATAACACCAATGAAACACCGTTCCACTAGTATTATATCGCTCAGAGTGGTACAACAGAAACATATGCGGGTCCAAGGCATGTCTATAGAATTACACACAGACTCTGTTACATAAGATCATCACAGCCTCCTACTTTACAATGAGGTAAAACTGCAAATAAACTCCAGGAGAAGACTCGTAGTCTAATTTTAACACGAACTCTATTTGTAGAGTATTTAACTAGCTACAGAGGCTATGAATAGATTCTAGCTAAATAGGAGCTAAGTTTAGGAAGCTAGTTCCCTTCTATTGCTAATCTAGGTTTTTCTCCTTGTTGGATGTAGTGTTTGACTCCTCTGACAGGGTCCTGTTTCTTGAAGTAGATATTGACTCCTCGGCCTTCGAGTTGCACTGTAGATTCTCCTTCGATGCCTCCATATCTAAGCAAGGGATTTAAGAGTGCGATGAGTACGAGCGTACTCAACAAGTTCATTATAGGAAAGAGGTGTTTAATGCACTAGCTACGGCATTAGACCAGAAAGTCTAATACCAATGCAGGTTTTCATAACCATTTCTTCAAAACGTTTCTTTTATTCGGAAGAACTATGTCCGTCAGCCCTCCCCGGTTTACTAGAACTTCATGGAGTTCCTTTCCTGGCAGCGTTCGCGAGCTCCATATCCCGGAACAGGGAGTGACAGGTCACGATTCATTACACTCGCAGAGGTGTGTTGCTTTACCCATAAGAGATCTTAACCTTGGTGCCAACCGGCATATTCCCCGTCCACACTTCCTTTGGTGTGAGGCCCGGTATAAGGTCTAGCCAATCATGTTCCTCCGCTACCTCCAACACCCACCCTTTGTTGCAATTCCGACCTTGGGTCCTCGCCGGCCAGCGTATCCAAAGGATATCATCTGACCTCGACTAATATCAGGCATCACGGCCATCAACCTTCGCCGGTCGTTGCAACCCATCATAGACCACAATACCGTGGGGACTTAAGGCTTCCCCAGCCTACCGCTTGCTCCTCGGGCTACAAGTGTCTACGGACAATGCCGTGGGGACTTAAGGCTTCCCAGCCTACCGCTTGTTCCCTTGGATTACAAGTGTCTACGATAAAGCGTGTCCGTTGATGAACGAGAGGTGGAAACACTTTTGACTACTCTGTCCCACTCCAGATCTTATGGTTAACACGGGTATTACGGCACAAGAATCACTGGACGACATTTGTTGTTTAATCCTAGATGGATATAAACCCATTGCAATGGAACCTCCACCATGTCAACACATTCCATGGTTCCATTGCCAACCACATAGTCATATTCATAGTTATGAAAATAGTGGTTTTGCCTTTGTATGCAAAAGTGGTAATCATAGTATTTTGCAAGTAATTTGATAAAAATACTCAAATGACATGAGCAAGTGATGAACTTGCCTTTCTTGACTGCAAGATTATGCAGACAAGGTCTTCGATACGTAATAACTCCAGATTCTGAAATAGCATCATCGTCCGGTAAGGACGATGTTTAAAAGATTGGCAAGGATGCAATAATGCATAAGTATGAGATGCAATCGCTCTAAGCGTGACATAACCCCGATGATTTAGGATTAGTGAGTTGTAATAATTGGTTTCGGGTGTGTTGCACTTTTAGAGTGATACACAAATAAGGTTCTTATTAAGGTTGATTACTTGGTATCCTAAACAAGTAGTAGAATGCATAATAACAATCATACACACCAAGGGATAGTAGTTGTATAATAAGTAAAAGACAGTTGTTAATTTTAATTCCTATAGTGTATGGTTGATGATTACTTGTTATGTACTTCAAAAGAATAACTTTTGAAGAACATCTTCTTTAATAAAGAACAAGTATGATAATATGGTTGTGGAGTTCTATGGTTTACTATGGTTTCCAAATTAGCTTCTCTAGTAGGTATTAGATGGATCCTAACAAGGTTGGAAGCACATCTTAGGCAATTCATTAAACATGGGTGCTATCAAGGTTGGTGTACCTTGCTGGTGATGGCTGGCTAGGGTTTATAGATCCTATTAAGCAGGGTTGATGATGATTCTTTATTTACTTCAAAAGAATAACTTTTGAAGAACATACTTCTTAAGTAATAAGAAGTATATTAATTAGGTTGAGGTGGTTTAAGTTTGCTATTTAGTTCCCTAAGTAAAGAATGGTTGGTTCCTAAATAGGATGTTTGATAATTACCTAACATTTATAGGGTTTAGTGTGGATGGAATAGGATGCACAAAATTGGCATGTTTTCCATTAGGGCTCATCACAATGGTGTGATGCTAAGCATGGATAAATAAGGTTGATGGTTTTTGCATTAGAAACTAGGGTTTAGACTTGGTTGATCCTAATTCGATCATCTAGGTTGGATATGGATGCATACCTGGAATTCTAAATTATTGATAATAGGACTCCTACATTTTATGTGAACATGGCAAGTATTAAATTGCTAATTATGGTTCTATGGATCAAGAGGAAGTACATGATCTCCCGTTATATCTAGGGTTTAGGTTTTGGTAACCATGTAGGGTTCACACATAAAATAGTGGTGCTAGGGTTCCTAATGGAGTTAGGGTTTTAGGGTTTCTCATGAAATGATAGGTTTCTAGTTTTCTCCCTTATGGAACTAGGGTTTTCTAATTACCCTAAAATTCTTGAATTAATAACTTGTTTGCAAAGTTAAAGTTACTAATAATTTTGAAATAAAAATAATATTGGATTTGGCATTTTTCTATTTTTAAAGATTTTAATATTTTAGGGTAATTATTAATCAGGGTTGAAATCTCTCTAATAAGGATTTAACAAAAATAATAAATAAAGAAAATTAGTTATAATGTTTTCTTTATTTATTTACTGGTTTTTATTTATTTTGGAAAGTTTTCCTAATTATTGAATTTTAATTCAATTAAGAATAAAAGAAAAGGCTTAATTATTAAATTTAAAACAATTAAATTTTTATTAAAAATAAAAATTTCATATTATATTTTTATTGAATAGTTTTTTCTTTTATAAGAATTTTGATATCTTATTTATTTTTTCTGCGTTTATATGAATTTTATAAATTCATGTTAAGTTGCGGATACTTTGGAATTTAAATTAAATAGACAATTACTAGATACACCCGAACTAGTCTGCACTCAGTGGCTGACTGGTGGGCCCAGGCCACATCAGCTGCCACATTGTCTTTGATCGTGGTCAAAATTGATGAGGTGGCGTTACTGTGGCCGGCCGGCGGTCAGACGGCGATGATCGCCGGCGTTGGGCTAGTCCCGTGGCTGCGCGCGTGTGTTGGCTCGACTCAAGGCGACGTGGTGGTCAGTTTGGTGGTGGCGCCGCTGTCTTTGGGTCGCCGGAGCTCGGTCGGTGTTGAGGTGCGGCGGCGGCAGTTACGGGATGGATGATGCGGCAAGGCTACGGCGATGAATCAAGCAAAGCGAGACTTCCAGAGGCCTCAGGAGATTACCAGGAACGCGATGATGAGGTCGGAGAAGCTCGCCGTGGTCTGGTTCGCCGGAGTTTGGTGTCGCCGGCCTTCGGGAAGATGAGCTCGTCAACGTCGATTTCGATTACGGCGGCTCGATTCCTTCCGTGGGCGTAGCAAGTCGAGGACGGCGGTCACGCTGGTGTGCTCGGCTTGGCTCGGGGAGGCCTCGTTCACCGGCGGTAATGGAGACTGGGGCGGCCAGGGTTTCGGCATGGATGAACTTGGGGTGGAAAGAGAAGAAATTGGGGCTTCCGCGGCGTTTTATAGGGTCGACGGCTTGTGCTGGCGGTCAGCAATGGCGGCGACGACCGCGGGACGTGGCTCTGGACATCGCGGTGGCGAGCTGCCGTGCGTGCGGTTAAGGAGACGAAGACGACGACGTCTTCCTCGTTCTTATCCGAGGCGAAGAGGTACGTGGGTGTGTTTGGGCCGTGTTGGGCTGGTGATGATGGGCTGCTGGTGCGCTGCTCGGCCAGGTAAGGTCCAGGTGAGGCTTTTCTCCCTTTTCTCTTTTATTTATTTTCTGTTTTGTATTTCTATTTTGAATTCAGATTTGAATTCATTTTTTAACTCTTTTCTATTTTGCAGGTATTTCAATATGTTAATTCTATTAAGAGTTAGTGTAATGATTATTAGACCACTTTCTTATTTGAAGAAAGTATTTCGTATTTGATTGAATTTCATACACAAATAGGCATGAGTTTATTTGTATCATTGTGGTTTCTCTTTAAATTTTAATTTAGCCATGAATCCATGTGTTCTTTGAAATTCCTTTTTCTCCTTGGAACACAACTCTCTTTTGAATCATTAAATGTGGATAATTTATACTCAAAGTATTTTAAGGATTATTATGAGGTCTTAATTAATTATAAGGATAAGTGATTGATCCCACATATGGTTTTAATCATATGGTTTAGCACTAGGTTATCCTTAAGTTCCATATTTAAGCATCAACTTTAACTAGTGAGCAATTCTAGGGTTCTAATCATATTCACCTAATGGCACAAGGTTTGGAACTTAATTGTGTACTAGGTTTATATTTGTGATCACCCAAATGATGCATCAACTAGGGTTTAGTCTCCCCTATCCATTATAAGGTGGTTACTTACTTAATAGTTGATGTTCTCCTTTAGTTACTAAGGTCTTAAGAATTGGTTTTATCTTCTACCAATTGACTTTTATTACTATCCTAAATTTATCATTAAAGTAACTAAAGTGGTTATGGTTCTTTTTATAGTTAACTTTGGTTATATTGATGAATGGTTTCTCACCATATAAAGTATAGAGTTTGACTCTAAGGTTTTCTTAAGTTCCTTAATTGGGGAATAAATGAAATATAGATGTGGTACGATTCTACTTATGATCACCAAGTGATCCACAAGTTAAGGTTGGGATATAAGTCTAGGGTTGCTTACTAGTGATCTCCCTATAATTTCATGTGGTGAATGATATCTACTTAATATATAGGATTGAACGTATGGCTTATTCTTCTATTTCTCCATAGCATGGTCAGGGAATTATCATGAGCCACTTATTCTTAATAGCTCCTTTCTTAAAGTTCTTAGGGTTTATGATTATTACCCAATGGTGATGATCATGCATGGTATGGGCTTCCCTAAGTATCACTAAATGTATTTGGCTAGGTTTATACCATTTACCCCTCTCACTCCACAAGGACTTGGACTATAATCTAGGTTTCTACTCAAGTAATGATGATATGATTATCTAAGCATGTGGTCTGCCTAAGAATTCTACCTTGCTATCTTCTGTAGCTTGTTCTTCAGGAATTCTGATAAACCTGCATCTTGTGGCATGCCTCCACCTCCTAGCTGCTTCATCTTGATCCTAACTATTTTATGGAGTGGCTCAATGTGTTGGTTTTCTTGCATCATGGTGCAAGATGATGAAATGGATGAAGTGTGAGGCTCCTTTTATAGGCTTGGGCATGCTCTAGTATCATGACACATAGGTGGATGACTCTTGTTTTAATTTGATGAGTAAGGTGCTTGGTTGTGTTGCTCTCATCCATAGCAATCCTTTAAACATGAGGTGGCATAGCTTAGGATTCAAGTTATGTAGATATTTTCATCCTATGTGGCATGGGTATTATCCTCTTATGTGATTTGTTTTTGGAGAGCCAAGTGGCTTTTGTTACTAAATGTCTTATGAATGATCTTATGCTTATGGGTGAGTCACTATATCATATGTGATTGTATTTATATTATAATTGAGATTGAAATGTCAAGAATAAGAATTATACCCCAATTTTGAATGATGATGTTTGATTTCACCAAGGCATGATCATATGAGTTTCAAAGTACTCATATTTTTATTTTATTCAAATAGTTTGAACTATAATTCGTAACGTAAAGGAATTTAGTTTTGTAATATTCCACATATTTAATAAGTTATGATTGTAATAAGAATGTGAGGCCTTTATGCACTTAGGTCCTTGTGTTTTGCTATAGTTGGTATTTAGTTTTAAAGTGAATTCAATTGTACCTCAAGGTAGTTGCTTAACTTTTAAGTGTTAATAATTTAGAGTTTGCTTCTTATCTCTTGGATGGTTATATACCTCTCCCATCTCAAAGATAAGCTTTTGTTGGTGTTAAGTTCAAGAGTTTAGTTCAAGAAATACCATGAGGTTCATGGTAGGAATATTTATTTGTTAAAGACATGGAAGAGATAAGTCAAGAATGTTTTCTCCAATTTATTGTTACTTGATTTCCAATTGAATATATGTTCTTATGTTATGGCAAGGAATACCATATTATGATCTTTAATAACATCAAGTAGTTGATCCTTGATTAAAATGTTCTTGTGTTGGTTTTAAATCCATTTGATCTAACCCCTTAGATCAAATCATCTCTACCCAAAACAAGGTCTTAACAGAGTCACATTGAGGTTTATAGCACTGGACTTGATGAGCTACTTCAATTCCACCAAGGTCAAGTGAAACTTCGATTCTTCGTGACTCGTTTTACTTTAAAGCGCGAAAATTCCCCAGATTTTCTATGCATGAATGCAATACACACATCTGTTTCCTCTATTTTTGTAACCCCAAATACTGGGATATTACAGAGTGGTACGTTCCCTTGTCGATCTGCGAGGTTCAGTAGCTTCCTCGTTCGAAGTTTCATGATCATCATCATTAGCTTCCTCTCCTATCGGTGCAGGCTGCGCAGGAACATCTTCCGGCACTACGCTACTCTGATCTACGAGAGAAGGTTCATCAACCTCGTCGAGTTCTACTTTCCTTCCAGTCACTTCTTTCGTGAGAAACTCTGATACGTCAAAAACGTATCTACTTTCCCGAACACTTTTGCTATTGTTTTGCCTCTAATTTGTGTATTTTGGATACAACTAACACGGACTAACGCTGTTTCAAGCAGAATTTGTCTGGTGTCTCGTTTTTGTGCAGCAATTCAACTTTCAGGAAAATCCCCGGAATTAATGTCAAAGGGCTTATTTTTCCAGAAGATTCACGGAGCCAAAAGGGCAGGCCAGGGGGGCACGGCCCCCACACCATGGGCCGGCGCGGCCTAGGAGGGGGGCGCGCTGCATAAGATTGTTAGGGCATAGTGCCTAGTGTCCGTAATTGGTACTTTTATGATATTGTTGCAACTTGTTATACTTAATGCTTGTCACTAGGGCCCGAGTGCCATGATCTCAGATCTGAACATGCTATCAATTCATGATGATATTCATTGCTTTATGATCTTACCTGCAAGTTGTATACAC
>NC_061511.1:145582599-145598365 GCF_022539505.1 Lolium rigidum | reverse complement strand
CTTCCAAGCCCGGCCCACCTCTGGATTCGTCTAAAATCTGGTGATAACAGACCCTTGCCACGGTGAAGGAAGAGGGGGGCCAAGCCTCAAGATGGGTCATCGATTTCCCCTGAGAAACGCCGTTGTAGGAGACTATGGCCCTGCCGCTGCCATCCGCCGCTCAGGATTTCCCTGGTGGCCTCATTCGGTTAGTTGCGGAGAACGGATGAGGGGGGAGGGGTTGCAGCGAGGGAAACAAGGGTTCCACCCGAGCTGCCTCTCGGGAGGCGACACGAGGCCTTTTCGTTTTAAAACTTGATTAAAATTAATTCTAACAGTGCAAATGCTCCATGTTAATAAAACGATGGTTTCCATGAAAATAAAACGAAATTATTTTAAGTTGATCTACACTGTAGTTACAGATGATTGTGATCGTCTCTGAAGTGATAAACTCAACTGCATCACACACAGATCGGTGGCCCATTTGGTTTAGATGCATATTAACATTTCAAATGTGGATATTATGTGTCATTTCTTGTCTGCCCAACTTATGTGTCATTTTCTTTTCTGCCCAACTTATCTAGAGGTGCATTCCCGTTCCTTGAGCAACAATTCATGAGTACCAAGTCTATCCAGAGGTGCGCCGATCTAAGTTGACAAGGCTCTTCCATGATTCCAAGTTCATCAGCCCTGACGTAAGCATACGACCGAACCTCCCATTATATTGGTTCTCTGTTGTGTTCCGCTCCGTTCCTTCCTTCCCAAGCACCACCTCGAAGACCCCCATTATAAGATGACTCCAGACCTTGAATTCGCCAAGTAAACTGCCACCACACGGTTTCAGTGTCACCTTCGCATTGATTCGACGCAAGAGCGGAACACCACCACACGCTCGCCATGGACACGTGGCACATCGTCCTCGGCACGAGCCTCATCGCGATCCCGCTGATCCTACTCCTCCGTCTCTTCCGCGGCCGGCGCCGGATCCCGCCCGGGCCGCCGTCCGTGCCGGTGCTGGGCAGCGTGGTGTGGCTGACCAACTCGCCCGCCGACATAGAGCCCATCCTCCGGCGCCTCTTCGCGCAGTACGGCCCCATCGTGTCGCTGCGCATCGGCTCACGCCTCGCCATCTTCGTCGCCGACCGCCACCTCGCGCACACGGCGCTCGTCGAGCGCGGCGCCGCGCTGGCGAACCGCCCCGCCCTCGCCTCCGCCAGGCTCCTGGGCGAGAGCGACAACCTCATCACGCGCGCCAGCTACGGGCCCGTGTGGCGCCTCCTGCGCCGCAACCTCGTCGCCGAGACGCTGCACCCGTCCCGCGTCCGCCTCTTCGCGCCGGCCCGCGCCTGGGTGCGCCGCGTCCTCGCCGACAAGCTGCGGGAGGACTCCGACGCCGGCGCGGCCGTCGTGGAGACGTTCCACTACGCCATGTTCTGCCTCCTCGTGCTCATGTGCTTCGGGGAGCGGCTCGACGAGCCCGCCGTGCGCGCGATCGCCACCGCGCAGCGGGACCCGCTTATCTACAGGTCGAGGAAGATGGCCGTCTTCTCGTTCCTGCCGTCGGTCACCAAGCACCTCTTCCGCGACCGCCTGCAGAACGTAAAAGCCATGAAGCGGCGGAAGATGGAGCTGTTCGTGCCGCTGATCGACGCTCGGCGGGAGTACAAGAGCCGCGGCGGCGAGCCCAGGAGGGAGACCAGGTTCGAGCACTCGTACGTGGACACCCTGCTCGACATCAAGCTCCCCGAGGAGGGGGACCGCCCGCTCACCGACGACGAGATAGTCAACCTCTGCTCCGAGTTCATGGACGCCGGGACCGACACCACCTCCACCGGGCTGCAGTGGATCATGGCCGAGCTGGTCAAGAACCCATCGATCCAGGACACCCTCTACAAAGAGATCAGCGCTACCACCGGAGACGATCAGGAAGAGGTCTCGGAGGAGGATGTCAACAAGATGCCGTATCTCAAGGCGGTGGTCCTCGAAGGTCTCCGGAAGCACCCGCCGGCGCACTTCGTGCTGCCGCACACCGCGGCGGAGGACACGGAGGTCGGCGGGTACCTGATCCCCAAGGGCGCGACGATAAACTTCATGGTGGCAGAGATGAGCAGGGACGAGCGGGAGTGGGAGAAGCCGACGGAGTTCATGCCGGAGCGGTTCCTGCCAGGCGGTTCGGGCGAAGGGATTGACGTCACCGGAAACCGGGGGATCAAGATGATGCCGTTCGGCGTCGGAAGGAGGATCTGCGCCGGGGTCGGCATCGCCATGCTACACCTCGAGTACTTCGTGGCCAACATGGTGAGGGAGTTCGAGTGGCAGGAGGTTCCTGGCAACGAGGTGGACTTCGCCGAGAAGCCGGAGTTCACCGTCGTGATGAAGAAGCCGCTGCGGCCGCGCCTAGTGCCCCGAAGGACCTAAGTCAAAAATCCGAAAACCAGTAGGCCGTTCCTATCGCTTGGGCTGTTCTCGTGCTTAGTTTAGTTCATGTTGATTGGAGTATTGAATAAATTTATTAGTGCTACTGTCAAAGCGATACCTTGTGTCGAGTGTTGACTTTCATTCTTGGGTTGCTTTCGAACAAAGTTGCGGTCAAAGTTGCAGGAGTAACTATGTTGGTTCCTTGTGCGAGCAAGAGCTTGCATTGCCTGCCCGGTTGAATTTGCCATGGTCAAGATGGAGGTTGCTTACACGGATGCGCGCCAGCTCGAAAAGCATGGCCTGAGTGCATGGTTTTTGTACATGAGCGAGCACTCGTGAAGCATGAGGCTGGAAGAAACGGAGGAAGAAGATGGTCAGAGGTATCACCTGATCATTACGTTTTTCTTAACAATCAATATCACGTATATGTATAGTAACAAATAGTATATGGTAATAAAACACAAGCTAACTTCAACTACTATAAAATAAAGTCCGAAAAAACCAATCTTCTTTACTATTAAATTGCAATAGGTGGTGGCTGGTGTCACAAACGGGCCAAAAAAATTTTTTGTAGGTCTAAAGCCTCCTTAGGATCCAAGGCCCATGGCGCTCTGGCACATAAAAACTGTTCAGTTTGGAAAGGTCTGGCTCAATCGTTTATACGTAGATGGTCTCTCGTACATCCACTTGTAAAACAAGTTGTTCCAGTTCAAAAAAAAACTTGTAAAACAACTTATGTACGCACAAGTTTCCAACTCGATTACGTGAAGGAAAATGTTGTATTTCCTCCGGGGAACTAAACTCTCCTATCCTCCGGCTCGTACGTGGGCCACGCGTCCCAAAGGGTCCCACCACGCGTCGCCGATACTACAAAGGATGGTCACTGGAGCTGCAAACGGCTCCGTTGGAGCTGCAAACGCCCGTCGCCGATGCTACAAAGGATGGTCGCCGGAGCTGCAACCGGACGCCGTCGGAGCTGCAAACGCCCAATGGTCGCCGGAGCTGCAAACGCCCGCCGTCGATGCTACAAACGCCCGCCGTCGATGCTACAAACGGCCGCCATGGGAGCAGCAAACGCCCGTCGCCGATGCTACGAAGGGTGTTCACCGGAGCTGCAAACGGCCGCGGTCGGAGCTGCAAACGCCCGTCACCGATGCTACGAACGGTGGTCGCCGGAGCTGCAAACGCCGGCCGCCCATGCTACAAACAGTGAGTCCGGAGCTACGGACGGAAGATTGTGGTTCTGCAAGCTTGCGGAGTTCGTGTCTTTCTCCGGCGACCGCCATGGCGGCGCCGGCGTGCAGCTTGTGGTGCGAGTGCCGTTCGGAAAAGAGAGTCGAGAGGGATGCTCACGGCGTGAATCCGTTTTGCGGGGAGCGCGTGGAGTCCAAGCCAGCCTGTCGATACGCAGGTCTAATCAGACGGCTACGGACCCGGGGGATCGCTCGTTTTGATCCCCGGGGAGGCTCAGTTCCGCTTAGGTGAAAGTTAAGAAAAAACAGCCCCTAACGATTGGAAGACATCCGTGACCTCCTAATCCGTGTGTATGCTCCATAAAAAAGCAAACCAAATCGAGAAAAAAAACCTCTAGCAATTTGAAAAAACGGTGACCTCCCGATCCATGCGTACATTCGGTAAAAAAAACCCTGATATCGTTAATAAATTACCACACACAGCCTGAACGCTCGGATCGAGTTTCCAACCAAGAGGAGAAAAACTGAACACCGTGTGTCATGCTTTTCAGCACTAGTAATTGTGCACGTGCAATGCACGTGTAATTTTGGTCTTAGGTGATAAATATCATCACGTGTAATGCCTTATCTATACCAATATAAAAAGGCACAGAGGGGGCAGAACCAACCAAACACGGCCATTAGATGGACATCTAACGCTCCAGATCATCACCACAATTAGTGCTAAAACAGCCCAGGCTGACAACTCCCAGACGCTAATCACCCGGCCCTAAACTAATCACCCGTCCCTAATCACCCGTCCCTAATCCGTGGACAACGCTGCCCCGTCGCCCGCCGCCCGCCGCGCACGCTGCCCGACGCCCGCCGCGGCACCGACGCCCGCCGCCCCACGCCCGCCGCCCGACGCCCCCGCCCGTCGCCGCGTCGCACGCCGCCCGTCGCTCGACGCCCCCGCCCCCGTCGCACGCCGCCCGCCGCCCGACGCCCCCGCCGCGTCGCCCGACGCCCGCCGCCCGACGCCTCGCTTCCCGCCGCCCGACGCCCGCCGGTTTGAGTTTGAGTTCTTTTTTTCATTTTCCTTGAAAGTTTGGGTCAATTTCATTGCAATTTAAATGGAAATATGCCCGCACGTCTATCTCAATGCAATTTAAGTCTGGGTCAATCCAACATTAGGCATTATTTTTTCGGCTACTTACTGAACCGGAGTTCAGGACAAATGATCTAAGGTCAGGGATATATCACTTCCAGCCTGAGACCATCGTGTTTACGGACCTGCAAGAACTGGCTTGATTATATCTCCACCCTCTTTTCACAGCCAAGTTGTTTCATCATCTTGAGAATGAATATATTGTCCCCCTCACAAGTGCTATCTCACCCAAGTCTTAAAGTAGACTGAAGTAAATAAGGTGCAAATTTTCTCCGTTGCTATACTACAATAGAAGTTACTTTGCAACCAAATATTTGAATAAAGTAACTCATGATACCTATTTGAATATGGGAATACCATGTTGTCTGGATTATATATATGTTTTACCATATCTGTAGCCTCCTAGATAGTGTTATGCATCTGTAATATATATGGACTATATTTAGGCCATTCTGGAACCATAGTTTCTACTTTCTACTGTCATTTTTTCCGATATTCTTCTTTCTGTGAGCAATTCTACAGTTCTTGACAGTCTTCCATGATCTCACATGTTTACTGAATATGAAACCAATCAAAGCCTGCTTCAGACACCAACTATCAAAACTAAGTTACTGATTCTCTGTCCATATAATCATATTCAGCAATTATTTTTCCACCGAAACATTGCAACCAATATTGCACAATTATAACGTGTATAATATTTTATGGGTCTTCTAACTTTACAGGGACGAGGTATTCTATAATATCAATTACATTTACAAAAAGTGTAAGCCAACACTAAACATGTCAGCGTCAAAGCGCACCCAAGTCTTTCCACTGTAGTGTTGAATAATAAATGTGTCCACTCTCTGTTTACAGTATTCGTGAGAAGATCTAACCAAAGTATAGGTCATAATTTTTTTTTCTTACACACGTACTAAAAAATGGCCGCTTACAGAGTATTCGAGAAATTTTATTACCGTATTATCATATTTAAATGTGTGCATATTCTTCTGAAGTGGCTGTTGGGGGTGTTTACACCAGCCACACCTGATTGGGGAGTATATGGTGCAGATCCGAGATGCATATTTTTACTGAATCATGTTTGTTTTCGGTTCGGGGATTGTCGATGATAGGTTTGACTTCGATCCAAGCTCTTCAAAATTGCTAGGAGGAAATGGGAAGGTATATTAAATGTTGCCTATTATTGGCAAAACTAGACATCCTAATTTGGGTGAATATAAGAGACTTTCCGATTTTCAGTTTTTTGAGCACGTAATTTGGTTTCAGATCTGTAGCAAAGCATGAGCATTTTGCTGAACCGGATTCTTGATGTGTACACTTCGAGGTAAGGAACTTGATGGTAGAATGACATCCGTCCTGCCAATTTTTGACGGTACCCGGCTCTGTGAAAATAGCGATTCTAATTATTGACGCTTTGTTAAAAGTGACCATAATGTTTTTTGTGATACAACCACAAAAAATCTGCATGCGTTTGCTAAAAAAGCACGTTCAAAAATAGTATTATGCCTTAGCTCATAACTTGACAATAATGTTTCATATGCATGAGAACCCTAAAACTGTTTATTTGCGCGATTGTTGTTAAATTATAATAGAATAACTTATGCTTCCCGTTACATTTAATGACTGTGTATTCGTTTCCTTCTAGGGATCATCCCATTACGTTTTTTGCTCCATATCAATTAGAGTGCCCTTCCATGATTATATGGATCTAATATTAATTGAGCATATTCCGATTGATTTTCTGTTGTGATGAAAATGGATGATATCCCACCCTTCCATTTTTAGTTGCATTTTCTGTTGGGTGATATCAATCACCGTTAATGATTGTGTATTTGTTTCCTTCTAGAAATCATCTCATTCCTTATTGCTCCATATGAATTACAATGATCCTCACGTTGACTCAATCATAGTGATTTAATTTGCCATGCTGACTATATAATCCCCTCCATATGCAGCCAGATCCAACGCACAAGTCCTTTCCCTTACCTCATGGACCACATGGCCGGTGTCTAGGTTTCTGACACTGCCAAGCCGCCTCTTCGTCAAGCCCGCTGGACGGCAAACTCGACTACCAGGTTTGCTATCACTTGGTTTTGAACAACAAAGTATTAATAAGTAGTTCGAATTGGTAGATGGAATTATGTAGGTTTAGGGGTTAGGGTTTGCTATCATCTACATTGTTAGTACTGTATATATCTTTTTATAGATCAAATCATGATTTACTTAGTGGGAATATTGTCTTTTCACGCCGTTACAAATCATTACATCCATATAGCAATGGTCCTCATGCCCCCCTCTGGTGGTTCACTTTTTTTTTTTCAAATTACGTCTTTAATTTTCTGCCACACCACGATAAGGTACATGTGTTTCCTAACTAACCATAGATACTTATGTTTACAGGAACAATATGTCCGAAGTGTTAGATCTCCAAGTCGGAACTATCATTGGTATTCTTGTTTAATATAAAATTTATACATCATTACATATATTGATTGGCTGTCAAGTTTCATATCTTCCACAAATCTTTACTATTGAGGCTTACTAATTGTAAATCATTCTTAGATGTTTCCGGCGTCGTGACGTATGTCGGCCCAGCTGAGGCTGATTTTTGTGCCCCTAGCGGCATGAGGGAGATCGCTATAGTTGATAGCGGACACAACACAATCTTCCTGCGTTTTTTTGGTGAGGCTGCTTATCTACTCGGCGATCAGCTGTTATCTGCAGAACAGAACAATGCAGTTGTTGTGGCCTCCAACATGGATAAGATTGAAATTTGTTGTCTGGTAGTTGTTCTGAGAATGGACCGTGCATCTGGTACTTTGATGGACCCAGACTTAAATTGCATTGAGATAGACATGCGGGGATATTTCCATTTAAATTGCAATGAAATTGACCCAAACTTTCAAGGAAAATGAAAAAAAGAACTCAAACTCAAACCGGCGGGCGTCGGGCGGCGGGCAGCGGGCGTCGGGGCGGCGGGCGTCGGGCGACGGGGCGGGGGGCGTCGGGCGGCGAGGCGGCGTGCGACGGGCGAGGGGCGTCGGGCGACGGGGCGGCGTGCGACGCGCGACCGGGCGGGGGCGTCGGGCGGCGGGCGTGGGGGCGGCGGGCGTCGGTGCGCGGCGGGCGTCGGGGCAGCGTGCGCGGCGGGCGGCGGGCGACGGGGCAGCGTTGTCCACGGATTAGGGACGGGTGATTAGGGACGGGTGATTAGTTTAGGGCCGGGTGATTAGCGTCTGGGAGTTGTCAGCCTGGGCTGTTTTAGCACTAATTGTGGTGATGATCTGGAGCGTTAGATGTCCATCTAATGGCCGTGTTTGGTTGGTTCTGCCCCCTCTGTGCCTTTTTATATTGGTATAGATAAAACGACGACATAATTGCTTTCCATATATTCACTTAGTTTCCTTGTTAGGAAGATCTATTTGGATATGAGAAATTCTTTTAACAAAACTGGCTCTATCGTAGGACTATCATTGACCAGAAAGTATTTTTGTCAAATGGTGCAATAGTCACGTTTGGAAAATATCTTTATCAAATAGCGCAGATTGGATAATTCTGATGATGTGAGAGTGTAAGCGAATTATATACACTCAGTTAAGATGCTTACATATTTTACACTTAATCCCGCAATACATGCGTCACTATACTTTGTGCACCAATCAGTATTTTCTCTCATCGATTCTTAAAAGATTTATGGGTTCATGGAATATAACTCTTTAGCAGCAACGCGCGGGCACTTAGCTAGTAAATTTTTAAGGTCTTTAAACTCTTTCTTCTTCCATCTTGTAGTTTTCTGGAGGCAATCAAAGATAGATATCAAACCACGTACTTGAAAATACCAATGAAGGTTCTCCCATAATTTTAATTTGAGCCGCAATTTCAAGCCTACATGCACGGGCGTAATCATTGAAGGAGTCAATCACAATCTGCAGGAGTACAACATCATTATGCAAGGGAAAAGCAACTAAATTGCCTGGTTGGCATCGCCGAGAACCAGAGAGTACGAATCACCATTGTCGAGAACATAGCAGCCGAGATAAATATTGCAAGAACAAACATCCTCATGGCAACCATGAGAAAAGATTCTTGATGGATCTGTCGAAGCAAGATCCGAAGAACCATACGTAGAGAACTTTAATCTTCCAGCACCATCATTGTCGTCGGGAGGAAAATCTCACCACCGAAAAAATGCGCAGAACATCAATTATTGTAGATGATGTTATCCTCATTGATTTGGGAACCAAAAGTACCTAAACCCTAACCTAATTTGATAGAAAAACACTACTTTTATTGAAACTTCCACACATAGATCAGGTGCCCTACCCCTCCTGACACTGGCGAGGCCGGCCGAAAGAGAGGGAACCGATCTGTAGTGGAGTAGGAGGTGGAGGCGGGGGGCTCTTTTCTTTCAGACGGCGGCTTGTGTGATGAGTGTCATTTAACTTACCTGATTATTTCTTTTTAATGTGGACGATAATTTGCTTACTCCTGCAATCAAATGAGAAGGAGCGGAAGGCATGGACACGTTGTAATATAAATGCTGAAGTTACGTTTGTCAACGCTGTCATGCATCTCAATCGATCATATCTAGAGCTGGGACCTGCATTTTCAAAGTATTGGGACTGACCTTTGACGTGTGAAATAGACATTTTTTGCTTCCAAAAAATTAAGACGCCATGGAATGGTTCGTTTGAAACGTCAGGAGGTTGTGTAGTCTTGATAGAGAAAGGTAGGCGTTGAGAACTCATCGTCGGTCATCAGTTGGACGTTTCTGCACGCCTATTATTTTCACGTTGGGACAAAGTTCGTACACATTTATATTTTCAAATTATTGGTCTATGTGAGAAGATCTAAATAAAATAGTAGAATACAACCATGTGATTGGACCACGTTATATGTAGAGCATGTTAAGGAACATGCAAGTACTTATTTATCAAAGACGGTACAACATATTCAAAGGGCGCAAATCGCAACAACAACTAAGACAAACACATTTCAGTAATGGTCTAGAATAATAGAGAAAATACACACATCTCGTACAGATGACTGAAAAGACACTGATATAAATCTAATGTGGCTTATTATTTGGAGCTAAAACAAACCAAAAAAGAACGTGGCGACTTCTGTAGCACTAGTGACTTTGAGCCCCTCCTTGGGTCCTTCCGAAATCGTGTTCTTTATAAAATGAACATGAGAGGAGTGTCACCAGCAGAACTGAAGCTGCATAACTGTGGCAGCTAATCCACTATATATGTAGCTAGCCCAAGCTTGAGCTTGGCTCCAAATCCTGAAGCATGAATCATGAATGCATGGTGAATCTAGTAAGGCAATGCAAAATAGGGCATCAACATATCAGTGAATCAGAATGTTTAGTGAAATATTTCTATAAAAAATTAGTACATTCATGGGAAGAACCAAGTCAGTCTCCATGCTAGTTTTAACATATGAATCCTTGATCTATCTGTTGTCTCTGCAATCAATATAACCATGCGAACATCAAGCCCTCACCCATATAGCTAGATAACCATGTGTATCCCTTTTGTGCTAGTTGTTTTAACAGAAGAAAAATCCCAAATCGGAACAAAGAACATGACATCAGTCGATGTATTTTTTCGATAAAATATATATATTAATATCAAGAAGATACCATTTCCACCTAGCCTTTGCAACAATGCAGTGCTCTAATGGCAATACAGATGCACACAACAACAAAAAAGAAGAATAACATAAAAGAAAAGTTCCGCTATAGAGATATATTCCTTGGAGCAGCGCATCAGACATCACCAATACAACACCAGAAATTCATCTTCGCCAAAACCGATGCCTCCAAAAGGAAACAGTGCACAAGTGTCGCCATCGCCGTCGCCCTGATCATAGATCATAGGTTTTCACCCAAGAGAGAGTCCACACTCACAAAACGATGCCTCCAACAACACCATTACCAGGCACAAACAATTAAGGCCAGACCTTGGATTTTCACCCTGCAAGTTAAGACACCAATCTTCTCTTGTGTTGTTGCCCCCACTTTCCGTTGTCGCTGCTCCAAGTCATAAATCACCAAAGCTAATCCCTCATCACCACAAGTACTTGAACCAATATTACTAGTCCTCGGAATTTGGCTTCCATGTCATTCTTCACGGCTAACTTCACCATGGAAATAAAGACATGTCTCATGATGGTAACATCCTACAGAGCTTCGCCTCGCTCCTGCTGGAACCAAACGGCCAGAAAAAACATGGTTGCGTATGACCGAATACCATCCGATCTGGCAATCTCCAGGCATGACGGCCATTTGGAATTCAACGATAGAGTCTTCCAAAAATCGACACTCCGGCCAGATCAACAAGGGCAGACATTAAGTAGATCTTCGTCTTGGTTGAAGAGGAACCATGGGACCACCACAATTATTCGCAAGACTCGCAGGCCCCCACGCCACCAGTCATAAGCCAAGATCAGGGCCATGGAGCCTAGATCGGTACATACCGAAAACAACGTCACTGGCGGCAGCGCCGCTGGTACGCGTCCACTGACATGGCAGCAGATCAGCACGCGCAGCACGAAGACAACACGTCAAGAAGCCAGCCCGCCCAACCCATTTGGGCCAGATCGGGCCATGTGCTTGTTCGCCTCCTGCTGCTCGCCGAGGAACGCCACTGCGACCAGCTGCACGACGTCGGTCACCACCTGATACATCTCAAATGTCTCTACTTTTCCAAGTACTTTGCTCAATGATTTGCTCCGAAATCTCACCATACTTGGATAAAACTGCTGAATCTGACGCTATTTTTAGCAAAAGTCTTCTTTATGTCTGTTTTCGTAGGAAATAAAACCGAAGAAAATACCACGCAAATTTTTCACCAAACAAGGAGCCCGGGCTTTCGAATCACATGTAATATCCCAGAACTTAGGATAAATGCGGGGTAGATTTAGAAAAGGGTTGTGCATTGCATCGCAAAACGGAGGAAATTTTTGCGCTTAATTGCATAACACTAAAGAGAGATCGAGGTTTCTCTCTCGTTGCTAAATTACGGTTAGAGTGATGAGAGTGCTATGAATTTCGACATGAACTCTTTTGAAAGTTAGGGTTTTGGAGAGGAGTTTGAATTGGCATTTCAAATTTGAATTTCAGACATCTTGGAATATATGTAAACAATATTTCAAATGAATTCATAATTCATAACTCAAACCAATACAATATTTATACAACATATTCCATAAATGAATTATAAAAATATTACAATTAGCTCATAGGGAAAACTTGAGCTTTATTGATAAATCACATATGATACATTGTCATTACATAATTCATTGATCTTACAACAAATAGGATCAAATACAAATAAGAAATGAGTAAATAAAAATGAAGAATTACAACATGAATTATTTCCTAGACTAAGTTCTTCTAAAAAAATTCATTTGATCTTCTCCATTCTTGATCAACTTGAAACCTGCAAAATACACAAGGAAAGAAACCAAGTTTGTTCAGTAACAAGTGGCAATGTGCGGTGACCCAGCATACCACTACATGTTGTAGTATACAAGTCGTTGATATGACATTCATGAAGGGGCTTCTTCACAAATATCACATCCCTCTGAGTGGTACAACAGAAACATTGCGGGTCATAACACTCCATATATTACATTAGAAGCATGGGTCTTCACAAGTTGGCATTCTCACAGGTCCGATGAGAACACTCTACGATATTACTTAAGTATCATTACAACTCAAACTAAGGTAGACATGACGAGCTCAGCAACTTATTTAGGTAAGTCACTACGCTGCTCGGCTACGAGATGTCTAAGGCAAGACTCTACTCCTCTGCCTCTGTGTCATCAGCTCCGTAGACTATCCCATAGTCCACGCCTTCAACTCCTCCCGAAAGGTCTGGCTCTTCGTAGACCAACTCATAGTCCCCTTCTGGTGCTATGGTGCAGGCCTCCTCTTCACGACCACAGTCTAGCAAGGGTGTCAAAAGAAAGTGAGTACAGAGGTACTCGGCAAGTTCAAAAGAGAAAAGATGTTTGATGCACTAGCTACGACCATTGATCAGAAAATCTCAGGTCAATGCATGTTCCGCAAACATTTCTTCAAAAGGTTTAGTTTATTCTGAAAAATATGCCCGCCAGTCTTCACAGGTTGACCATAACTTCACGGAATTTCTTTCCTATCGCGTTCGTAGTTCCCTTCCCAGAATAGGGAGTGACAGCCACAATTTGTTACACTTTGCAGAGGTGCGTTACTTTTTCCATAAGAGAACTTATCCTTGTTGCCAACCGGGCGTACTTTCTCATCCACACTTCCTTGGTGTGAGGCCCAGTATAAGAACCAAGCCAATCAATGCCTTCTCCGCGACCTCACATACCCACCCTTTTGTAAGTCCTTCATGTCCTTTATCTATAGGTAGGCTGACCCAGGAATTTGTTCTCTCCTTTACCATTAAGGTAGACCGATTCGAACAATCTACATGCTCTGTCATGTACACTATAGATGGACTAACCCAGACAACCCTTACAATCCATCATAGACTTTTAACAAGTCTGCCCTCTCCTGTATCTATTGGTAGACTGTTCTGGATCAATGTCCTCACATTTACCAAACAGATAGACTGATCTAGGCAACCATTATTAATAGCATGTTGATATGCGAAAGGAAATAAGATAAAGCTGACTTCCCCAGAGCCATTATAGATCTCATGATTAACGCGATATGTACGGCGCTAGAATCACTAGACGGCATTGGTGATTAGTCCTAGATGAGTAGAACCATTGCAATGGAACCTCCACCATCAACACATACCATGGTTCCATTGCCCACCACATAGTCATATTCATAATTGGAAAAGTAAAATTTTCTTTTCAATGCAGGAGTGATAAGTATATTGCTTTGCGAGTAAATTGAGAAAATAATCAATATGGCATGAGCAAGAGTGAACTTGCCTCGAGACTGCGAGATAGTGCAGTTCGAGGGTTTGGACGGAACCTGGACCTCGGGTTCTGAAAATAAGAATCATTGTCCGATAAGGACAATGTTATAAAATCCAAATGATATATGCATGATGGATTTGTTTTTGGTTGAATCCCTTTCCCCAGAGTATTTATTTAAGATTTGTGTGATTAAAGCTTTATTGGAATATTTATTCCTTAAACAATAATTTAAATTCCTTTAATATTATTTTGATAAGGATTTTCCTCAAAAGAAAAAGATTTAGAATAATAGATTTTTTCCTTTTGAAAATATTTACTTCAAAAGAAAAGATTTGAAATAATAGAATTTTCCTTTTTGGAAATATTTATTTCAAATGAAAGGATTTGGAATAATAGAATTTTCCTTTTTGGAAATATTTATTTCAAATGAAAGGATTTGGAATATTGGAATTTTCCTTTTTGAAAATATTTGAAGTCATTTAGAGTTTTCCTTGATTTTTGTTTCAAAGGAAAATTTCAAATCTTAGATTCAAATTTGGAATTTATTTCATAATTGCAAAATGTAAATTTGCATTGTTTATTTAATTTCATATTTATTTTGGTTAAGGAATAATTGTTATGAATTATTCTTATTTTTCTTGAATTTTTGGAGTTATCCTAGATTTATTTGCAATTTTTGAAGTGGAAGGTTTGAATTTAAATTTGAATTGATTTAAATCCTAAGTGAAAAGTCTAAAATGCCCTTGGGCCCACTGGTCAGCCCACCAGGGTTGAACCAGACCGGTTCGGTCTAGAACCGACTGAATCGATCACTCTCTCTCACGCGTCCTAACCCTAACCCAAACCCTAGCGCTCCCGCGACTCTGTGGCAATTTCTGTCGTCGCCGCTGCGCTCCGGCCAGCTCCGGCCTCGCCTGAACTCGCCACCGGTCACAATCGACTCCTCTCGTGACGATCTTCCCTTCCATCCACGTCGATTCGCCGCTCGCCACCTCCATCTCCAGATCGCCTTATCTGGAGCTTGGTCGCCTCCGTCGATTCTGTGTTGATATGTGGTCTTCAGCGGGATGAGGCCGCCGCCTTCGACATTTTCGTGTGCCTGTAGATGGACCTAGCGTGGGTGGTGCAGTGGCGCCACCTGTGCCGTCGTCTCCAGGGTGTTGGTGCTTGCAGTGGGGATGAACTCATCGGCGTAACACCGACGACTTCCCTGGACTTGCAGTTGTTGCGGCCGCGCGAGCACTGCCTCGCCATGCCGTGGCAGCTTCCCCCGTCTCCTTTTGTCTGCTCACCCCTTAGTACCCTTCGTTGATTTTCTCTATTCTTCTACTCCTTGCTTCCTGATGATCATTAGATCATATAGGAGTGCTCCTCCTAATGCCAATGCATCCATTCCCTCTCTGCCTGGCTTGCTCTGGCCAGATGTTGCCATTGCTGGCCATTGGCCCTGCCGTGTTTTATATGCACTTTATATCATATTATGGCATTTATTGGACTAACCTATTAACAAGATGCCACAGTGCCAGTTTCTGTTTATTATGTCTGTTTATTGCAGAAAAGGTCCAAAAACCAAATTGCTCGGAAAAATCCAGAAAAATTACAGAAATTCTATTTCGCCAGAAGACCCACGGAGCCGAAGGGCCAGGCCAGAGGAGGCCCACGGCCTCCTCCCCATCCACTGGCGCGGCCAGGAGGGGGGCGGCACCGCCTTATGGGGTGGGCCCCTCGAGCACCCCTCGTGCCGCCCTTTCGCCTATATTAAGCTCCTGCCCTGAAAACCCTAAGGGGATCAACGATTTCTCCAGAAGAGTTCCGTAGCTCCGCCGCCAACAAAAACCCTAATTCGGGGGACAGAAGTCTCTGTTTCGGCACCCTGCCGGGACGGGGAATTGCCCCTGGAGCCATCTCCATCGCCATCTTCATCGCTGTTGCTGTCTCCCATGATGAGGAGGGAGTATGAAAGGACACGGATGTCGCCTAGAGGGGGGGGTGAATAGGCGGTTTAAAACTTTTACGAGATGGGCTTAACAAATGCGGAATAAAACTAGCGTTTACTTTGTCAAGCCCAAAGCCTATATACTATGGTTCACCTATGTGCACC
>NC_061511.1:145488499-145582499 GCF_022539505.1 Lolium rigidum | reverse complement strand
TCCTCCGCAAGCTTCCTCAGTATGCTCCCTATCTCATGAGGCTCATTTGTCTCAAGTGGGATCAAGAGGGCCGTGGAGATCTTCTCCAACAATGCCGTCCCAACGTCACCATCCACAAGGAGAAGAGCCCGCTTGTCAAGGACCATGATCTTCCAAGGTTTGGGAAGGGAGCTCCCAAGGACAAGGATGAGGACGAGGCTGATAGCGAAGACTCCGACTATGTGCCCAACTCCATCAAGACCAAGGGCCTCTTCGCCAAGCTCACCGCTCGCCTCAAGAAGTCCTTTTGCTTCAAGAGGGATCTCGAGGATAGGATGTATCAAGCTCATCACGACAACAAGAAGATCCGCCAACGCCAAAAGGCGATGATGAGGCACATGCAACTCCCGGTCTCCGAGGGCTCCGAGGACAACATCACTCCTCCCGGTGAGTGGAAGTCAAAGCTCGTTTGGTCAAGCTCCGAGGAATCCATCCCCGAGCCACCTCATGGCAAGGGCCTTGCCCAAGATGAAGAGGACGATTATGAAGATAATGAAGAGGAGGAAGATGTCGAGGATGAGGGTGATGAGAACGATGATGATGATGATGACGAGTAGGATGACGACGACGAGTAATTCCCTTGGGACGTTAGTATGCTCCTTCTCCCTTTTTGGTGTCTCGATGCCAAAGGGGGAGAAGTTGATCTATTAGGACGGGAATTTGCATGGGGATGCCAAGGGCTTGGTGGCTTCGTTTTGTTTTGGTTCTTTCGGCCTTGGCATCAAACCTTTCCCCTAGTTATTCGGAACTTTATTCGCTTGTGTGATTGCTACTCTATTCGTGGATCTCCCGATCCCCCGGTTTGTATTAAGACTTAATCGTTCGTAGCTTAATGGTCTTCACTATTTATCCTTGATTGGCTACATCAATCCTATGGAGGCTTTTATTATTATGAGTTTGGGTTTTCTCTCAAGGCAAACATATGAAAAGTTTCACCCAAACTCTCCTATATGCACTTATACTTGCCCCCATAGTGTGCTTGTGCTATATGATCTTTTCATATGTTCTTCTTAGCACTTATGCTTGGTTTGTAGAATCTAGGGGGAGTTTCTCTCTAGGATGTGTGCATTTGTATACAAATGCATATTCTAAATATGCACACATCTAGGGGGAGCTTCGTCTACTCTTACAAATCATATACCTTATCATAATATCCTATGAATTATTGCAAATTCGTGTGTTGTCATCAAACACCAAAAAGGGGGAGATTGTAAGAGCAAGATCTATGACCCTTGTTTTGTGTGTTTGATAACAACACTCGAACAATTCTAACCGTGCACAAAGATTATCTTTGATGGATTTGTAGGTGTACGGTGCCCTCGCTGAACACACTATGATCGGAAGACTGAAGCGTAGATCTTAGGTTTTCTGGTTTTGTGTGTGTGTCGTGAGGTAACATGGTAGGAGAGGAAAAGAGGAAAAAGCTGTTTTAGCCATAGCGGTACTACCGGTACCAGGAGCGGTACTACCGCTACCCCTACTGGTACCGCCCGAGATACCGCTTGATACGTCTCCGACGTATCGATAATTTCTTATGTTCCATGCCACATTATTGATGATATCTACATGTTTTATACACATTATATGTCGTACTTATGCATTTTCCGGCACTAACCTATTAACGAGATGCCGAAGAGCCGATTCGTTGTTTTCTGCTGTTTTTGGTTTCGGAAATCCTAGTAAGGAAATATTCTCGGAATTGGACGAAATCAACGCCCGGTGGTCCTATTTTGCCACGAAGCTTCCGGAAGACCGAGGGAGAGTCGAAGTGGGGCCACGAGGTGGCCGGACAACAGGGGTGGCGCGGCCCGGGTCTTGGCCCCGCGGCCTGGTGTGTGGGCCCCTCGTGACGCCCCTTTACCCGCCCTTCCGCCTACAAATAGCCTTCGTCGCGAAACCCCCGATACCGAGAGCCACGATACGGAAAACCTATGCGAGACGCCGCCGCCGCCAATCCCATCTCGGGGGATTCGGAGATCACCTCCGGCACCCCGCCGGAGAGGGGATTCATCTCCCGGAGGACTCTTCACCGCCATGGTCGCCTCCGGAGTGATGAGTGAGTAGTTCACCCCTGGACTATGGGTCCATAGCAGTAGCTAGATGGTTGTCTTCTCCTCATGTGCTTCATTGTCGGATCTTGTGAGCTGCCTAACATGATCAAGATCATCTATCTGTAATTCTATATGTTGTGTTTGTCGGGATCCGATGGATAGAGAATACTATGTTATGTTGATTATCAATCTATTACCTATGTGTTTTTTATGATCTTGCATGCTCTCCGTTATTAGTAGAGGCTCCGGCCAAGTTTTTGCTCTTAACTCCAAGAGGGAGTATTTATGCTCGATAGTGGGTTCATGCCTCCATTAAATCTGGAACGAAGTGACGAAAAGTTCTAAGGTTGTGGATGTGTCTGTTGCCACTAGGGATAAAACATTGATGCTATGTCCGAGGATGTAGTTATTGATTACATTACGCACCATACTTAATGCAATTGTCTCGTTGTTTTACAACTTAATACCGGAAGGGGTTCGGATGATAACCCGAAGGTGGACTTTTTAGGCATAGATGCATGTTGGATAGCGGTCTATGTACTTTGTCGTAATGCCCAATTAAATCTCACAATATTCATCATGTCATGTATGTGCATTGTTATGCCCTCTCTATTTGTCAATTGCCCGACTGTAATTTGTTCACCCAACATGCTATCTTATGGGAGAGACACCTCTAGTGAACTGTGGACCCCGGTCCATTCTTTTATACTGAAATACAATCTGCTGCTATTGTTCTATTGTTTTCTTGCAAACAATCATCATCCACACTATACATCTAATCCTTTGTTACAGCAAGCCGGTGAGATTGACAACCTCACTGTTTCGTTGGGGCAAAGTACTTTGGTTGTGTTGTGCGGGTTCCACGTTGGCGCCGGAATCTCCGGTGTTGCGCCGCACTACATCCCGCCGCCATCAACCTTCAACGTGCTTCTTGACTCCTACTCGGTTCGATTTAACCTTGGTTTCTTATCGAGGGAAACTTGCCGCTGTGCGCATCACACCTTCCTCTTGGGGTTCCCAACGGACGTGTCAATTACACGCATCAAGCAAATTTCGGCGCCGTTGTCGGGGAGATCAAGACACGCTGCAAGGGGAGTCTCCACAATCCAATCTCTTTACTTTGTTTTTGTCTTGCTTTATTTTATTTACTACTTTGTTTGCTGCATTATATCAAAACACAAAAAAATTAGTTGCTAGCTTTACTTTATTTATCGTCTTGCACTCTATATCAAAAACACAAAAAAATTAGTTACTTGCATTTACTTTATCTAGTTTGCTTTATTTACTACTGCTAAAATGGCCACTCCTGAAAATACTAAGTTGTGTGACTTCACAACCAAAAATAATAATGATTTCTTATGCACACCTATTGCTCCACCTGCTACTACGACGAGAATTCTTTGAAATTAAACCCGCTTTACTCGAATCTTGTTATGAGAGAGCAATTTTCTCGGTGTTAGTTCACGATGATGCTCGCTGCCCATCTCAATAACTTTGTTGAATTGTGTGAAATGCAAAAGTATAAAGATGTAGATGGTGACATTATAAAATTAAAATTGTTTCCTTTCTCGTTGAGAGGAAGAGCTAAAGATTGGTTGCTATCTCTGCCTAGAAATAGTATTGATTCATGGACTAAATGCAAGGATGCTTTTATTGGTAGATATTATCCCCTGCTAAAATTATATCTTTGAGAAGTAGCATAATGAATTTCAAGCAATTAGATAATGAACATGTTGCTCAAGCTTGGGAAAGAATGAAATCTTTGGTTAAAAATTGCCCAACCCATGGACTGACTACTTGGATGATCATCCAAACCTTTTATGCAGGATTGAATTTTTCTTCGCGGAACCTATTGGATTCAGCTGCTGGAGGTACCTTTATGTCCATCACTCTTGGTGAAACAACAAAGCTCTTTGATAATATGATGATTAATTACTCTGAATGGCACACGGAAAGAGCTCCACAAGGTAAGAAGGTAAATTTTGTCGAAGAAACCTCTTCCTTGAGTGATAAAATTGATGCTATTATGTCTATGCTTGTGAATGATATGACTAATGTTGATCCTAATAATGTTCCGTTAGCTTCATTGGTTGCCCAAGAAGGACATGTTGATGTAAACTTCATTAAAAATAGGGATTTCTATTTTCGTGCCCCTGCTTCGTTAGTTGTACTCAGTTTTCCCCAGCTCGTTAGTTTTTCCTCAGTTTTCCCCTCCCTCTAGTTTGAAACCCCTCGAAGACGCGGGTTGCCGTCAGGTCGAGGCCTTACCGTTACCGTGAGGTCGGTTCCTCGCCGACCGTCTCGTGCCGACGGGTGGATCCATCTACCGCTGACGCGTGGGCCGTTTTATTTCCTAATTGTATACGCGGTGCTGCCAATGACAAATGGGGCCGCTCTATGGGGCTGCCGCAGCCAATGACCAGTGGGTCGTCTATTTATTTATAGAAAATTATATATTGCCGCTCTGTGGGGCCTCCGCAGCCAATGACCGCTGTGGTCGTCTATTTTATTTAGAGAATATAATATAGAGCCGCTCTGTAGGGGTCGCCTCAGCCCATGGCACATGACTATTTTCGCAGCTTAATCTAAAGTGACTCTTATGCTAAACATTGTGCATCCCGACGTTGACCTAGCAGTGGCGGCGAGCATAGCCGTTCTGACCATGCCGATATCGGCATCGGCATCGTTTGGAGGATGTGGTGCTCGAATAATAGTGGAAATGCGATATTATTTTTTACATGCATAATATATAGAAAATAGCTAGATCTCTAAATCGATGCATATGAAGCTACATATATATTCTTGGTCATAATCCCCTTAATTATCTAAAGGGGATGGATGCATGGCTTCACGTTGTCGTCGCTTTCATCGTCAGTATCTTCGTCGTCTGAGTAGTAGTACCTCCTGCACATTGTTCCGTCGAACACCTTCACTGTGAGCACATCATCGCCTTCATATTTGAAGTGTACGAACCAGCCGAAATCCACACCGTGCGCGATGGCGAATTTCTCCCAGCCCTTGTCGAGGTACATCCGGCCTTGTCCGTCAAATAGGACCTCCACGGTCCAGAGACGAGGACCGCAGTCAGCTGCTCGCAGATACACCTTAGCTGGCTCCTTGCCGTCAAGATAGTCCGCAAATTTTTTGGGAGTTCCTGCAAAGAGATCGAGCGCCGATCGTTTGAAATTAGGGAACCCTTGAAATTAAAGGTTTTTAGAACATGCCCATAATTAATCACATGCATCATATATGTGGGAACGCGTACGTACCTTCTTGACCAAAGGGTCTTCATAGACGACGATGAAGAACTCCTCTATGATCAATGGCGAGTGTTGACGGTGGTGGTGGCAATGATGATGATCCACTTCCCCTTCCCCTTCCCCTTCCCCTTCCGGTCCGCGTCCGAGACGTGGAAGCCATGGCAATGGATAAAGTGTATGTGAACGAAAAGAAGAGAGAGGCGAACCTATTGACACAAGGGATGGCCGTGTGGGTGTTTATAAGGGAGAGATGACCGTTGTAGGGTTTACACAATAAAATAAGGAGGAGATGACCGTTGTGGGGGTTTATACACAATAAATTAAGGAGGAGACGACCGTTGTGGGGGTATAGTTTATCATTTTACCGTGAAAAGTAATGCCTAAAAGGAAAGTAATGGCTACAAGAAATCGGTGATGGTTTATCGTTTTTTGCGTGAAAAGTAATGGGTACAAGAAATGGGTGATTGTGTATCATTTTTTGCGTGAAAAGTAATGGCTACACGAAATGGGTGATGGTGTATCATTTTTGTGCGTGAAAAGTAATGGCTACAACAAATCGGTGATGGTTTATCATTTTTGTGCGTGAAAAGTAATGGCTACAACAAAATCGGTGATGGTTTATCATTTTTGCGTGAAAAGTAATGGGTACACGAAATGGGTGATGGTGTATCATTTTTGTGCGTGAAAAGTAATGGCTACAACAAATCGGTGATGGTTTATCGTTTTTTGCGTGAAAAGTAATGGGTACACGAAATGGGTGATGGTGTATCATTTTTGTGCGTGAAAAGTAATGGCTACAACAAATCGGTGATGGTTTATCGTTTTTTGCGTGAAAAGTAATGGCTACAAGAAATGGGTGATGGTGTATCATTTTTTGCGTGAAAAGTAATGGCTACAACAAATCGGTGATGATTTATCGTTTTTTGCGTGAAAAGTAATGGGTACAAGAAATGGGTGATGGTGTATCATTTTTTTGCGTGAAAAGTAATGGCTACAACAAATCGGTGATGGTTTATCATTTTTTGCGGGAAAAGTAATGCCTAAAAAGAGTTTATAATTTAGCTCGTGAAAAATAATGCAGAAAACCAAACTTTGCGTGAAGCTAACCGACGACGAGAGAGAGAGAGAGGGTGGTGGCCCCGACCGGAGAGAGAGATAGGGGTTATCCCGCCTGTTAGATCATACGATCAACGGTCGTCGGGCACGATCCGCGTGACATGGGCTAGACCAATCAGGGCAATGTTGGGCGTCCGTGAGAGTTTGTGAAGGGAGAGGGCAAAACTGAGTAGTATCAAGAAACCAAGGGCAAGTGAGTAGTAAACAGACTAAGGGATTCAAATATGAGATTTAAAAAATGGAAAATGCGTGTTTTGTACAATGAAACCCATCTTGGCCTACCTCAAACTATTTGCAATACAAATCTACATGAGTGTGAAAATTATGGTCTCATTCAGACAAAGTATGTTTTGGGGAAAGCTATTTTGGGTAGGGCTTATTATGGAAAAACCATGCACCTTCATAGCTACTAGGTGATTTGAGAAGTGGCAATTTGTGGTGAAACTTGATTTATCTACGATTTATCTATGATTTGAGAAGTGGAAATTTGTGGTAAAGACTCCATGAGTAAGTGCCACTCTTTTTCGGAATTTTTTGCACATTAAATAACTCATTTAACTAGTTAATCCCATTTGTTGACTCTCCGTTGACCAGCCACTTGAGGGTAAAACTGAGTATATTGCACTAGCCAGTATTAGCACTCAAGGTGAAAACTCGAGCATACAAAAAATGCTAGTATATGACTCGAGGGTATACCTGAGTATATCTAAATTTCCAGGGTTAGACTCGAGGACGCGTGTTGCGGTGCGAAGTGGAAGACGTGCCATTGTTGACGCGTGTCGCGGTGCGGACGTGGAAGACGTGCCATTGTTGACGCGGGTCGCATTTAGGACGCGTAAGCCCCTCTCTCCCTCCCTCTCGCACACGATACGTCTCATTATCGCTCACGCACGAAACCACCCCTCTCACGTCCCATCAACTTCTCCAAAAACCCCAACCGCCGTACGAGCCCTCCCCGCCGGCGATGGAGAAGAAGAATGCGCCGGCGGCCATCGCCCCCGAGCCCGTCGCCTCCGAGCCCGTCGCCTCCGAGCCCGTCGCCGCCGAGCCCGTCGCCGCCGAGCCCGTCGCCTCCGAGGGCGTCGCATCCGAGGGCGGCGCATCCAAGCGCGGCGCCTCCGTGAACTGGGCCGGTCTCACGGCTGACGGACCACTTCACAAGATCGGCGAATGCTTATTGGCGAAAGAGGAGTACGTGGAAAGCTACTCTGCTATGAGGCAAGTCTGTAGAAATTGGCGCTCAGGTTTACCTGATCCCGACGTGCACCTGCACGAATGGATCATGCTACACCACGCCCTTCCACGAGCCGCTGAGTTCACCTTCCTCCATCTCGGCACATCCCGCTACGTAACCATAGATCTATCTGCAGTTCGTGCAAGGTTCAAATTCCTCGGCTTTTCCCGTGGCGTCACCATAGATCTTATTTTCAATCTTAGTGCTGAATGTTATCTTTTCAATATATTTTAGATTCTACTTCGTCGGCTTTTCCCGTGGCGTCATCGTGCTTGCCCAGAAGAACCCGCCGCACAAGATATGCCTTCTGAACCCACTCACAAAGACATCAAACACTATGTTTGAGGCGCAGATGCCAACTGTTTTTCTGGATTCAGTCGCTGCAATCAACTCCCCGACTATGGTCTTCATTTGCGGACATTACCCGGAGGAACTTGGTTGGGTCGATGAGAGCACTCCAAATAAGGATATATATGAAGATTGGGGAGAAGGAAGATTTTCGATCAAGAACCATTGTTTGCGTTGCATTACCCCGTTCAATGGTGAACTGTATGCAGTAGCTGCGGACAATTTTGAGATCGGAAGAATAGTGTGCACCAATGTACAGTTGCAGCAGCGCGCGAGCACCGTCAAGATGGAGACACTAATTTCATTTCCAGAACTTGGACGTCGAAGTTCTACCTTGTGAAGTCGGATGGTGATCTGCTGCTTGTGTTGTTGGTCGGCGCGGCTTTGGCGGGCAAACCATTGGTGTACCGTGTGGACACTCGGAGCCGCTCTCTCCATCCGGTCGGTAACATTGGCAGTAATGCCTTCTTCGTGAATTATATCCGGTGTATCTCCGTCGACACCAGAGTGTACCCGACACTTCAACTCTGGCAGCATCTACTACACGGATTTGGGTTATATCAGAGAGTACTCTCATGATACAAATGCCTGGGATGAGTGGCCACTACGTGTGGATAGAATAGGACTCTACGGTTTGAGAAATGAACACAGGCCATACCGTTTGGAGGATGTATTGGCCTCACACTACAGACGGAAGGAGTTCAATGAATATTTCCTTGGGGAATTGCACGAATGGAGCGACGAAGAAATATATGGGGAGGAATGAAGAACAAATTCATTCATCCTAATCTTCTTTTTGTCCATACATTGCGTGCGTGATCTTGTATATTTTTGCAGCTTAGTTTGTCGTGAACATTAACAATGTTATTGGCTGCTTTTGGCTGCTGTATGCAGTTTACCTATGTATTATACTTAGTTTTCTGATTATACTTAGTTTTTGGATGCTGCTGTGAATTTATCATATAATAGCTTCTAGATTTGCTACTAGATTTGCTACCATATTGGGCAAAAAACGAGGGCCAAAAGGCATAAATAACCCCAGAGATTTGCTACTAGATTTGCTGCCATATTGAAGAAAGACAGAAATAGAAGCTTCTCTAGATTTGATACTAATTTGGTGAAAAAGACAGAGAGAGAAAGAGGGGAAAAGGTGCTCTTAAAAATGCCAATTTGGGCCGAGAGAGACAAAACCCAGCTCCTGCTCACGTGCAACCAAACGCTTCTCGTCCTGTCCCACGCGGTCCCTTTCTACCAGCCCCACGCGACGCGGCCCCACACGACGCGGCCCCACGGACGACGCGGCGCAACACATCGGCACGGAACGTCCAAATAAACGGATTCCTTCCGTCTGAGCTCCTTCTGCGGGTCTTCAGACAAAGGCTAGGGTAAAACTGAGGAAAAACTAAGGGGCTGGGGAAAACTGAGCACAACTAAGGAACCGAGGGCACGAAAATAGAAATCCCATAAAAATAATAATTTCAACAACAATGCTTATCGGAACAATTCTAGTAATAACTATAGGCCATATCCTTATAATAATGGTAACGGTTATGGTAATTCTTATGGGAATTCTTACAACAATAATAGAAACACACCCCTGGACTTGAAGCTATGCTTAAAGAATTTATTAGTACACAAACTGCTTTTAACAAATCCGTTGAGGAAAAGCTCAATAAAATTGTTATTCTCGCTTCTAAGGTTGATAGTCTTGCCTCTGATGTTGATCTTTTGAAATCGAAAGTTATGCCTAATAAGGATATTGAAAATAAAATTGTTACTACAGCAAATTCCATCCAAGTTAGAATTAATGAGAATATAAGATTGATGGCTGAATTGCATGCTAGGTGGGAAAGAGAAGAAAATGAAAAACTAGCTAAAGAGAGTAATGTAGCTAAAGTTTGGACTATTACCACCACTAGTAATGTTAATGATTCACATGTTGCTGCACCTCCTACTATCAATAATAAAATTGGTGTTGGCAATGTTACTACTCCTAGTGCAAAGCGTGCAAAATTGCCTGAAACTGCTAAAACTGCTGAAACTGCCTGTGATAAAACTGCTGAAATTTTTTCCAACATTGGGGATGATGATCCCATTGCTTTAGATTGTAACGGTTTGGATTTTGATGATTGCCACATCTCTGAAGTTATAAAGTTCTTACAAAAACTTGCTAAGAGTCCCAATGCTAGTGCTATAAACTTGGCTTTCACAAAACATATTACAAATGCTCTCATAAAAGCTAGAGAAGAGAAACTAAAACTTGAAACTTCTATTCCTAGAAAGCTAGAGGATGGTTGGGAGCCCATCATTAAGATGAAGGTCAATGACTTTGATTGTAATCCTTTATGTGATCTTGGTGCAAGTATTTCTGTTATGCCTAAGAAAATTTATAATATGCTTGACTTGCCACCATTGAAGAATTGTTATTTGGATGTTAATCTTGTTGATAATGCTATAAAGAAACCTTTGGGGAGAGTTGATAATGTTCGCATTACCGTTAACAATAACCTTGTCCCCGTTGATTTTGTTGTCTTGGATATTGAATGCAATGCATCTTGTCCCATTATATTGGGAAGACCTTTTCTTCGAACTGTTGGAGCTATCATTGATATGAAGGAAGGTAATATTAAATATCAATTTCCTCTCAACAAAGGTATGGAACACTTCCCTAGAAAGAGAATGAAGTTACCTTTTGATTCTATTATTAGAACAAGTTATGATGTTGATACTTCGTCTCTTGATAATACTTGATATACACTTTCTGCGCCTAGCTGAAAGGCGTTAAAGAAAAGCGCTTATGGGAGACAACCCATGTTTTTACTACAGTATTTTTGTTTTGAATTTGAGTCTTGGAAGTTGTTTACTACTGTAGCAACCTCTCCTTATCTTAGTTTTGTGTTTTGTTGTGCCAAGTAAAGTCTTTGATAGTAAGGTTCATACTAGATTTGGATTGCTGCGCAGTAACAGATTTCTTTGCTGTCACGAATTCCGACCTGCCTCTCTGTAGGTAGCTCAGAAAATTATGCCAATTTACGTGCGTGATCCTCAGATATGTACGCAACTTTCATTCAATTGGGCATTTTCATTTGAGCAAGTCTGGTGCCTCAATAAAATCCATCTTTACGGACTGTTCTGTTTGGACAGATTCTGCCTTTTATTTCGCATTGCCTCTTTTGCTATGTTGGATGAATTTCTTTGATCCATTAATGTCCAGTAGCTTTATGCAATGTCCGGAAGTGTTAAGAATGATTGTGTCACCTCTGAACATGTTAATTTTTATTGTACACTAACCCTCTAATGAGTTGTTTCGAGTTTGGTGTGGAGGAAGTTTTCAAGGATCAAGAGAGGAGAATGATGCAATATGATCAAGGAGAGTGAAAGCTCTAAGCTTGGGGATGCCCGGTGGTTCACCCCTGCATATTTTAAGAAGACTCAAGCATCTAAGCTTGGGGATGCCCAAGGCATCCCCTTCTTCATCGACAACATTATCAGGTTCCTCCCCGAAACTATATTTTTATTCCGTCACATCTTATGTGCTTTGCTTGGAGCGTCGGTTTGTTTTTGTTTTTGTTTTGTTTGAATAAAATGGATCCTAGCATTCATTGTGTGGGAGAGAGACACGCTCCGCTGTTGCATATGGACAAATATGTCCTTAGGCTTTACTCATAGTATTCATGGCGAAGGTTGAATCTTCTTCGTTAAATTGTTATATGGTTGGAATCGGGAAATGCTACATGTAGTAATTCTAAAATGTCTTGTATAATTTGATACTTGGCAATTGTTGTGCTCATGTTTAAGCTCTTGCATCATATACTTTGCACCCATTAATGAAGAAACACCTAGAGCTTGCTAAATTTGGTTTGCATATTTGGTCTCTCTAAAGTCTAGATAATTTCTAGTATTGAGTTTGAACAACAAGGAAGACGGTGTAGAGTCTTATAATGTTTACAATATGTCTTTTATGTGAGTTTTGCTGCACCGGTTCATCCTTGTGTTTGTTTCAAATAACCTTGCTAGCCTAAACCTTGTATCGAGAGGGAATACTTCTCATGCATCCAAAATCCTTGAGCCAACCACTATGCCATTTGTGTCCACCATACCTACCTACTACATGGTATTTCTCCGCCATTCCAAAGTAAATTGCTTGAGTGCTACCTTTAAAATTTCCATTCTTTACCTTTACAATACATAGCTCATGGGACAAATAGCTTAAAAACTATTGTGGTATTGAATATGTACTTATGCACTTTATCTCTTATTAAGTTGCTTGTTGTGCGATAACCATGCTTCTGGGACGCCATCAACTACTCTTTGTTGAATATCATGTGAGTTGCTATGCATGTCCGTCTTGTCTGAAGTAAGAGAGATCTACCACCTTAATGGTTGGAGCATGCATATTGTTGGAGAAGAACATTGGGCCGCTAACTAAAGCCATGAATCATGGTGGAAGTTTCAGTTTTGGACATATATCCTCAATCTCATATGAGAACATTAACTGTTGCCACATGCTTATGCATTAAAGAGGAGTCCATTATCTGTTGTCCATGTTGTCCCGGTATGGATGTCTAAGTTGAGAATAATCAAAAGCGAGAAATCCAAAATGCGAGCTTTCTCCTTAGACCTCCGTACGAGCGGCATGGAGGTACCCCTTTGTGACACTTGGTTAAAACATGTGTATTGCGATGATCCGGTAGTCCAAGCTAATTAGGACAAGGTGCGGGCACTATTAGTATACTATGCATGAGGCTTGCAACTTGTAAGATATAATTTACATAATACATATGCTTTATTACTACCGTTGACAAAATTGTTTCACGTTTTCAAAATAAAAGCTCTAGCACAAATATAGCAATCGATGCTTTCCTCTTTGAAGGACCTTTCTTTTACTTTTAATGTTGAGTCAGTTCACCTATTTCTCTCCACCTCAAGAAGCAAACACTTGTGTGAACTGTGCATTGATTCCTACATACTTGCATATTGCACTTGTTATATTACTCTATGTTGACAATTATCCATGAGATATACATGTTATAAGTTGAAAGCAACCGCTGAAACTTAATCTTCTTTTGTGTTGCTTCAATACCTTTACTTTGATTTATTGCTTTATGAGTTAACTCTTATGCAAGACTTATTGATGCTTGTCTTTAAGTACTATTCATGAAAAGTCTTTGCTTTATGATTCATTTGTTTACTCATGTCATTACCATTGTTTTGATCGCTGCATTCATTACATATTTTTACAATAGTATGATCAAGGTTATGATGGCATGTCACTCCAGAAATTATCTGTGTTATCGTTTACCTGCTCGGGACGAGCAGGAACTAAGCTTGGGGATGCTGATACGTCTCCGACGTATCGATAATTTCTTATGTTCCATGCCACATTATTGATGATATCTACATGTTTTATACACATTATATGTCGTACTTATGCATTTTCCGGCACAAACCTATTAACGAGATGCCGAAGAGCCAGTTGCTGTTTTCTGCTGTTTTTGGTTTCAGAAATCCTAGTAAGGAAATATTCTCGGAATTGGACGAAATCAACGCCCAGGGTCCTATTTTGCCACGAAGCTTCCAGAAGACCGAGGGAGAGTCAAAGTGGGGCCACGAGGTGGCCAGACAACAGGGCGGCGCGGCCCAGGTCTTGGCCGCGCGGCCCTGGTGTGTGGGCCCCTCGTGACGCCCCTTTACCTGCCCTTCCGCCTACAAATAGCCTTCGTCGCGAAACCCCCAGTACCGAGAGCCACGATACCGAAACCTTGCGAGACGCCGCCGCCGCCAATCCCATCTCGGGGGATTCGGAGATCACCTCCGGCACCCTGCCGGAGAGGGGATTCATCTCCCGGAGGACTCTTCACCGCCATGGTCGCCTCCGGAGTGATGAGTGAGTAGTTCACCCCTGGACTATGGGTCCATAGCAGTAGCTAGATGGTTGTCTTCTCCTCATGTGCTTCATTGTCGGATCTTGTGAGCTGCCTAACATGATCAAGATCATCTATCTGTAATTCTATATGTTGTGTTTGTCGGGATCCGATGGATAGAGAATACTATGTTATGTTGATTATCAATCTATTACCTATGTGTTGTTTATGATCTTGCATGCTCTCCGTTATTAGTAGAGGCTCGGCCAAGTTTTTGCTCTTAACTCCAAGAGGGAGTATTTATGCTCGATAGTGGGTTCATGCCTCCATTAAATCTGGAACAGTGACAGAAAGTTCTAAGGTTGTGGATGTGATGTTGCCACTAGGGATAAAACATTGATGCTATGTCCGAGGATGTAGTTATTGATTACATTACGCACCATACTTAATGCAATTGTCTATTGTTTTACAACTTAATACTGGAAGGGGTTCGGATGATAACACTGAAGGTGGACTTTTAGGCATAGATGCATGCTGGATAGCGGTCTATGTACTTTGTCGTAATGCCCAATTAAATCTCACAATATTCATCATGTCATGTATGTGCATTGTTATGCCCTCTCTATTTGTCAATTGCCCGACTGTAATTTGTTCACCCAACATGCTATCTTATGGGAGAGACACCTCTAGTGAGCTGTGGACCCCGGTCCATTCTTTTATACTGAAATACAATCTGCTGCTATTGTTCTACTATTTTCTTGCAAACAATCATCATCCACACTATACATCTAATCCTTTGTTACAGCAAGCCGGTGAGATTGACAACCTCACTGTTTCGTTGGGGCAAAGTACTTTGGTTGTGTTGTGCAGGTTCCACGTTGGCGCCGGAATCTGCGGTGTTGCGCCGCACTACATCCCGCCGCCATCAACCTTCAACGTGCTTCTTGACTCCTACTGGTTCGATTAAACCTTGGTTTCTTACTGAGGGAAACTTGCCGCTGTGCGCATCACACCTTCCTCTTGGGGTTCCCAACGGACGTGTCAATTACACGCATCAAAGCTCTGAGGATTGCACACGGAAATGCCCCACAGAACACGTTGCGGTACCTTTACGGTACCATGAGCGGTAGTACCGCTTGAGAGCGGTAGTATCGCCCACGGTACCGCTCAAGTACCGTAACGCGTTACGGTCGTACCGCTGTGGTACCGCTTCGGTACCGCTTCGAGTCTAGTAAGCTCTGGACCCTGTTGCGGTACCTCGAGCGGTACCACAAGCGGTAGTACCGCAGTGTGTCCACGTGGACAAGTTCAGTGGGGATTCGAACTCAGAGCGGTAGTACCGCTTCCAGAAGCGGTAGTACCGCTTAGGCAAAAACAGCAGGTAACGGTTGGATTTGGAGGGACCTATATAAAGGCCCCTTCTTTCCCAGCTCGCCCTAGCTCTTCTCTCTCTCTCCTCCATTGTTGCTGAGCTCAAAATTGAGGGGATCTCCTCATTCACCCAACCAATCTTGCTCATACTTTTAGAGGTGGTGGAGGAGACCCCGATCTATCATTCTACCGAGAGAAAGTTCACCAATTCGTGGTACTCCTTAGTGGATCTTGGTGTTAGGGTTCCTTTGGTGGAAGAGCTTCTTGGTGGAGCATTGGAAGAGCTTCTTGGTGGAGCATTGGAAGAGCTTCTTGGTGGAGCATTGGAAGGGTTCCTATGGTGGAGCATTGGAGATGTGCAGCTATGGAGTCTAGCTTGGTGATGTACTAGCTCCATAGGGTGTTGGGAGCATCCTTGTGTGTGGAGCTCGCCCCAACCTTGTGAAGGAATCACCGCCTCGACCAGGTGCCTTAGTGGAAGAGGGAGAGCACCTCCGTGGAGCTCTCTCGAGGAAGAAGGTGAGGCCTTCCTTCGTGGTGTGGCCGTCTAGTCTCTTTTGTGAGACTAGCACCTCCTCAACGCGGACGTACTTCTCGTTGTGGAAGGAAGCTGCGGTAAACAAACCTCGCCTCGCCTCCGCGCCCTCCGGTTGTCTCGCTCCTTACTCTTACTATCTTGTTGATTCCTTTACTTGTTGCACATGTCCTAGCATCATTGTAGGAAAACCGCTATTGCTAAAGTTATCACCTTTACCTTCTGTTGCGCTAAAATTGAAAAGGGTTAAAACTTGCTGTAGCGCCATTCACCCCCCTCTTGTTCGCTACGATCCATTCACATGGGTGGGTGAATTACTAGCACTAGCACATGGATTTGTAGAGCAATAAGGCATAGAAGGTAGTTCACCACAAGATAAATCAATAGCATGAGTGGGTGAACTAAAAGCACTAGCACATGGCAAAATAGCATTTTGAGAGGTGGTGCTAGTACTCACATGAGGCTCACAAGATTTTACCTTTGACATGATAGCCTCATGAGCCAACTTTAGCAAATCATGAGAGACTAGAAGATCATCATGGGAGCTAGAAAGCTTTCCATGACTTTCTTCCAATTTCTCATAATTTCTTGTTAGCAAAGCAAGTTGAGCCCTTAGCTCAACATTCTCCTTCAAGATGGATGCTTCACAAGAGGTAGAGTTAGTAGCACAAGCATTATCAATTATAGCACAAGGAGAAGGCAACTTAGCAAGCTCAATTAGGTTGAGAGCCTTAAATCGCTCATGTGACTCGGTGAGTTTGATGAGCTCACTCTCAATGGTCCTAGAACCATTTTTGAGAAGCTCAAAATCCTCAAGGAGTTTAGCATGAGCAATTACTAGCTCATCATTTTTAATTAGAAAATCATGTGCCACCTCTGAAGCTCTATCACGAGATTCCTTTACTTTAGATAGCTCTAGAGTAAAGGTCTCCTCAAGAGATTCATTGGTGGTTTGTTGTTCTTCAAGAGCTTCACTAAGAGTTGCAATCTCGTTTGCATACTCGCGCTCATGCCCTTCAATTTTCTCAATAAGTTGTGTGCTCTCAATGGCAAAAGCCAAGATTTTCATGAAGTTAGAGAAAGCAAATTTCTTATCATGGAGAGCATGGAATACTAACTCACCCATCACGTTTAAGGAAGCAACATTAAGTTCTTCCATATCATCCTCATCATCACTAGATATATAGGGTTCCAAGGAAGGAGATACCTTAGAAGCCTTGGCCATAAGGCAAGTGTAGGGACCATGTGGTGATGAAGAGGATGAAGTAATTGAAGCTCCATCCAAGATCTTGTCTTGGCCCATAGCATCTTCGGTTTCCTCTACATTGTTAGTCACACACATACTAGAGGAAAGCAAAGTATTTTCATTATGGCAACAAGACAAGGCAAGCATACCATCATGGGATGAAAATATGCAAGGACTACCAACACTAGCATGTAAAGCATTTAGAGTGCTATAAGTGTTCAAGTCCAAAGATGAAACATTGCAATGGGATAGGGATGAAGAATCATCAAGAGAAGGCTCACCATCAACAATGCAATGTGATACGTCCATTTTGCATCACTATTTTATATCATAAATTACTGTTATTCATTGATATATTTCATATTTAGAGATGATACTTATGTTATTTCACCTATTTTGCATGTTTCATGATTATTGGAAAATCACTCACCGGAGTCAGGATTCTGCTGGAAAAAGCACCGTCAGAATGCAATATTTATGAAGATCAACAACTGACGGAAATTACACCGAAGATCTTAGTTCTCCAGAAAAGGGAGCCAGCCAAAAGGAGAGGCTGAGGAGGGCCGCCATGGCCCCCCCATAGGCCGGCGCGGGCCCCAGCCTGGTCGCGCCGCCTTGTGGGGAGGGGGCCCACAGCCCCCCTCGGTCGCCTCTCTTCCGCGTACTTCATCTTTCCGAAAACCTAAGGTACGGGGGATAATCGCGAGGAGACATAGCCGCCTCTGCGGGGCGGAAAACACCAGAGAGAAAAGAGCTCTCCGGCAGGCTGAAACCCGAAATTCCCTCCCGGAGTGGGAAATCGATGCCATCGTCACCGCCATCGAGCCGGACTTCATTGGGATCATCATCACCATCATCTCCACCACCGTCACCGTCATCTCCACCGCTGCACCTCGTCACCGCTGTAACATCTAGGGTTGAATCTTGATTATTTCATAAGGGAAACTCTCCCGGTATTGATTACTCCTTGTTATTGATGCTATTGAGTGAAACCATTGAACCAAGGTTTATGTTCAGATTGTTATTCATCATCATATCACCTCTGATCATGTTCCATATGATGTCTCGTGAGTAGTTCGTTTAGTTCTTGAGGACATGGGTGAAGTCTAAATGTTAGTAGTGAACTATGGTGAGTAATATTCAATGGTTTGATATTTAAGTTGTGGTGTTATTCTTCTAGTGGTGTCATGTGAACGTCGACTACATGATACTTCACCTTTATGGGCCTAGGGGAATGCATCTTGTATTCGTTTGCTAATTGTGGGGTCGCCGGAGTGACGAAACCTAAACCCCGTTGGTATATCGATGCGGGAGGGATAGCGGGATCTCGCAGTTTAAGGTCGTGGTTAGATTTATCTTAATTACTTTCTTGTATTTGCGGATGCTTGCAAGGGGTATAATCACAAGTATGTATTAGTCCTAGGAAGGGCGATGCATTAGCATAGGTTCACCCACACAACACTTATCAAAACAATGAAGATTAATCAGCTGTATGAAGCGAAAGCACTAGACTAAAATCCCGTGTGTCCTCAAGAACGTTTGGTCATCATAAGTAAACAAACCGGCTTGTCCATTGTGCTAAAAAGGATTGGGCCACTCGCTGCAACTATTACTCTCGCATTTTATTTACTTGTACTTTATTTATCTGCTATATCAAAACCCCCTGAATACTTGTCTGCGAGCATTTACAGTGAATCCTTCATCGAAACTGCTTGTCAACACCTTCTGCTCCTCGTTGGGTTCGACACTCTTATTTATCGAAAGTACTACGATACACCCCCTATACTTGTGGGTCATCACAATGTTCATCACCACTCACCATATCAATACCTTGTGTCTTACCACACTTTGGTGAAGTGGAAGGAGTGCGATCATCCTCAATGGTCTTGGACCCACCATATGTATCTCGAAGCTTTGTCCAAAACTCGTGAGCACTCCGGAAAGGCGCGATGGAGGAAATCACTACATGACTCACAACATGGCAAAGCACTTTAGTAGCTTGAGCATCTAGATAAGAGTTTTTCTTCTCCTCAAAGGTTGGATTTTGTGGATCCTTAGGAGGAGAAAAACCCATATCAAGAATTCGCTCCACATGTGGGTGCATGCCCCTAAAATAATCAAGCATGCATAATTACCAAGCATCATAATTAGTGCCATCAAATGTAAAGGTGGAAATGTGCACTAATCCTCTAGCCGACATCATACTCTCTAGGCGGTGAAGCCCAACAAGATAAGAGAGCCCTAGCTCTGATACCAATTGAATGTACTAGGACGTCGCCTAGGGGGGGTGAATAGGCGGTGTATAAAAACTTCTACTTGAGAGCTAAACTAGGCGGAATAAAACTAAGCATGTGTTTACTAGTTTAGCTCAAAGCCTATCAACTAGGGGTTTGCCTAAGAGCACCAACAACCTATGCTAGCATGATGAGCAACAAGGTGATAACAAGCTAGGTATAGCACATCAATCAAGATAGATATAACAAGGTAAAGCGCATAGGTGAAGGAGCTTGGTTTGAGAAGTAACCGGTGCACGAGGAGACGACGATGTATCCTGAAGTTCACACCCAAGGGTGCTACGTCTCCGTCTGGAGCGGTGTGGAGGCACAAGGCACTCCAATGAGCCACTAGGGCCACCGTATCTCCTCGAGCCTTTTCACCAAGGGGAAAGCCTCGATCCACTAAGGGACCCTTGAGGGTGGTCACCGAACCCGTACAAGCTTGGGCAAAACCCCAAGTATCAAGCTTGAGGCAACTCCACAACACGGAGGCTCTCAAGTACAAGGCCACAGAGGCTACAACACGCCACACCAGGCAACAAAGCCACCAAGACACCAACGCGCCACAACCGGCTCCAAAACCACAAAGGCTACCACACTCCACAAAGGCAACAACGCCACAAAGGCTACAACGCCACAAAGACGACAAGGCCACAAAGGCTACAACGCCACAAAGGCTAGAACACCACAAAGGCAACAAGGCCACTAAGGCAACAACACCACTAAGGTCAACATGCTTTCTACGAGATCGAAACCCCGGAGAGAACCCAAACCGATGCACCTAATGCAATGGCTAAGAACACCACTAAGATGCCCAAGTTCTTCTCTCCCAAATTCCAACAAAGCTACAAAAGCTATTGGGGGAATAAGGGAGGAAGAACAAATATGTGGAGAAACACCAAATAACTCCAAGACCTAGATCTAGCAAGATCCCCTCACTTGGAGAGGGATTCAATTGGTGAAGCTCTAGATCTAGGTCTCCTCTCTCCTTTCCCGCAAAAATATGCAAGAAATAGCGGGGGGATTAAGAGGAGGAAGAAACAACTCAAGGTCAACAATGGAGGAGAGAGAATGGAGAGGAAGAAGTGTTTGGGTCGGAGGTGGAAGAGGGGTATAAATAGGGGGCCCAAAATATAGCTGTTGGGGGCTGGAAAAATGGTCAGATTCGCCCCAAGCGGTACTACCGTTTTTCCCCCAAAAAGCAGATCTGAAAATCGGGCCAAAACCGGTAGTACCGCTCTGCGGAGCGGTACTACCGCTCGTGTTCAAAATCAGTGCAAAACAGAATATGTGTGTGAGAGAGAGGGAGCAGGCAGCATGCATGCGGTAGGGCGCGCGCGTGAGAGAGCAGGGAGCAGGGCGAGGGTGGGGCCAGGCGGGCTGCAGCGCGCCAGGCAAGTGGAGAGCTTGGGCGGGAGCTAGTGGGGCCGGCAGGTGCCTCTCCCGCACGGAGGGAATCGAGGCACGGGCGGGAGCTGTCGACGCGCGGGTCAACGCGTCGGGAGCGAGCGGCGGGAAAACCTATACACCGACCAGGTCGGTGGCTACCGGCCACCGCACACCCCCTGGTCGGGTATGGGCCGGCCCATTTGGGTCTGTTTAGCCTGTGCAGTTCGTTTTTCTTTTTTCTTTTTTCTTTTCTGGTTTCTTTTTCTGTATTCTATTCTTTTTTATTGGTTTTTGTTATATTTTTTCAGATTCGAAAATTTTAATTTTTAAAAATTGTTCAAATTGAGAAAATGTTTAAATTCAAAAATGTTCAAAATTGAAAATCGTTCAAATCTAAAAACCGTTCAAATTTGAAAACCATTCAAATTTAATTTTTGAAAAATGTTCAAACTTTGAAACTGTTCAAATTTTAAAATTGTTCAAACTTTGAAATTGTTCAGTTAAAAATGTTCCAATTTTAAAAATGTTCAACTTTAAAAAATGTTCAAATTTTAAAATTGTTCAAATTTAAAACTGTTCAAATTCTAAAATTTGTTCAGTTTTGAAAATGTTCAAATTTTACAGAATATTCTATCTCAAAAAATAGTTTTGTATTTCCAAAAAAGTTGTTAGATTTTAAAAACAAAAATATAAACAGAAAAGATAAAACAGCAAAAAGGAAAGAAAAAGGAAAAAAAGCTTACCTGTTGGGATGGGCCGCGGCCCACTGAACCGCCCCGAGTTGCGGGGGTGTGCGGTGCCTTGCACCGACCGACCAGGTCGGTGTACACCACGTCCCGCGAGCGGCGGCATGCGAGCGAGCGGCGGGCTGGCGTGGGCAGCGGCGGCCCAAAGGGGAGGCGGCCTAGTGCGGGCGCGGTGGGCGCGGGGTGAGCTGGGCCAGAGGTGGGAGGCTGTGCGGGCCAGGGAGTGGGGCGCGGCCCAGTTGACGGCTGGAAGAAGAAAACGAGAAAAAGAAAAAAGAGAAAGATGGGCCGGTACTACCGCTTTGGTACCAGGCCGGTACCGTAAAATGTACGGTAGTACCTGGCTGGTACCGGCCTGGTACCGCTCCGGGTCCAGTAAGCCTGAAAGGGCTGTGCGGTACTGGGCCGGAAGCCCAAGCGGTACTACCGCCCCTTTTTTTCTTTTTCTTTTTCTACGAAATGGAAAATGCGATAACTCGGGGTAGAAAACTCTGAATGACATGAAACCAATTTTGTTGGAAAGAGGGCGACAAGAGCTACCACTACAAAAGGTGAAAACAAGGAAAAGAGTGAGTGATGATTTTCTCATTGTCATAGAGGTGTAACCTCTCAATATGGTATATCGGGAAAATCATCACCCTCGCACATGCAACATGCGATGCAACCGGAATCCGTTTCCGATGAGCTAGAGCTTGCCATGAGAATGAACACAAGCTCTAACTCATCTCATGGATAAGAACCAAGAACAACCAAGAAACACGATGCAATGCATGCAAGGTTTGAGCTCTCTCCAATGATGCGATCCACTATCCTATCGAGCACAAACCTTGTCCTTGCGCGTTCCTATCGAATCGGCAAGCTCCGTCTTCATCCTCTTCATCATTGTACATGCCACCGTCTTCCTCCAACATACACGCCACCGTCTTCTTCCATCTTGTATGCACGCCACCGTCTTCATCCATCTTCTACGCCGTCTTCATCTCTCTTCATCTTCAACACCGTCTTTGTCTCTCTTCGACACCATCTTCGTCATTGTACTCTGTCTTCTCCATCTTACAACCTTGAGTCCAACACATGGCTATGGACTTGACCTAAGATTGATTCTCAATGCAACCGTTAGTCCATAGGGATTGTCATCAATTACGAAAACCACACATGGGGTAATGGACATGTTCTTTCAGTGGTCAATCTCGCTACGGGTGAGTAGGTATCGAAGAAATCTTCGCCTTCCTTTTGGGTATAGCCTTTGGCTACAAGCCGAGCTTTGTACTTCTCAATAGTACCATCAGCTCGAAGCTTCTTCTTAAATACCCATTTACATCCTACAGGTTTGCACCCATAAGGACGCTCAGTTAACTCCCACGTTCCATTAGTCAAGATGGAATCCATCTCGCTTTGAACCACCTCCTTCCAGTAGTCTGCATCAGGAGATGCGAGAGCTTCTGAAATGGTAGTGGGAGTATCATCCACAAGATACACAATGAAATCATTACCAAAAGACTTTGCAGTCCTTTGTCTCTTACTCCTTGTGGGAGCTTCATTGTCATCTTCATCAGAATCTGAACTCTCATCATCAGATTCCTCATCAGACTCCATAGGAGTTTCATGTATTGGATCAGATTCCCAACTAGACATGCCATGCATATCTCTCATAGGAAATATATCCTCAAAGAATGTAGCATCTCTTGATTCAAAGATGGTGCCAACATTCATGTCGTCCTCCAGATTTCACCACAAGAAATCTATAAGCAATGCTATGGGCAGCATAGCCAAGAAAGACACAGTCCACGGTTTTTGGTCCAAGCTTTCGCTTCTTGGTGATTGGCAAATTCACTTTAGCCAAACAGCCCCAAGTTCGTAGGTAGGAGAGTGTTGGTCTTTTCTTTTCCCATTCCTCATAAGGGGTAATCTCTTTATTCTTGGTTGGAACACGGTTTAGGACATGACACGAAGTCAATATAGCCTCCCCCACCATTCCTTGGATAAACCCGAAACATCTAACATGGCGTTAACCAAATCTGTTAGAGTACGGTTTTCCTTTCCGCAATCCCATTGGATTGTGGGGAATTGGGAGGCGTCCTCTCATGGATTATACCATGTTCCGCACGGAATAAATTGAACTCATTAGAAAAGTACTCTCCACCACGATCGGACCGAACCCTTTTTATCTTTCTTTCAAGTTGGTTCTCAACTTCAGCCTTATAGATTTTAAAGAAATCAAGAGCCTCATCTTTAGTTTTCAGGAGATACACATAACAATACCTAGTGGAATCATCAATCAAAGTCATGAAATATTTCTTTCCACCTCTTGTCAACTCACCATTCATCTCACATAGATCTGAATGTATGAGCTCTAGTGGTGCCAAGTTTCTTTCCTTCGCGGGCTTGTGAGGCTTGCGAGGCTGCTTTGCTTGCACACAAGCATGGCACTTAGAGCCTTTGACAAAGGTGAATTTCGGAATTAAACTCATATCGGCAAGCCGCGTCATACAACCGAAATTAACATGACAAAGTCGTGAATGCCAAACATTAGTTTCATTAACACTAGTGCTTACATGGTTCACAACATTATCACGAAGTCTTCTAGAGAGAAGCGAAACATTCCCTCACATTCATAGCCCTTTCCAACAAAAGTTCCATACTTAGACAAGTACAACTTTATTGGACTCAAACACCAACTTAAACCCATCTTTCATAAGACGGGAGCCACTAACGAGATTCTTCTTGATAGAAGGGACATGCAACACGTTCTTCGGTTGCACGATCTTTCCCGAAGTAAACTTCGGATCTACCGTGCCAACACCACGAACAGTAGCATGTAACCCATTTCCCATCATTACTTGAGGAACCTCGGGCACTGATAAGAGGTAAACATGGAGATGTCGGCACACACATGAACATTGGCACCTGTATCAACCCACCATTCCGTGGGCTGAAACACCGAAAGAACGATGAGGTAATATATTACCATACCTGTAGTTCCTTCCTCTGTGTTGCCAATGACCATGTTGACAGAATTTGAGTTACGTCCGGCTGACATTTCTTTCCTTTGCGTTGTGGACAGCGATTAGCCCAATGGCCTGTCTCGCCACACACCCGACAAGGATCTTTCTTCTCCGTTTTCCCCTTCTTCTTGAAGTTGGTAGTACGGGAGACTCCCTTGTTCTTTCCCTTGGACTTGTGGGCATTTTTCGCACCATATTGGCAGCGGAACGTCCATCGGTTCCTCCGGTGTGTTTGTCTTTTGCCCTCGCCTTCTCCTCAACATCCGAGAGAGCCCATGATATTCTCAACGAGAGAACTCATGCCTCCGATGTTTCGAGAAAGTGGCAAAGTTCCTCCATGAAGGGGAAGCTTAGCGACAATGCATCCCGCGACAAACTTGTCCAGGTAGCACACACTTGAGGAGCTCAAGTTCCTTTGCCATGATCTGTATCTCATGAGCCTGTTCTACTACAGATCGGTTCTCAACCATTCTGTAGTCATTGAACTGCTCCATAGCATGCAGTTCACCTCCGGCATCGACGGCACCAAACTTAGCGTCCAGTGCATCCCACAGTTCCTTCCCATTTCGTATGTGCAGATAAGCATCAACCAACTTGTCTCCAAGCACACTTAGGACGGCACCCACAAAGATTACGGTGGCATCCCCGAACGCTTTATCCTCGTCGAGAGTAAGCGGACCTCGCGGGAGTACCATCCGCAATACGGTGCACGCCCATAGCAGTGAGCCACAAGAGGGTCTTATTCTGCCATCTCTTGAAATGAGAACCTGTAAACGGGCTCGGTTTGAGCGCAGCAGCAAAACCAGACGGTGAAAATTGCCTAAGCATATAAGGTTTTTGGATTGTTGGATTATTAGGCAATTTCCGTGTGAGTTTAATTACCGAAAGCAACATTACAGATGCACAAGCATACTTAACCACACACATCAGACTAAGCACATGCATCAGATCTGAACATGGAACAAGTAGCGGTGCAAGGTAGGAGAGGAAAAGCACGTACATCGCGACCAGGAAGGTCGCACCAGCAGACACCACCACCACCATGGGTATTGTTGATGTCGCCCATGGTGTCAGTCGGAATCGTCGATGAAGCGATCGAACCGGCGAAGATGAACACGAACAGCGAGCGAGCGATCGCGCCGAGACGCTCCCCAAAAACCTTATCGCACGTCTCCCGGTGCGGGATCTCAACGGACGGGGTTTCGGAGGCCTGCTCTCCGGACGGCTGTGCACGCGGTCGCCGGGATGGGGAAGACTAGAGAGTAAGCGCAGCAAAAGGAACTTCTGCGAGAGAGATACTAGAGAGTACGATGTTCTCCAGATCTGATCGGTCTCCTTGTATAGCCTGGGAGGAGAGCCGCCCCGACCGCGTTGCCACGCGTAGGAAGCCAGGGACACGCGGCGAACGTGCACATGCAGGCCGACACGTACCCAACTCAGTTGGTGCACCAAGCAAAAATTGAGGCTTCCTTGAGTGTGTCTCGAACTCGAGTCACGAAACGCGACGTGCGTGGCGTGGCGTGGCGTGGCGTGGCGTGGCGAGGCGGGGCGGGGCGGGCGGAGGAGGAGGAGTGCGCGAGGGCTCTTTCTATTCTCACTCACTTGGAATGACTAGAACAGCAGCTCTTATATATCACTCCAACTCTCTCCCAACTAGCAATGTGGGACTAAACTTTGTCCCCCAGAGCTGTTCCAAGCTGCCAACGTGATGGGCCTTGAGATTTCAGAAATTATAGACTACATGGGCTGCCTTACTGGGCTGCAGCCCATCTACATTCAACAGAAAAGCCATAAGCATGTCAGGATACGAATGTCACGCGCTGTGTGCATATAGTTAGGGTTGAAAATGAAACGGAAACTTTCCGTCCGATTCCGAAGAAAAAGGAAATGGAGGGCTAAATACGGAAAAGGAAGCGGCATTTTGCGGAAAGGAAACGGAAACGGCAAAAGCATAAATGGAAACGGAAAAGAAAACGAGGGAGCTCTTTCCGACGGAAACGGAAACGGCAGAGGAAATTCCGGAAAAATAAATACGGAAAGTTTCCGGAAATATAACCCAGAGAGGCCCATGCGTTTAGTAGGTTTATATTTACACATGAAATCGGGCTTGGCCACGTATCAAATCCACTAATTACTCTAATCCTAATCACTACGTATATTTATGTGAACTTCCGTGCTTCTCGAAGTGTTAAACTACGTGTGTTACTTTATGTTGAATTGCCACTTGTCGAAGTTAAGTGATATATCTTTTCTTCTTATTTATTTCTTTATGTATCTCTTTCGGTCTACGAATAAAGATATTATGCCGCATTGTGTTGTGGCAAATATCCGTTTTGGTAACGTATCCGCTACATATCCGTTTCATATTCATATCCGATGATTTCTGTTTCCATATTCGTTTCCGGGGATTCCGGTTCCATTTTCGATTCCGACATGATAGAGGGAAACAAAAACGATAGGACATGTTTCCGTCCGATTCCGTTTCATTTTCAACCCTACATATAGTAGGTCGCAGCCGTGTTCTAATTGTTCTTTTTACATATATTTTTCAGAAATCTTCAATTTAATGTGAGGTTTCAATGAAATTTTAGGTTCATGGCAAGTATGGAGGCCCTCACACCAGCTGGATAAGATTAATTTTTTTATGTTTTACACATTTCTTCATTGGTGCGGTTCAATGAAAGGTGTGATGTGTGGTGGCCAAGTTCATTCCTTGACCACGTTTGCACAAGTGTTATTATTACGTGCACACCCTAGCCAGTATCGGTGATGACGAGAAGGATGATAAGCGGCAACGGTTGAAATGGAAGACATGGAACTTGAGGCCTTGAGCCAAGCTTATTGGGTTAGGGTGTCCAATGTTTTTCCTCCGGCTGCAACACACTGCCATGTTTCATATCATTAATAAATAATTATTACATTCTTTTACATTGAAATCAAGCCAGTATTAATAAATTATTACAACCTTCTCCATCACAAATAGAATAATACAGTACATAGAAATCAAACCAGTATGAAATATAAACAACCTGCACAGTAACATAATAGTATCACGAGCTAGACGGGCACGTTATTTATATTAAGAGACGTATATTAAATAAGTAAGACATGACCGTCTCGCTGAAACGATCGACATACCGCTTGTCCACGGACGGAAGGAAACCAAGCACGGATGAAGATTCTACTTCATCAGCTCGACGACCCAGGAGCTGCTGCATATGTAGGTGGCATTGACGCTGACAAACCCGGCTGTCCCGGCCAGCTCTTGGAACTCCCTGAGACACCTCCCCTTGCCGCCGGGTGTCTGCGTGAGCATGAGCATGTCTAATCCGAACGCCGTCCTCGCCACGGGCGTCTCATCCGGTTTCTCCGGCAGGACGCTTTCCACGAGGATCACCTTGCCATGCGCAGGCAGTGCGTCGTAGCAGTTCCTCAGAAGCTTGGTGCAGTGCTCGTCGGTCCAGTCATGGAGTATCGCCTTCATGAAGATGGCGTCCCCAGAGGGCACCTTGTCGAACATATCGCCGCTCACGTGCTGCACGCCTGTGAAAGACGGCGCATCGGAGATGACGTGAGGGAGGTCGAAGTTGACCCCCTTGATGTGCGGGTACCTGGAAGTAATGGCGTGGATGGCCGCGCCGAGGCCGCCGCCGACGTCGACGAGCGTACGCACGGCGTCGTCGAAGCCCGTGTAGAACTCGAGGAGCTTCCCGATGACGATGGTGGAGTAGCTCTTCATCGCCTCGTTGAACACGCGGTTGAATCGTGGATCCACACCCTGGTATTCGAACAGCGTCATACCGTATGCCTTCACGAAGGGCTGGCCACCGTCCAGGACCGCGTCCTTCAGATGATACCAGGTCTCCATAAGGACCTTGTCGTTCATGACGACGAGCGGGCCCAAGGACACGCCGTCCTTGTTTGGGGTGAGCCACTTGCACACCGGCGCGGCGCCGTACCGCCGGGCGAGGACGCCGTCCTTGCCTTGCTGCACCTCGCATGAGACGACGTTGTACGACGCCAGCAGCCGCAGCATGCGGTCCACCATCGCCGGGGCGTCTGGGTTAGCCGACGAAGGCGATGGCAGCCGTGCCGCCACCTCGCACGGTGACAACATCTTCCCGCCTGCGGAGACCAGGATCTCGAGCATGCCCAGCTCGATCACGCTCTTTAGGGTCATTGGCAGGATTGGCGCCAATGACAGGTGCACCGCGTACATGAACGCCTCCATGTCGGCGGCCATTTCCGCGGCGGCAGAGCCCATTAGTTAATTGTCTACCACTTTAGGCACCTTAATCAGTGGGATGGTTGCTGTGTAAGCGAAACGATTTACTTACTTATTTATAGAGGTAGCGTCACGCGAGTGTGTGTGTGTGTGGTAGCTGCGAGGTGGTCACGTGGTGGTAGCTGGGCAACAGGGCAAGCTGGCTACAGTCATTTGTAGCTGGACATGCTGGCTACAGTCATTTTTGCCTCTCGGGCCAGGCGTCCACGCCCTCGCGACTGTAGATCATCTAACTCGGCTCCCGTATGGAGCTTTGGTATGGGGGGGCGCCGTCGGTGCCTCCAATATGAAAGTAAACTTAAACAAAGTTTAAAGTAATTTAGACGAAATTAGTTTAAACAGAACGAAATTACAAAGAAATATTTGGAATATGGTAAAATAAAACTAAACTAGCCTAAATCTAGCAGCCGAAGCGACGGTAGAACACTGTGTAGTCCTTGTTGTCCCTGTCGTCGTCGTCCTTTAGCGTGGGGCTCCTGCCCTGGACGTCATCGCCTCGCCGGCTGCTGACCTGGCCTAGGTCGCCCTGGTGGCTCGGGCCGAACTCGTCGTCGTTGTCGAGGTTGATGAGGAGGAGGCGACAGGCGCTCTCATGTGCCTCCCTCTTCGCCTCGGCCTTGGACCAGAACTCCAGGGACACCGGAGGCACCTCCATGAAGGAGGCACGCATGGCCATCCGCTGGCCTGTGAACTCATCCAGGTCATCGTTGGCCTAGAGTGCGATCTGGGTCGTCGCTTAGTCCACGAACGGTATCCACTCTGGCTCATGCTTGACTGGCGCGTCACGTAGCTCTCCCTTCGGCTTGACGAGGAAGAAGCATCCACGTGGGGCGCAGGGTGGGCTTGTAGCGGTGTCTGCGGATCGCGGATGATGATGATGCAACCACCATACTCGTCCTTGATGATGACGAGGGGAGATGCGCGGGAACGAGGGGTCAGCGCGGTCGATGTCGCAGAGGCCAAAGAAGACGATCTCGACATGGACAAAGAAGAGGACGCCGACAACATCCGCCATCGAGCCCATCGACGGTCAGGAGATGGTGGGTAGCGCAACCAAGGCTCGTTGCCCGCTGCGATGTGGTCAAGGACGGTGGCGAGCGTCCTCCACAGCGCTTCCCACCACAGCCTCTGAGCGGCAGCGTTCTTGTTCTTGAGCGGGTAGCCTTCACCGTCGTAATCCGCGAGCTCCCGCTTTTGGTATTCGTTGTTAGTAAGGTTGGAAAAAAGCGCTAGGCGAGGCGATGCTTAAACGGCGTAGGCGCAGTCTAGGCAAACATAGTTTATACCATCAAGTGTGTATGTAGGTTATTATATGTGAATAAACATTAATTTAGAGCATGTAAATGTGTAAATTTCTAATAACTACCGTGAAAATAATGCCCATCTAACTCGGTCGTGAAGTATTGCATGATTTCTTATTGTGGAAGACAATTTCTTGGTTACACTGTCTAGACTTTCGCTTATGCCCTAGGCGAGGCGTTTGTCCATCGCCTATTGCCTAAGCGTCGCCTTGTCCAACATAGGTTGTTAGCAAGCTGGTTAGCATCCTGTATCAAACTTAGACGTTTGGAGCTTTAGGGCTTTATTAATTTATAGTTGGACACCTTTATCTTATGCATAAAAAAAAGTGTACTTAGCCAAGTGCCTGAAATAATTTAAGATATAATTACCACAAGGTTAGGATCCTGATGGCTGCAAACAACTGAAGATTGTATATTTAAAAATGCCAAGAAGATTTCTCTGCCACAAGACAATTAATGATGAATGGATGATTGACTTGCACCGAACCTGAACCTACAAGAAATACCGGAAAAGCTAGACTTACGGAATCCTTCTCACGGAAGACCTACGGACGGACGTGGTAACATACGGTTGGCTAATTTGTTGTTCCCTTCCGTGATTTTAGACTAGTCACTATGGAAAGTATCAATATTCAATACACTAGTATCATGCACATGATACTAGTTTATGATACTAATCCCCACAATGTATAGTATCATAAGATAGTATCATCATATTTAATGTTTTGTAGAATCTCAATGCAAATATGTGTACATGATGTATTTGTCATTAAGTTTTCTAGCTTTACGTGCTATGATACAGTATCATAATATGATACCACACTCATCTCTCACCTCATTAATTGGTGTGTCACATCAGCTTTTTGGCAACATGGCATGCATGATACTGCTTATGATACTCCCATTGTGGCTAGTCTTAGGGCTGTCAATATCTGGCATGAGTCCACGTGAGTCCATAAGTTGCTTTCCGTAAAATTTAGTCCGTACGTGTGTAGCGTATACTCTCCTTGCATTGTAATGTCGGTTCTGTTGTCTTAACACTAGTAGAAAAAATGGATTCTATCTGAAGCTTTAGTCCCGGCTGTGTTTGGGCCCCGGAACTAATATGAATATTATTCCCGGCTGTGTGTGGACACGGGCACAACCTAGTCTAGTCCCGGGTTAAACATGACCTTTTAGTCCCGGGTTAAACGGGACCTTTTAGTCCCGGTTGGAGATACCAACTGATACTAAAGACCATCGTCCTTGGTAGAGGCTTCAAAATGGACCTTTAGTTCCGGTTGGTGATCCCAACCGGGACTAAATTTCCCTCCTATATATTACCATCGTCTTGACCGGCCTCTCTTCCTCCCTGGCTCCTCTCTATTTCTTCCCTGAAGAGCTCGAGTTCATGCCCATTTTTTCCACGATATGTCAAGATTTGGCAGTGCCCTATCTATCCAAGGGTTCTAAAAAGTTAGCAACTTCATCTTTCCATTTTCATTGCTAGTTTAGGTCATTTACTGATCTAGAAGGAGAGGGATTTGTGGGTTTAGTGCTTGTGGGAGTTTATTTGATTTATATGCAATTTGAGCTAAAATTAACTTCTTAGTTTGCATATGTGTAGATGTGATTTACTTAGTAATTCATCAAAATGACTATGGAGTAGAAAGTTTTCAAATCGGTGCATAGTTTTTTATTTTTTATTTTTGCAATAATAACATTTGGAGCCATATAGTTGTTTTGTTTTTCATTCCATGTGTGTTGTATGAGGCATGTTCCTGATTTTTTTTACATAAAGGGAATATATTAATATCTAAAGATACCAATTACACCCAGCCTCTACCACAACGCCCCATCCTAATGGCAGTACGGATGCACACAGCCAAAAAAGAAATAAAAGTCCTGCTACACCATTCTAGACCTAGCAACAGCAATACAACCACCACCGTGACAACACCTGAAGTATAGACTCTCCAAAAGCGACGCCTCCAAGAAGGGACCAGTGCACCAGCGCCGTCGTCGCCCGACCAAAGGTCTTATATTTTCACCCTAAAGATAGTCCCCACTCTCAAAACAATGCCTCCAACAAGAACATTGTCAGGCACAACCAGTTAAGGCCAGACCTTAGGTTTTCACCCTGAGAGGTAAGACTCTGAACTTCTGTTGTGCTGCCGCCCCCACATGCATACCACTGATGTAGAGCCGGAACGCCAAGAAGATCCCTCAGCATCACGGAGACTCGAACCTCCTTTAGCCAGTCCACCAATCCGGCCTTCATGATATTCCTTGTTCTGACTTCACCATGGACCAAAAAGTCACCGGATGTCAACACAGAATAGAGCTTCGCGCCGCTCCCTCCGGAACCAAACGGTCGGAATAAAAACATGGGTACGTGCGACCGAATACCACCCGATCTAGCAACTGCAGGCAAAAGATGCACTGTTCCATTTGCCAGCGGAGCTTTCCGTAACTCATCTCTCCAGCCAGATCAAAGCAAACTGACCTCCGGAAGATCTTCATCCTCGCATGCGAGAAACCCGAGGACCGCCACCAAAAACAAAACAAGATCAGAAGCCCCCACGCCGCCAATCCCTCCTGCCGGATCACCAAGGAAGAGGACAGCGATGCGGATCATGCGTACCGCCGCTGAATCGTTACCGGGGGCGGAGGCCGCCACCGCTCCACCGAATCCTCCATGGCTACCTACGGAGAGCCTCAGGCCCCGGCCAAGTAGCCGTGCCGCCCGGCTTCCTCCACCAGCGCTACATCACCTCCCATGGAATGCCGCCGCGGAAACCCTCTTCCCCACCTCGTCGATTCGACGGAGGGGGTGCCGCCACCATCAACATAGCTAGGCCGGGACCGGGGCCATGGCCGGGGCCGAGGCACGGGGGCCAGGGCCGAGGCCAGCGCCGGGGTCGGGGCCGCTGCCGGCATAGGCAGCGGCTGAGGACGACGGGCTGCGGGTTTCTGTGGGGCACGGGGGGAGGAGGAGCCTCCGCCGCCGCCCGGGAGTGGGGCGGGAGAGGGAGGTGGCGGGTTAGGGTTAGGGGAGTTCTTGATTGTTGAAATGGCCGATGATTATACTTTGGCACCATCTAGTGAGGAAGGTTTCATAAGCCATGGGATGAAGGTAGTATGTGTTGATAAAATGCATGTGTAGTTCATAGTTTAATTATGTATTTGATTCCTATTATTTTAGTTATAGTAGTATGTTGCATAAGAAATACACGAAGATCCCTATTGCGTTTAGAGTGTTGGGACATGGGTCTAGTTTTAGCATCGTGATGGAGTTTCTATTTTAGATCCCTATTGCATGTCATGAACTGATAATCTCATGCAAGACACACTATTATATAATTTGTCAGGGCACTTGTAACTTGAGAGAAGGGAATCAAGACAAGGGACAGGTCAAGACCTATTTGTAGTAGTGACCTGAATAGTTATAAGAAAACTCTTTTGTTAGTCGACCAGTTCTGACACAGGACCAAAAACGTCTGTAATATTATGATCTCTCTGCTAACAGAATTCTTCAAAGATAGGTTCTAAGCAGTCCCTAAGGACAAAAAATATGCTGTGATAGATACTCAAAGTATTTAAAGAAAATGTTTTAGACCATAGCATAACCAGATTTGGGCATACCGTGTAGTATAAAAGAGTGGCTTGTCGCGCTTGCCCACCAAAACGAGAGGCAACCGACTATGAGTAAACACTTTTCAAATGTGTAGCAAAAATAGTACTCCCTCCGTTTTATGAACCGAGATTTATCTAGATTCGAATGTATCTAAATACTAAATCGCATCTAGATCGATACATCTAAATTTTAGCAAATCGTGGACAAGTTTCATGACATAGAGGGAGTATAATAAAAGCAATGTCAATACTCAGGATTGTTTCAAGTCATAAGACACGTGGTACGGTCATAAAGGTTTAGGTGAGGTTGTAAAAAGAAGTCAAACAAAGCAACTACAAAGATCATGTGAAAATATTCACCGCCCTTCGGATGTCAACCTCGATAGCTCTACTACCATTCAAATTTTAGCTCCCCCTCATTTAGGTAAAGGCAGCCAAAAGTTTGAGCACATAAACTGATATAAATCTTTACAAATCTTTACTGATGGCCCATAAATCTTGATTGAAGCTCCAAAAATCTACCACCTGGAGCAAGATTGCAAAAGCAAGTTAGGAAGCCTTTGAATGAAGATTGGAAACAACTTCAGCCTTTGCTTCTGAAACACTCTCTGTCCATGGATTTAAATGCAACCGAAAATAATATCGGCATGCGGGAAGATCGGCATGCGAAAATAATATTGTGAAACTCCTACTTATTGTGGGTCTGCGGGGAGATCGGCATGCAAAAATAATATCTAGCTCTATTTGATACTACCACCAACTCAAGAATTTTCAAATTGAACTATATAAAAAAACGGAATTGCTAGAAATCAGGCGCCTGAGATTTATTAAATCTCAGTCACCTCATCCTCCATTAGATTAAGTACATCAAGATTTGTGCAAGCTTCCTGTTTTACCGTCATACTTTTTCTACATGGGCTGCACCCTTACATTTTTGGCCATGGGCTGCCGCAACTATGCTCTGTTGCTTTTGTCATGTGCTCCTTTCCTCTGCTTCTTTACCATGCATCTGTACTATGTAATTTAGCATATTTTTTCTTTTCTTTTTGTGTGCTTTGATGTTGTTCATTTTTTTTTAAAAAAAGCGACACATGTGTTGTAGCTAAGAAAAAAATCTGGACTATTGAATTACGTAATTATTCGAGACTTTTTCGAGTTGCATGTGGATCGTAAGTGTGATTTCTCCCGGTTGCATGTGGGTCATAATTAAGAGTTTTCCTAGTTGCAGATTTTTTTCAGTTGCATATAAGTGGCAACAGTTGCATGTGACTCGCAACTGAGATTTTTTTTATTTTGCATTGGGGTTGTAACTGAGATTTTCCAGTGCAGGGTGAATAGATATTTTTACACTTGCATGTGGGTTGTAAAGACTTTTTTGTTGCAAAGAGTGTAATGGATATTTTTTTCAGTTGCATGTGGGTCTCAATTGAGATTTTCTTAGTTGCATGTGGGTCGCAACTGGGAATTTTTCGGTTGCATGTGGGTCGCAAATGAGATTTTCTTGTTGCAAAAAGTGTAATGGATATTTTTCCCAGTTGCATGTGGGAGATTTTCTTAGTTGCATGTGGGTCGTAACTGGGAATTTTTCAGTTGCATGTGGGTCGCAACTGAGATTTTCTTGCTGCAAAGAGTGTAATAGGTATTTTTTCCAGTTGCATGTGGATCGCAATTGAGATTTTCTTAGTTGCATGTGGGTCGCAACTGAGAATTTTACAGTTGCATGTTGCATGTAGCAATTGAAATTTTTGTAGTTTCATGTGGGTGGCAGCTGTGTGGGTTGCAGTTTCCAGTTTCACACTGGTTGTAATTGTTTTTCTATTTTTTACATTGAAAAATGCAAGTGCGGAGATTTATTCCTTTTTCTCTAGTTCACGCTGAAGCGGTGTCAACTCCTGAACCTGATGTAACTGAACTAACTCATCTATACCAGGGAGAGCTAGGGACAGCAGATACAGACAGAAAAGAAAAGTACAGGGAAGGCCAACTAGTATGATTCCCGTGGTATTTGAGCCAGCTGCTTAGCAAGAGACAGCTAGTGAAGAGACAGTCTGTCGCCGTGCAACGACGTGGAGGAAAGCGATCTCAACTGGAGCTTGAAGGGCCGCTCATTTCCCCCCTCCCCAGCTCTCGCGAGTGAACAGTTCTTTTGAGAGTCGCTCTCTCTCTGCCGGCTCCCCTCTCCCTCTCCTCCGGCGGCCTCGTCGGTCGGAGTGACTGGGAGAGGGGAGGACGGCCCCCCTCTGTACATAGTAGTGTAGGGTTAGTTTTTCTTCCCGTAGTGGAGTTTGGCGAGATGCCGGTGGAGATCTGGTGGCCGACGCCAGCGGGCGGTGCTCGGCGGCCGGTGGTGGTGAGGCTTCTGCTTGCAGAGCTCCAGAGGGTGGAGACGGAAGTGAGCAGCAGCAACCCCTCACCCTCCACGAAGAATAAGCTCGACGCTGCTCCAGAGCTGCAAGATCTGGATGGCTCTGACGCTGTTCTTGCCGCCATGGGGGCAGGCGGAGCAGTTCGTCTTGAGATCTACCTGGATCTGGCAGGATCTGGAGCGAGCAGGGAAGATCCTTCTGCAGCGCCGGAGAGCCTCTGTGCTCTCGTCCAAGGAGTTCATCAGCGGAGGACTGATGCCGGAGGCCAACACCGCCCTGCCTCTGCTTCTCATGGTCGAAGGGCGACCCTCCTCAATCTCTACTTCCCGGAGACCAAGAAGTCCAAGGGGAAGATCTATAGCTTCCGCCACGACGTGTGACCAAGTGGTTCGTCCCCGGCGCCGGTGTCTGTTCTGTGGCGGAGGAACTCGTCGGCGACTCCCAGATGCGGTGCCGAGCTCAGAGGACTTGATTGCTTTTCTCAAATTCTTTCCGAGATCCTTTTTGTAAAAGCTCTGTCCTTATCCAGAAATCCCCTAAACTGTAGGGGCTTTTCTGCAAAATGTAACCACCGCTTTGGTAATACCAGTATCTTCTAGGGTCTTCCGACCCTATCCCTGTTCAAAAAAAAAACTGGAGCTTGACGTTGACTGAAATTCTAGCATGTCACTCCCTCCATAACATCCACTAGGCGAACCTGCTTAACATGGTACAACATAACATTAGGTGAATCTGTTCAAAACCAAATGAAATCGAGCCTACAAAAACTTTCATGGTAGAATCCCCTGAAGCCCTCCACGGTATAACAAACTTTAGAGCATCTTCACCGGCGGTTCCCAAATAGGATTCGGCAGGGGCGTCGGCAGAGCATCCTCTGTTTGGGGATGCTGCTCCCTCACCGGCGGCCCCATACGCTAGCCCCGATAGATTTGAAATTTAAAATAAAAATTTTAAAACAATATTCATACGAAGTTCCAACGAAATTTGTACAAATTTAACACGAATTTAAACTAAAACACTAAATAAAACATCTAGCTGCGCCGGGAGTCGAAGGCGCTGAAGTCCAGGTCGTCGCCGTCGTCGCTGGATGCCCCGATGGATCAGCTGTCGTCCTCGTCGGCTTTCTCCTCCTTCGGTGCCGGCAGCTCTGATGGTTCGGCGAGGTCGACAAAGTTGGCGCCCTGGTCCCTGGCGGACCACACCGCCGCCTGCCGCGGGTCGATCACGATATGCCGGTAGTCTTTGTCGACGGAGCGGCCGAGAATGAAGTTCTGGCCGGGAAACTCCTCCTCGTCGTCGTCGCCACAGAGGGCCGCCTGTGCCTCGGCCTCCTTCTCCCACCATGTCTTCTTCGCCGGCGGAAGTGGTGGCGAGGCTGCGGCGTCTCCTCCTTGACGCGGGGGCGGCGGCCCGACCCCGTCGTCCGACGGGCCGGAGCAGAGGACGCGCGCCTCACCTCGTCATGGATGACGACGCCTCCAGAAGGAGGCATGGGCGCGGCCGAGCGCGTGCGCACGACGGCAGACGATGATTCGGTGCGCGAGCTTCCGGACGCCGCGCTCCTTTCCGGCGCCCTCTGCAGAGTCGTCGCCGGCGCCATGCACGCCGCCTGCGGGAAGTACAGCGGGTCCTGTTGCTTGACGCCGCGGACGCGCTGGCGGAGCGTGTTGTCAATGTCGCGGCCGTACCACCAGGCACGACGGCCGACGGTGTTGAAGCGGCTGCTCGAGCGGTTGGCCGTCCGCACGAGCTCGACGACGTGCTCGTCTTCGAAACGTCGTGCCCAGGCCAGGCTGTCGACAACGTTGTCCGGCAAGCTCCTCTCATCCGGTGTCATCAAGCTCCGCCGTTCCCTGGCGAGGGCCCACGTCTGTGCTCCTAGCGGTGGCGACGGCGGCACGGCGAAGCCGCCGTTGGAGACGTGCCAGTCGTGTGGCAGTTTGTAATGTACTGGCATGGGGATGTGATGTCTACGGGAGCTTCTATTCTTGTAGACAGTGTTGGGCCTCCAAGAGCAGAGGTTTGTAGAACAGCAGCAAGTTTCCCTTAAGTGGATCACCCAAGGTTTATCGATCTCAGGGAGGAAGAGGTCAAAGATATCCCTCTCAAGCAACCCTACAATCACAACGCAAGAAGTCTCTTGTGTCCCCAACACACCTAATACACTTGTCAGATGTAAAGGTGCACTAGTTCGGCGAATAGATAGTGAGATGCAAGTAATATGGATGAGTATGAGTGGTAATAGCAATCTGAATAAAATATGGCAGCAAGTAAACATGCAACAAAACAGTAAACAAACGGAGATTCGATGCTTGGAAGCAAGGCCTAGGGATCCCGCTTTCACTAGTGGACACTCTCACCAATGATCACATAATAGGACTACTCTACACCCTCTTGTTGGATGATGAACACCACTAACTGTGTAGGATTACACGAACCCTCAATGCCGGAGTTAACAAGCTCCACAATATTCAATGTTCATATTTAAATAACCTTAGAGTGTAAGATGGATCAACACAATCACACCAAGAACTAGCATAGCATGCACACTGTCACCATCACACTATGAAGGAGGCATAAATCACATCAATTCTTATCGTGGCAATAGTTAACTTCATAATCTACAAGAGATTACAATCATAACCCACGCCAAGTACTACACGATGCACACACTATCACCATTACACCTTGCAGGAGGAATAGACTACTTTAATAACATCACTAGAGTAGCACATAGATGATATTCAACTAGATCACATAAAGAGAGAGATGAACCACATAGCTACAGCGGAGCCCTCAGCCCCGGGGGGGAATTACTCCCTCCTCATCATGGAGGCAGCGATGGCGGTGAAGATGGCGGTGGAGACGGCGGTGGAGATGACTCCGGGGGCAATTCCCCGTCCCGGCAGGGTGCCGGAACAGAGACTTCTGTCCCCCGAATTGGAGTTTTGCGATGTGGCGGTGCCCCTGGAGTCTTTCTGGAGTTTCGTCAAGAGGTACTGCGTTTTTAGGTCGAAAGGGGTTATATAGGCGAAGAGGCGGCGCAGGAGGGCTGACAGGGTGGCCTCACCCAAGGCCGGCGCGGCCGTGGTCCGGCCCACGCCGCCTTATGGTGTGGTGGCCCCCGGCCCCTCTCCGACTCTTCTTCGGTGTTCGGAGCCTTCCGGGAAAAATAGGAGGTTTGGCGTTGATTTCGTCCAATTCCGAGAATATTGCCCGAACAGACCTTTCCGGAACCAAAAACAGCAGAAAACAACAACCGGCACTTCGGCATCTTGTTAATAGGTTAGTTCCGGAAAATGCACGAATATGACATAAAGTGTGCATAAAACATGTAGATATCATCAATAATGTGGCATGGAACATAAGAAATTATCGATACGTCGGAGACGTATCGGCATCCCTAAGCTTAGTTCCTGCTCGTCCCGAGCAGGTAAATGATAAACACGGATAATTTCCGGAGTGACATGCCATCATAACCTTGATCATACTATTTGTAAAGCATATGTAGTGAATGCAGCGATCAAAACAATGTATATGACATGAGTAAACAAGTGAATCATATAGCAAAGACTTTTCATGAATAGTACTTAAAGACAAGCATCAATAAGTCTTGCATAAGAGTTAACTCATAAAGCAATAAATTCTTAGTAAAGGTATTGAAGCAACACAATGGAAGATTAAGTTTCAGCGGTTGCTTTCAACTTGTAACATGTATATCTCATGGATATTGTCAACATAGAGTAATATAATAAGTGCAATATGCAAGTATGTAGGAATCAATGCACAGTTAATACAAGTGTTTGCTTCTAAGATAGAGAGAAATGGGTAAACTGACTCAACATAAAAGTGAAAGAATGGCCCTTCGCAGAGGGAAGCATTGATTGCTATATTTGTGCTAGAGCTTTGGTTTTGAAAGCAAGAAACAATTTTGTCAACGGTAGTAATAAAGCATATGTATCATGTAAATTATATCCTACAAGTTGCAAGCCTCATGCATAGTATACTAATAGTGCCCGCACCTTGTCCTAATTAGCTTGGACTACCGGGATCATCGCAATGCACATGTTTTAACCAAGTGTCACAAAGGGGTACCTCTATGCCGCCTGTACAAAGGTCTAAGGAGAAAGCTCGCATTGGATTTCTCGCTATTGATTATTCTCAACTTAGACATCCATACCGGGACAACATAGACAACAGATAATGGACTCCTCTTTTATGCATAAGCATGTAGCAACAATTAATTTTCTCATATGAGATTGAGGATATATGTCCAAAACTGAAACTTCCACCATGGATCATGGCTTTAGTTAGCGGCCCAATGTTCTTCTCTAACAATATGCACGCTCTAACCATAAGGTGGTAGATCGCCCTTACTTCGTACAAGACGAACATGCGTAGCAACTCACATGATATTCAACAAAGAGTAGTTGATGGCGTCCCCAGGAACATGGTTATCGCACAACAAGCAACTTAATAAGAGATAAAGTGCATAAGTACATATTCAATACCACAATAGTTTTTAACCTATTTGTCCCATGAGCTATATATTGCAAAGGTAGGGGATAGAAATTTAAAGGTAGCACTTCAAGCAATTTACTTTGGAATGGCGGAGAAATACCATGTAGTAGGTAGGTATGGTGGACACAAATGGCATAGTGGTTGGCTCAAGGATTTTGGATGCATGAGAAGTATTCCCTCTCGATACAAGGCTTAGGCTAGCAAGGTCGTTTGAAGCAAACACAAGCATAAACTAGTACATCAAAACTTACATAAAAGATACTCCCTCCGTTTCAATCTATAGTGCCTATAGATTTTCTGCATTTGTTTCATAATATAAGAGTATATCTGTGTTTATTTGCGAAGAACCCCTTCCACCGAGATGAGCTGAATAGCTGGAAATAAGGACTCCACAGCGGGATCGAGGGATCGGCAGATCGGGAGTATTTCTGAGATCGTGGTTTGACTCTTTAGGGGGTTTTGTGTTAAAAAATGAGTTGCGCTAATTACCGTGCAGAAAATCTATAGGCACTATAGATTGAAACGGAGTGAGTATATTACAAGCATTATAAGACTATACATCGTCTTCCCTATTGTTCAAACACCTCACTAGAAAATATCTAGACTCTAGAGAAACCACTCATGCAAACCAAATTTTAACAAGCTCTATGTATTTCTTCACTAATAGGTGCAAAGTATATGATGCAAGAGCTTAAACAAGAGCACAACAATTGCCAAGTATCACATTATTAAAGACATCATACCAATTAATACATGTAGCATTTTCCGTTTCCAACCATATAACGATTAACGAAGCAGTTTCAACCTTCGCCATGAAAATTAAAAGCTAAGAACACATGTGTTCATATGAACCAGCGGAGCGTGTCTCTCTCCCACACAAGCATTTATTCAAACAAAAACAAAAATAGAAACACACGAGACGCTCCAAGTAAAGTACATAAGATGTGACCGAATAAAAATATAGTTTCAAGAGAAGGAACCTGATAATTTTGTCGATGAAGAAGGGGATGCCTTGGGCATCCCCAAGCTTAGATGCTTGAGTCTTCTTGAAATATGCAGGGATGACCCACCGGGGCATACCCAAGCTTAGACTTTTCACTCTTCTTGATCATAGTATATCATCCTCCTCTCTTGACCCTTGAAAACTTCCTTCACACCAAACTCGAAACAAACTCATTAGAGGGTTAGTGCATAATCAAAAACTCACATGTTCAGAGGTGACACAATCATTCTTAACACTTCTGGACATTGCCCAAAGCTACTGGAAGTCAATGGAACAAAGAAATCCATCCAACATAGCAAAAGAAGCAATGCGAAATAAAAGGCAGAATCTGTCAAAACAGAACAGTCCGTAAAGACGAATTTTATTGATGCACCAGACTTGCTCAAATGAAAATGCTCAAATTGAATGAAAGTTGCGTACATATATGAGGATCACTCATGTAAATTGGCATAATTTTCTGAGTTACCTACAGAGAATTAGGCCCAGATTCGTGACAGCAAAGAAATCTGTTTCTGCGCAGTAATCCAAATCTAGCATGAACCTTACTATCAACGACTTTACTTGGCACAACTAGGCACAAAACTAAGATAAGGAGAGGTTGCTACAGTAGTAACAACTTCCAAGACACAAATATAAAACAAAGTACTGTAGCAAAATAACACATGGGTTATCTCCCAAGAAGTTCTTTCTTTATAGCCATTAAGATGGGCTCAGCAGTTTTAATGATGCACTCGCAGAAAATAGTATTCGAAGCAAAAGAGAGCTTCAAGAGGCAAATTCAAAACAAATTTAAGTCTAACATGCTTCCTATGAAGAGGAATCTTGTACACAAATGAATTCATGAAGAACAAAGTGACAAGCATAAGAGGATAAAACACGAGTAACTTCAAGATTCTCAACATAAAGAGGGAAACTTAATATTATTAAGATGCATATAACCATATTTCCCTCTCTCATAATAACTTTCAGTAGCATCATTGATGAAATCCACAATATACCCATCACTTAAAACATTCTTATCATGGTTCATATGCATAGAAGTATCATTAAATTTGACATAAGAAAAGTTATTCTCATTAATAGTAATTGGAGCAAGATTATTATCAAGAATTTGAACATGGTAAACAAGTTGCATATTAAGGGAATTGTTTTTGGTAATCCAATCATGACTATGACAAGTTTCATAAGGATAGTTATAACCTATATCATAGCATTCTTTATAATAATCATCAAAGATCGGAGGCACAGTTGTCATCATAAGAAATAGAATAGTTATCTTTCACAATCGGTTTATCTGTGTCCATACCATCATTGTTATTAGAAGGAGATGTATCAAGAACATAATGACCAGTAGCAAAAGGATTTTCAAACACCTCTTCCCCAAGCTTAGAGCTTTCTATATCATTATGGGAGGAAGCATGGATATCACTGACACTATGGCAATTATTGTCATCATCATTTTCAGAATTAGTTTCCCAGAGATTTGCAATACCAAAAGTAGTGTGCTCATTCAAATCATGATTGCTAATGTATGTAAAGGGCATAGGAAGATCATCGTATTCAGATTTATTATCACAATAATCATTGGAGCAACATACTTACGGTTACCTAGCGTTATCTCATTCATACGGGGATCCTCTTTCTTTTTATTCTCCTTCTTCTTCTTCTTCTTCTTCTTCTTCTTCGTTCCCTTCTTCTTCTTCTCTTCCTTCTCCTCGTTCCCTTCTTTAGGAGGAAGAGGCTTGAAGGGTGGCTTGTCCGCATAACCTGATTTACTTTCAGAAACAATAGAAGAAACTTGGGAGGATTCCTCCTTTTCATTAATTAGTTCAAAACACATAGCGGTCCTATCATATTTTGGCAAGGTGTCATCTTCTAAAATATTTTGTATGTAAGTATTTGTATGGCTATTATCAATGCAATAAGAAAAACACCCATGCAGGACATCATCAATATCAAGATCATTAATATCTAACAAAGAAATTTTCCTTGATAACTCTTCACACCACAAAAATAAAGTGAGTTCATCATGCTGATTAGGAGTAATTTCATCATCACAATACAAATTTGCAGCACTCGTTGGGTTCAAATTATCATTGGTGGAGCATTGAAAATTAAAATGACCCACTTCATGGCAAACTTCACAAATAAAAGGATAGAGGGCACAAACTTTTTTACCAAGATCATCTAGAGCCCTATCCCACTTTCTAGTTTTTTCATTAATATGATGGATACAATATTCATCTTTGATTTGATTAATTCCACAAGGTCTATGCATTCCACAAAAATTAACATGCTTATAGGAAATAGCATTCTTAGGAGTTTGAGCATGCTTATTGCAATCATTAACAACAATTTCATCCTTCATGCAAGCCTCTTTAAAAGGTTCATGATACTTATCAAAATTCTTTTTAGGCAATTCAAAATGAGAAGCAAAGGCTTTATAAAGATTTGCAGCAACTTGAGAGTCAAGACCATAAGTAGCAATCATATCTCAAAATTTATCAGTATCCATAAAAGCTTCAATGCATTCATAATCATAATTTATACCTGACTCTTCACCTTTGTTGTTCTCCCATCCTTCAGCATTCTCCTCAATCCGATCAAGAAGATCCCACCTAGCTTCAACCTCCTTGCTTGTGAAAGATCCCTCTGAACAGTGCATCCGGATAGTCCTTGTGTTGTCCTGAAAGCCTCGCATAAAAATTGTTAACAATAACATTACGGGGGATCTCATGAATGGGACATTTGAGCATTAGTGACTTCAATCTCCCCCACGCTTGAGAAATACTCTCTCCATCACGAGGATAAAAGTTATAAATGTAATTCCTATCAATATGCACTTCATGAGGAGGATAAAATTTAGAATAAAAGAGAGGTACAATTTCCTCCCTACCAAGAGAATGACTATTCTTCAACAATTTATACCAATGCGCCGCTTTACCAGACAGCGAAAAAGAGAATAGCTTCTTCCTCACTTCATCCATAGAGATACCTACACACTTGAATAACCCGCATAATTCATGCAAAAACAGTAAATGATCTCCAGGATGGACAGTTTCATCCCCTTCATAGCGGTTATCAATAACACGTTCAATAATTTTCATGGGTATCTTGAAAGTAGTACTTGCAGTAGGTGGATTTAAAATATCACAAGCATCATTAGAGTTACCGCATATGGGAGATAAAGCATTATCAGAACAAATTTTCTCCCCTAAGGATGGGAAGCTAAAAAGATCACATAAACTAGCTTCCCCAAGCTTAGACTTATCCATAGCATTAGCAAGTGATTGCGTTCATACTAATAACATTGCTACTAGCATGCAATTGAGGCTCCATAGGTTCTTTAATTTTCGCATCACACAATTCATGTCTTAACTTAGGAAATAAATTAAAAAGCTCATAGTTGTATTCCATTATGCCTTACTAGTGTAAACAAGAAACAAAAAGATGCAATTGCAGGATCTAAAGGAAATAGCTTCGAGTACTTACAACGGCGAAAATAGCTTAGTAGCCGAGATCCGGAGTGTGAGTACTTTTTACCTTTCCTCCCCGGCAACGGCGCCGTGAAAATAGCTTGATGTCTACGGGAGCTTCTATTCTTGTAGACAGTGTTGGGCCTCCAAGAGCAGAGGTTTGTAGAACAGCAGACAAGTTTCCTTAAGTGGATCACCCAAGGTTTATCGATCTCAGGGAGGAAGAGGTCAAAGATATCCCTCTCAAGCAACCCTGCAATCACAACGCAAGAAGTCTCTTGTGTCCCCAACACACCTAATACACTTGTCAGATGTAAAGGTGCACTAGTTCGGCGAAGAGATAGTGAGATGCAAGTAATACGGATGAGTATGAGTGGTAATAGCAATCTGAATAAAATATGGCAGCAAGTAAACATGCAACAAAACAGTAAACAAACGGAGATTCGATGCTTGGAAGCAAGGCCTAGGGATCCCGCTTTCACTAGTGGACACTCTCACCAATGATCACATAATAGGACTACTCTACACCCTCTTGTTGGATGATGAACACCACTAACCGTGTAGGATTACACGAACCCTCAATGCCGGAGTTAACAAGCTCCACAATATTCAATGTTCATATTTAAATAACCTTAGAGTGTAAGATGGATCAACACAATCACACCAAGAACTAACATAGCATGCACACTCGTCACCATCACACTATGAAGGAGGCATAAATCACATCAATTCTTATCATAGCAATAGTTAACTTCATAATCTACAAGAGATCACAATCATAACCCACGCCAAGTACTACACGATGCACACACTATCACCATTACACCGTGCAGGAGGAATAGACTACTTTAATAACATCACTAGAGTAGCACATAGATGATATTCAACTAGATCACATAAAGAGAGAGATGAACCACATAGCTACAAGTGGAGCCCTCAGCCCCGGGGTGAATTACTCCCTCCTCATCATGGAGGCAGCGATGGCGGTGAAGATGGCGGTGGAGACGGCGGTGGAGATGACTCCGGGGGCAATTCCCCGTCCCGGCAGGGTGCCGGAACAGAGACTTCTGTCCCCCGAATTGGAGTTTCGCGATGTGGCGGCGCCCCTGGAGTCTTTCTGGAGTTTCGTCAAGAGGTACTGCGTTTTTAGGTCGAAAGGGGTTATATAGGCGAAGAGGCGGCGCAGGAGGGCTGACAGGGTGGCCTCACCCAAGGCCGGCGCGGCCAGGGTCTGGCCCGCGCCGCCTTATGGTGTGGTGGCCCCCTGGCCCCTCTCCGACTCTTCTTCGGTGTTCGGAGCCTTCGGGAAAAATAGGAGGTTTGGCGTTGATTTCGTCCAATTCCGAGAATATTGCCCGAACAGCCTTTCCGGAACCAAAAACAGCAGAAAACAAGCAATCGGCACTTCGGCATCTTGTTAATAGGTTAGTTCCAGAAAATGCACGAATATGACATAAAGTGTGCATAAAACATGTAGATATCATCAATAATGAGGCATGGAACATAAGAAATTATCGATACGTCGGAGACGTATCAGGATGCGGTGCCGCGATACAGTACGTCGGTCTCGTCGAGGCTAAGCTGCAACGAGCAGAGCGCGTCGTCGCCGCCGCCGCCGGCCTCGTCGTTGTGCGCCATCGTCAGCGGGTGCGTGGGAGGTTTGCGCGGCGGTTGGACGGCTAGGGTTGGAAGGTGGGGAACATAGAGAAGTGCGCGCCGCTGGGGTTTTAAGGGAGGCGGCGGACGCGCATTGAAGGCGTGTGGGTAAGGTAGGTGGATGCCGCGTGGCCAGTCGCCGCCCTCGTCGCCGCTTGGGTTTCCGCTCGGGAGGCCATTAACGCCGATGACCAACCTCGCCACGTCGTTTTCGATGCGAACCGCCATGTTCTTTCGCTGATAAGGCGCCCCCACCCGCGAAAACCGTCGTTCCGCCAGGCACCGGCGCGCCTGATTCGCGCCCTTGGCCAACGGACCGGCACGGGGTTGCCGACGCTTCTATTGGCTCGAAAATGCGCCGGCCGTTTGGAGCGCATCGGTGTGAGCTCATTTTCGCTGCCAGCCCCCAAAAATGCTATCGAGACCGCTATCGGATCCGTCGGTGGAGATGCTCTTAGGCGAATCATATCAAGAAGAAACAAAATCGAGTCTACAAAACCATATGCAGTAGAATCCCCCAAAGAAGAAACACAATGCTACCATCACCTCCTCTCACTGCCACTTCCGATCAATGTCTCCAAATAAACAGGCGACTGAAACATGAAATACACACAGGATTTGGTGACAAAATCGCAACACCAACACAGCTAAACGTCTCGAAGATCTACAAAGGAACATGAATAGAACAAAATTAGGGTTCGAGGTGGACAATCACGGAGGCAATTCAATAGATGGGAGACGAAATCCACATACCTGCAGCCACCCTGGACGTCGGAAGAGACAGAAGAACCAGGTTGTCGCTGCGATTTGAGCTAGATTACGAGAAATAGATCGGGAATCATACGAAAAAAGGAGTAAGCTGAAGAACCGGAGGAAAAAATGGGGAAGGAGCTCGCTCTCGGCTCTCGCTGACGGAAAAGAGACGATGCCTATAAGGTGCCATGGGCCGGCCCAAGAAGCTCGCGCGGGGTACGCGTTGTGCCGCTAACGGGCGCAACAGGCGTCATATAGGATTCACCCGATGAGTAGGATTGTTCGGTTTCAGTTGGGAGGTATCATGGCGTTTTGTTGTTTTGTCTATCCCGTTCGCTCAATTTCCCCACCATAATGCGCCGAAGACCTGTTTTTAGTTCAGACGTTTGCTACTTTTGAGTTTTGATGATGCCTACGCCAACGATAATTTTACAAAATCTACCTGGATGGAATAATAGGGGAATTGCTTGATGTAAAGCCTGTAACTGCACTGTAACACCGGCGAAAACCCACCACCGGTAGGCGAGGTGACCGATTCCACGCCCCAGTCCAAATGGCATTTGGTGCCACGTCGGAACTTATGAATAGAGAAGGCTGAATTGTTGCTATCGCATGATCATGACTTGCACGGCGCCTTGTTCGATGGACGCGAATCATTTGTGTAACGCCATTACTTTCTCTCGCATTCCGTTTCTTATTCGAGTACAGTAGGAAAAAGACTTGTCGGACAGAAACATTCGAGAAATGATCCGGAGATATCTACGTCCATATTCATCAGCAATCCCCAGCTCCTTCCAGCCTCATGCTACTTGAGCACCGCACAATTGCACTTGGACCTTCCGTCCTTCCGGCCTCGTGTCACGCGTTCTGAGCTCTCGCCCATTCTCATCCGTGTGGACAAGCTCCTCCTCGACTATGGCTGATGCAACCAGGCAAGCAATCTGATTAGGTTCTTCTTGCTCACTGAACCGGAAGATGAAACTGATCTTTCACTGATTTTTTTTAGCAAGTACTACCAAGAGTTCAACAAGTAAACATAGAGCAACAAGTGCGTTAATCATCCCAATGTCTCGAGAGTAGCACTAGTAAATTTCCATCGTACTATCCACCAACGAATTCCATCATCAACATGAATTAAACATTTGAACTAAGCGAGAACAATCGATCGAAAGAATACCAGTTGATGATCGAAGTTCTTTTATTCTAACAAGTCCTACGGGGCACTAGGCGCGGGCGCAGCGGTTTCTTCATGACGACGGTGAACTCCGGCTTCTCAGCGAAGTCGACCTCCTCGCCGGCGACCTCCTGCCACTCAAACTCCCTCACCATGTTGGCCACGAAGTACTCCAGGTGGAGCATGGCGATGCCGAGTCCCGCGCAGATCCTTCGGCCCACGCCGAACGGCATCATCTTGATCTCACGATTGCCGGTCACGTCCACCCCTTCGCCCGCACCGCCTGGCAGGAACCGCTCCGGCGAGAACTCCAGCGGCTTCTCCCACTCCCGCTCGTCCCGGCCCATCTCGGCGATCATGAAGTTCACCGTGGCGCCCTTGGGGATGAGGTACCCGCCGATCTCCATGTCCTCCGCCGGCTTGTGCGGCAGCACGAAGTGCCCCGGCGGGTGCTTGCGCAGTCCCTCGAGGACGACGGCTTTGAGGTACGGCATGTTGTGGACGTCATCCTCGGAGACCTCTACCTGTTCGTCCCCAGTCGTGGCACTGATCTCCTTGTAGAGATTCTCCTGTATCGCCGGGTTCTTGACCAGTTCGGCCATGATCCACTGCAGCCCGGTGGAGGTGGTGTCGGTGCCGGCGTTGAGGAACTCGCCGCAGAGGTTGACCATCTCGTCGTCCGTGAGCGGGCGGTTCCCCTCCTCGGGGAGCTTGATGTCGAGCAGGGTGTCCACGTACGAGTGCTCGAACGTCGTCTCTTTCCCGATCTCGCCGCCGCGGCTCTTGTACTCCCGGCGCGCGTTGATCAGCGGCACGAACAGCTCCTTCTGCCGCTGCCGCATGGCGTGCGCTGTCTTGAGGCGGTCGCGGAAGAGGTGCTTGGTGAGCGACGGGAAGAAGGCGAAGACGGACATCTTACTGCTGATGTAGAGGAGGTGGTTGCGCTGTGCGGCGGCGATGGCGCGCACCGCGGCCTCGTCGAGCCGCTCGCCGAAGCACATGAGCACGAGGAGGCAGAACATGGCGTACTGGAACGTCTCCACAACGGCCGCCCCGCCGGCGGAGTCGTCCCGCAGCTTCTGGACGAGCACGCCGCGCACCCAGGAGCGCGCGGGCCCGAAGAGGCGGACCCGTGACGGGTGCAGCGTCTCGGCGACGAGGTTGCGGCGAAGGAGGCGCCACACGGGCCCGTAGCTGGCGCGCGTGATGGTGTTGTCGTTCTCGCCCAGGAGCGTGACGGTGGAGAGGGGCGGGCGGTCGGCCAGGGCGGCGCCGCGCTCGACGAGCGCCGCATGCGCGAGGCGGCGGTCGGCGACGAAGATGGAGAGATGGGATCCCACCCATAGGGACACGACGGGGCCGTACCGCGCGAAAAGGCGCCGGAGGAGGGGCTCTACGTGGGCGAGCGAGTTGGTGAGCAACACCACGCTGCCCAGCACCGGCACGGAGGGCGGCCCGGGCGGGAGGCGGCGCCGCCAGATGCCATTGCGGAGGAGGAGGAGGATTATTGGGAGGGCGCCGAGGATCGCACCGAGGAGTATCTGCCACGTGTCCATGGTGCTGCTCCGGTTTCGCCTCGAATGGATGGGTTTTATACTAGGGATACGATATATACTTGTGCGGTGCGGAGCGACAAATATGGTTTTGCGTCGCCGTCTCCAATTTTAGTTAGCGTCGTCATCGTCATATACCGTGTAGACTTGGTCTTGAGTCGGTACAAACGATGCTACTGCTCATGGAAACAAATAAGAGGCTACTGCTAACGAAACGTGACTCGTCAATTCTCATAGAGGACTCGAAGGTCTCCAGGTCGGCTTACATCGGGCTGCACATCCAGCGTGCGAGACAGGCCGGCCCATTTATATTCGACCTTCTTCTTTTTTGTGTTCTATATACTTTTTTTTTCATTTTTTTCATGTTTCTTTTTATTTTAATATTTAAAAATTATTAAGATACTCGTACAAAAAATGCTTAAATTTGAAAATGTGCAGATTTAGAAAATGTTTAAATTTCAAATTGTTAAATTTAAGAAATGATTGAATTAAAAAATGTTTAAATTATAAAATTATGTTGATTTAAAATACTTTAAAATATAAAAATTCTTCAAATTTAAAAAATTAAATTAGAAAAGGTTAAACTTCAAAAATATTTAGATTTTGAAAATGTTATTTTTTGAAAGAAAATCCTGATTTGAAAAATCTTTAGATTTCAAATTTGTTTGAATTTAAAATGGTTCGGACACTTTTCGAAAAATGAGAAACCAAACGAAAATCCAAGAAATATGCTAAAAACCAAAAAAATTAGATAGAAAAACCAGCCAATGTATGTGTGCCTGGCCCAAAAGCGGAAATGGGGTGTGCAGCAGGCCCTCAGGTGCCGACCAATGTGGCTTATAGAGTTCCCTTCAAAGATGTGCCCTACCACTGCCAAAACTCGGGCTAGCGAGACTTTGGGACGAGCCTGAAAAAGCCTGGATCTAAAAACATAGGCTTGATCGTGGCTCCGCCGATTATAGAGCTTATAAATTAGGCTCGGACCTGGCCCGGGAAGCATGGCCTGATCCTTACCTAAATCATAGTATGTTGTAAGCCTTGTTTGGCCTAGCCCGACATCTAGGCTCAAAATTTAGGCCCGAATCTATCCCAACATGCAAGCCCGGTCTAGGACTTTTAGGTTGTTCAGGCCAGACTTCCCATGCTAGCTGAAGCCCCAACTGGTGAGGAAGAGGGATCCGACGCAACCACCCTTCCTTTGAGTGGATGACTGATGTCTACGCACGCTTCTATTCCTGTAGACAGTGTTGGGCCTCCAAGAGCAGAGGTTCGTAGAGCAGCAGCAAGTTTCCCTTAAGTGAATCACCCAAGGTTTATCGAACTCAGGGAGGTAGAGGTCAAAGATATCCCTCTCAAGCAACCCTGCAATTAAGATACAAGAAGTATCTTGTGTCCCCAACACACCTAATACACTTGTCAGATGTATAGGTGCACTAGTTCGGCGAAGAGATAGTGAAATACAAGTAATATGGATGATTATAAGTAGTAATTTGCAATCTGAAATAAAAATGGCATCAAGCGAACATGTAGCAGAACTTGTTGGAAACGGTGTTTCAATGCTTAGAAACAAGGCCTAGGGATCATAATTTCACTAGTGGACACTCTCAACAATGATCACATAATTGAATAAATAAATGCTACTCTCAAACACTCTCTTGTTGGATAACAAACACCATTCATTGTGTAGGGCTGCAAAGGCACACCTCAAGCCGAAGTAAACAAGCTCCACAACGTCATAAAGGAATCATACACGATGCGCACACTGTCACCATCACACCGTGGAGAGTGACTCCGGGTTCATATTAAAGTAACCTCTAGAGTGCATAATAGACAAGAGTAATGATGTCTACGCATGCTTCTATTCATGTAGACAGTGTTGGGCCTCCAAGAGCAGAGGTTCGTAGAACAGCAGCAAGTTTCCCTTAAGTGAATCACCAGAGGTTTATCGAACTCAGGGAGGTAGAGGTCAAAGATATCCCTCTCAAGCAACCCTGCAATTAAGATACAAGAAGTCTCTTGTGTCCCCAACACACCTAATACACTTGTCAGATGTATAGGTGCACTAGTTCGGCGAAGAGATAGTGAAATACAAGTAATATGGATGATTATAAGTAGTAATTGCAATCTGAAATAAAAATGGCAGCAAGCGAACATGTAGCAGAACTTGTTGGAAACAGTGTTTCAATGCTTAGAAACAAGGCCTAGGGATCATACTTTCACTAGTGGACACTCTCAACAATGATCACATAATTGAATAAATAAATGCTACTCTCAAACACTCTCTTGTTGGATAACAAACACCATTCATTGTGTAGGGCTGCAAAAGCACACCTCAAGCCGGAGTAAACAAGCTCCACAACGTCATAAAGGAATCACACACGATGCGCACACTCGTCACCATCACACCGTGGAGAGTGACTCCGGAGTTCATATTAAAGTAACCTCTAGAATGCATAATAGACAAGAGTAACATCTACATATTCAACTAGATTACAAAGCTCATGATCACATAAAGATCACACCATGGGAGAGAGAGATGAACCACATAACAACCGGTAAAGTCCTCAGCCTCGGGGGAGAACTACTCCCTCCTCATCATGGGAGTCAGCAACGGCGATGAAGATGGCGATGGAGTCGATGGAGATGGCTCCGGGGGCAATTCCCCGTCCCTGCAGGGTGCCGGAACAGAGACTTTTGTCCCCCGAATTAGGGTTTTTGGTGGCGGCGGAGTTACGGAACTCTTCTGGAGAAATCGTCGATGGTGCTAGGTTTTTCGGAGACGAAGGAATAAATAGGCGAAGGGGCAGCGTCGGGGGAGCCAGGGGCTCCCTCACCACACCTGGGCGCGGCAGTGGGGCCCCTCGCGCCGCCCTATGGTGTGGGCCCCCTGCTGGCCTTCCTCGACTCTTCTTCGGTCTTCTGGAACACTCCGTGGAAAATAGGGCCGTGGGCTTTTGTTTCGTCCAATTCCGAGAATATTTGTAAACTAACTTTTCCGAAATCAAAAACAGCGAGAAAACAGGAACTGGCACCGTGGCATCTTGTTAATAGGTTAGTCCCAGAAAATGCATAAAAACATTATAAAGTGTGAATAAAACATGTAGGTATTGTCATAAAACTAGCATGGAACATAAAAAATTATAGATACGTTGGAGACGTATCAAGCATCCCCAAGCTTAGTTCCTACTCGCCCTCGAGTAGGTAAACGATAAAAAGAATAATTTCGAAGTGACATGCTACCAACATAATCTTGATCAATACTATTGTAAAGCATATGAGATGAATGAAGTGACTCAAAGCAATGGTCTATAGTTTGCTAACAAAAAGATAATGACTAAACAACTGAATCATATAGCAAAAAAAATTTCATGAATAGTACCTTCAAGACAAGCATCAAAAAGTCTTGCATAAGAGTTAACTCATAAAGCAATAGATTCTTAATAAAAGGTTTTGAAGCAACACAAAGAAAGATTTAAGTTTCAGCAATTGCTTTCAACTTTCAACATGTATATCTCATGGATAATTGTCAACACAAAGTAATATGATGAGTGCAATAAGTAAGCATGTAAAAATCAATGCACACAGTTGACACAAGTGTTTGCTTCTAAGATAGAAAGAAGTAGGTAAACTGACTCAACATAAAGTAAAAGAAAGGCCCTTCGCGAGAGGAAGCGAGGATTAAATCATGTGCTAGAGCTTTTCAAGTTTTGAAATCATAAAAAGAGCATAAAAATAAAGTTTTGAGAGGTGTTTGTTGTTGTCAACGAATGGTAGTGGGCACTCTAACCCCCTTGTCAAACAGGACTTTCAAAGAGCGGCTCCCATGAAGGACGTTATCTCTACCGAACAAGGTGGATCATCCCTCTTCTCTTTTGTTTACACATGTATTTTAGTTTTATTTATAGATGACACTCCTCCCAACCTTTTGCTTTCACAAGCCAAGGCTAACCGAATCCTCGGGTGCCTTCCAACATTTCACATACCATGGAGGAGTGTCTATTGCAAAATTAAGTTGCTTACTTGATAAATCGGGGCAAAACATGTGAAGAGAATTATTAATGAAAGTTAATTAATTGGGGCTGGGCACCCCGTTGCCGAGCTCTTTTTGCAAAATTATTGGATAAGCGGATGTGCCACTAGTCCATTGGTGAAAGTCTGCCCAACAAGATTGAAAGATAAAACACCACATACTTCCTCATGAGCTATAAAACATTGACACAAATAAGGAGTAATAAAGTTTTGAATTGTTTAAAGGTAGCACATGAAGTATTTACTTGGAATGGCAGAAAAATACCACATAGTAGGTAGTTATGGTGGACACAAATGGCATAGGTTTTGGCTCAAGGTTTTGGATGCACGAGAAGCATTCCCTCTCGGTACAAGGCTTTGGCTAGCAAGGTTGTTTGAAGCAAACACAAGTATAAACTGGTATAGCAAAACTTACATAAGAACATATTGCAAGCATTATAAGACTCTACACTGTCTTCCTTGTTGCTCAAACACTTTTACCAGAAAATATCTAGACCTTAGAGAGACCAATCATGCAAACCAAATTTCAACAAGCCCTACGGTAGTTCTCCACTAATAGATTTAAACTACATGATGCAAGAGCTTAAACATGATCTACTTGAGAGCTCAAAACAATTGCCAAGTATCAAATTATTCAAGACAATATACCAACTACCACATGAAGCATTTTCTGTTTCCAACCAAATAGCAATAAGTGCAGCGGCTTTCAGCTTTTGCCATGAACATTAAAAGTAAAACGAAGAACATCAGTGTTCAAATGAAAAAGCGGAGCGTGTCTCCCTCCCACACAAGAATGTTAGGATTCGATTTATTCAGAGAATGAAAATAAAAAAACGAAAATAAAAGCACACAGACGCTCCAAATAAAGCACATAAGATGTGAAAGAATTAAAATATAGTTTCACTAGAGGTGACCTGATAAGTTGTTGATGAAGAAGGGGATGCCTTGGGCATCCCCAAGCTTAGACGCTTGAGTCTTCTTGAAATATGCAGGGATGAACCACGGGGGCATCCCAAGCTTAGACTTTTCACTCTTCTTGATCATATTATATCATCCTCCTCTCTTGATCCTTGAAAACTTCATTCACACCAAACTCAAAGCAATCTCATTAGAGGGTTAGTGCATAATCAAAAATTCACATGTTCAGCAAGGACACAATCATTCCCAACACTTCTGGACATTACCCAAGGTTACTGAAATTTAATGGAGCGAAGAAACCCACTCAAACACAGTAAAAGAGGCAATGCGAAATCAAAGGCAGAATCTGTCAAAACAGAACAGTCCGTAAAGACAAAAATTTTCGAGGCACTTAACATGCTCATATGGAAAAGCTCCAGTTGAATGAAAGTTGCGTACATATCTGAGGATTACTCATGATTTTTTTCAAGATTTTTAGATTTTTCTACAGAGAGAAAAACTCAAAACCGTGACAGCTAAAAATCTGTTTCTACGCAGAAATCCAAATCTAGTATCAACTTTCTATCAAAGACTTTACTTGGCATAAAAATGCAATAAAATAAATATACAAAGGTATTGTTACAGTAGTAACAAGCACCTTGACTCAAAAATAAAACAAAAATTGCAGAAATAAAACAATGGGTTGTCTCCCAAGAGCGCTTTTCTTTAAAGCCTTTTAGCTAGGCATGATAATTTTCATGATGCTCTTATAAAGATGAGAGTTGAATATAAGAGAGCATCAAAAAGCATATATAAAACATGTTTAAATCTAACACTCTTCCTATGCATAGGAGCCTTGTAAGAAAACAAGTCAATGAAGAACAAAGTGAGTAGCATAGGAAGACAAAACAAGTGTAACTTCAAAAATTTCAACACAAGGAGAGGAGACTTAATATTATTGTGATATATGAAATCGTGTCTCCCTCTCTCATAAGGACCAGTAGGTCTTAAAGTACCCAGCAAATAAAAACAAATCAAGAGGAAGCTCAAAACATTCATCATAAAGAGAAGAAATTTAGTAACATGAAGATTTCTATACCCATACTTTCCTCTCTCAAAATAATTTTCAGTGGCATCATGAATAAACTCAACAATATAGCTATCACATAAAGCATTCTTATCATGATCCACATGCATAAAACTATCATTACTCTCCACATAAGCATAATCAATTTTATTAGTAATAGTGGGAGTAAAACTATCACAACCATCATTGTAATCATCATAAATTGCAGGCATGATATAATCATAATAAACTTTATCCTCCATAGTAGGTGGCACCAAAATACCACTATCATTATAATCATCATAAATGGGAGGCAAAGTATCATCAAAGAAAATTTTCTCCTCAAAACTTGGGGGACTAAAAATATCACAACCAGCTTCCCCAAGCTTAGACTTTCCATAGCATTAAAAATAATAGTGTTCAAAGAATTCATGCTAAAAACATTGCTACAACTATTTTGCAAACAAAGTTCCATGGGTTTTTTAATTCTCTCTTCAAACACAACATGTCCTAATTTAATATAAATTTCATAAAGATCTCTAATTTTTTTGTTGTTTTCCATTAAGCCTAACTAGTGAAATAAAAACAAGAAACAAAAAGATATAATTGCAGAATCTAAAGGAAATAGGTTCGAGCACTCACACACCGGCAACAGTGCTAGGAAATAGCTTAGTAGTCAGAGGAGGTGAATACCTTTTACCTTACCTCCACAAGCAACGGCGCCAGAAAATAGCTTGATGTCTACGCACGCTTCTATTCCTGTAGACAGTGTTGGGCCTCCAAGAGCAGAGGTTCGTAGAGCAGCAGCAAGTTTCCCTTTAGTGAATCACCCAAGGTTTATCGAACTCACGGAGGTAGAGGTCAAAGATATCCCTCTCAAGCAACCCTGCAATTAAGATACAAGAAGTCTCTTGTGTCCCCAACACACCTAATACACTTGTCAGATGTATAGGTGCACTAGTTCGACGAAGAGATAGTGAAATACAAGTAATATGGATGATTATAAGTAGTAATTGCAATCTGAAATAAAAATGGCAGCAAGCGAACATGTAGCAGAACTTGTTGGAAACGGTGTTTCAATGCTTAGAAACAAGGCATAGGGATCATAATTTCACTAGTGGACACTCTCAACAATGATCACATAATTGAATAAATAAATGCTACTCTCAAACACTCTCTTGTTGGATAACAAACACCATTCATTGTGTAGGGCTGCAAAAGCACACCTCAAGCCGGAGTAAACAAGCTCCACAACGTCATAAAGGAATCACACACGATGCGCACACTCGTCACCATCACACCGTGGAGAGTGACTCCGGAGTTCATATTAAAGTAACCTCTAGAGTGCATAATAGACAAGAGTAACATCTACATATTCAACTAGATTACAAAGCTCATGATCACATAAAGATCACACCATGGGAGAGAGAGATGAACCACATAGCTACCGGTAAAGCCCTTAGCCTCGGGGGAGAACTACTCCCTCCTCATCATGGGAGTCAGCAACGGTGATGAAGATGGCGATGGAGTCGATGGAGATGGCTCCGGGGGCAATTCCCCGTCCTGGCAGGGTGCCGGAACAGAGACTTCTGTCCCCTGAATTAGGGTTTTTGGTGGCGGCGGAGTTACGGAACTCTTCTGGAGAAATCGTCGATGGTGCTAGGGTTTTCGGAGACGAAGTAATAAATAGGCGAAGGGGCAGCGTCGGGGGAGCCAGGGTGCTCCCTCACCACACCTGGGCACGGTAGTGGGGCCCCCCGCGCCGCCCTATGGTGTGGGCCGCCTGCTAGCATTCCTCGACTCTTCTTCGGTCTTCTGGAACACTCCGTGGAAAATAGGGCCGTGGGCTTTTGTTTCGTCCAATTCCGAGAATATTTGTAAACTAACTTTTCTGAAATCAAAAACAGCAGAAAACGGAAGCTGCATCGTGGCATCTTGTTAATAGGTTAGTCCCAGAAAATGCATAAAAACATTATAAAGTGTGAATAAAACATGTAGGTATTGTCATAAAACTAGCATGGAACATAAGAAATTATAGATACGTTGGAGACCTATCAAGTAACATCTACATATTCAGATTACAAAGCTCATGATCACATAAAGATCACACCATGGGAGAGAGAGATGAACCACATAGCTACCAGTAGAGCCCTCAGCCTCGGGGGAGAACTACTCCCTCCTCATCATGGGAGACAGCAACAACGATGAAGATGGCGATGGAGTCGATGGAGATGGCTCCGGGGCAATTCCCGTCCGGCAGGTGCCGAAACAGAGACTTCTGTCCCCCGAATTAGGGTTTTTGGTGGCGGCGGAGCTATGGAACTCTTCTGGAGAAATCGTCGATCCCCTTAGGGTTTTCAGGGCAGGAGCTTAATATAGGCGAAAGGGCGACGCGAGGGGGTGCCCAGGGGCCCACCCCATAGGGCGGCGCTGCCCCCCTCCTGGCCGCGCCAGTGGATGGGGAGGAGGGCGTGGGCCTCCTCTGGCTTGGCCCTTCTGGCTCCGTGGGTCTTCTGGCGAAATAGAATTTCTGTAATTTTTCTGGATTTTTCCGAGCACTTTGATTTTTGGGCCTTTTCTGCAATAAACAGACATAATAAACGTAAACCGACACTCGTGGCATCTTGTTAATAGGTTAGTCCAATAAATGCCATAATATGATATAAAGTGCATATAAAAGATGTAGCTATTGGCATAAAACTAGCATGGAACATAAGAAATTATAGATACGTTGGAGACGTATCAAGCATCCCCAAGCTTAGTTCTACTCGTCCTCGAGTAGGTAAACGATAACAAGAATAATTTCTGAAGTGACATGCTACCAACATAATCTTGATCAATACTATTGTAAAGCATATGAGATGAATGAAGTGACTCAAAGCAATGGTCTATAGTTTGCTAACAAATAGTTAATGACTAAACAACTCGAATCATATAGCAAAAACTTTTCATGAATAGTACTTTCAAGACAAGCATCAAAAAGTCTTGCATAAGAGTTAACTCATAAAGCAATAGATTCTTAATAAAAGGTTTTGAAGCAACACAAAGGAAGATTTAAGTTTCAGCAATTGCTTTCAACTTTTAACATGTATATCTCATGGATAATTGTCAACACAAAGTAATATGATGAGTGCTATAAGTAAGCACATAAGAAATGATGCACACAAAGTTGACACAAGTGTTTGCTTCTAAGATATAAAGAAGTAGGTAAACTGACTCAACATAAAGTAATAAATAGGCCCTTCGCAGAGGGAAGCAAGGATTAAATCATGTGCTAGAGCTTTTTAAGTTTTTGAAATCATAAAGAGAGCATAAAAAAATAAAGTTTTGAGAGGTGTTTGTTGTTGTCAACGAATGGTAGTGGGTACTCTAACCCACTTGTCAAACTAACTTTCAAAGAGCGGCTCCCATGAAGGACGTCATCTCTACCGGTGATACGTCCAATTTGCATCACTATTTTATATCATAATTTGTCTGTTATTCATTGATATATTTCATATTGGGACACAATACTTATGTTATTTCATCTATTTTGCATGTTTCATGATTATTTGGAGATTGCGCACCGGAGCCGGGATTCTGTGGAAAAAGCACCGTCAGGATGCAATATTTCGGAAGATCAACTGCGGAAGGAAATTTTACCAAAAATCCTATTTTTCCAGATGACGAAGGAAGCCAGAAGGGGGAGCCAGCTGGACCCATGGTGGGCCCACACCATAGGGCGGCGCGGTGATACGTCTCCGACGTATCGATAATTTCTTATGTTCCATGCCATATTATTGATGATACCTACATGTTTTATGCACACTTTATGTCATATTCGTGCATTTTCTGGAACTAACCTATTAACAAGATGCCGAAGAGCCGATTCTGTCGTTTTCTGCTGTTTTTGGTTTCGGAAATCCTAGTAACGAAATATTCTCGGAATTGGACGAAATTAAAACCCGGGGTCCTATTTTGCCACGAAGCTTCCGGAAGACCGAAGAGGAGTCGAAGTGGGGCCACGAGGGGCCGCCACCATAGGGCGGCGCGGCCCGGGTCTTGGCCGCGCCGACTCGTGGTGTGGGGCCCTCGTGTGGCCCCCCACGTTGCCCTTCCGCCTACTTAAAGCCTCCGTCGCGAAACCCTGATGCGAAGAACCACGATACGGAAAACCTTGCTGAGACGCCGCCGCCGCCAATCCCATCTCGGGGGATTCTGGAGATCTCCTCCGGCACCCTGCCGGAGAGGGGATTCATCTCCCGGAGGACTCTACACCGCCATGGTCGCCTCCGGAGTGATGAGTGAGTAGTTCACCCCTGGACTATGGGTCCATAGCAGTAGCTAGATGGTTGTCTTCTCCTCATTGTGCTTCATTGTTGGATCTTGTGAGCTGCCTAACATGATCAAGATCATCTATCCGTAATTCTATATGTTGTGTTTGTCGGGATCCGATGGATAGAGAATACCATGTTATGTTAATTATCAAGTTATTACCTATGTGTTGTTTATGATCTTGCATGCTCTCCGTTATTAGTAGAGGCTCTGGCCAAGTTGATGCTAGTAACTCCAAGAGGGAGTATTTATGCTCGATAGTGGGTTCATGCCTGCATTGACACCTGGGGGAGTGACAGAAACCCCTAAGGTTGTGTTGTGCTGTTGCCACTAGGGATAAAACATTGATGCTAAGTCCGAGGATGTAGTTATTGATTACATTACGCACCATACTTAATGCAATTGTCTGCTGTTAGCAACTTAATACTGGAAGGGGTTCGGATGATAACCTGAAGGTGGACTTTTTAGGCATAGATGCAGTTGGATGGCGGTCTATGTACTTTGTCGTAATGCCCAATTAAATCTCACTATACTTATCATGACATGTATGTGCATTGTTATGCCCTCTCTATTTGTCAATTGCCCGACTGTAATTTGTTCACCCAACATGCTTTTATCTTATGGGAGAGACACCTCTAGTGAACTGTGGACCCCGGTCCATTCTTTAATACTGAAATACAAATCTGCTGCAATACTTGTTTTACTTGTTTTCTCTCGCAAACAATCATCTTCCACACAATACGGTTAATCCTTTGTTACAGCAAGCCGGTGAGATTGACAACCTCACTCGTTTCGTTGGGGCAAAGTACTTTGGTTGTGTTGTGCAGGTTCCACGTTGGCGCCGGAATCTCCGGTGTTGCGCCGCACTACATCCCGCCGCCATCAACCTTCAACGTGCTTCTTGGCTCCTCCTCGGTTCGATAAACCTTGGTTTCTTTCCGAGGGAAAACTTGCTGCTGTGCGCATCATACCTTCCTCTTGGGGTTCCCAACGAACGTGTGAGTTACACGCCATCAAGCTCTTTTTCCGGCGCCGTTGCCGGGAGATCAAGACACGCCGCAAGGGGAGTCTCCACTTCTCAATCTCTTTACTTTGTTTTTGTCTTGCTTTATTTTATTTACTACTTTGTTTGCTGCATTATATCAAAACACAAAAAAATTAGTTGCTAGCTTTACTTTATTTACTGTCTTGTTTGCTATATCAAAAACACAAAAAAAATTAGTTTACTTGCATTTACTTTATCTAGTTTGTTTTATTTACTACTGCTAAAATGGCCACCCCTGAAAATACTAAGTTGTGTGATTTCACTAGCACAAATAATAATGCTTTCCTATGCACACCTATTGCTCCACCTGCTACTACAGCAGAATTTTTTGAAATGAAACCTGCTTTACTGAATCTTGTTATGCGAGAGCAATTTTCTGGTGTTAGTTCTGATGATGCTGCTGCCCATCATAATAATTTTGTTGAATTGTGTGAAATGCAAAAGTATAAAGATGTAGATGGTGACATTATAAAATTAAAATTGTTTCCTTTCTCATTAAGAGGAAGAGCTAAAGATTGGTTGCTATCTCTGCCTAAGAATAGTATTGATTCCTGGACTAAATGCAAGGATGCTTTTATTGGTAGATATTATCCCCCTGCTAAAATTATATATTTGAGGAGTAGCATAATGAATTTTAAACAATTGGATAATGAACATGTTGCTCAAGCTTGGGAAAGAATGAAATCTTTGGTTAAAAATTGCCCAACCCATGGACTGACTACTTGGATGATCATCCAAACCTTCTATGCAGGATTAAATTTTTCTTCGCGGAATTTATTGGATTCAGCTGCTGGAGGTACCTTTATGTCCATCACTCTTGGTGAAGCAACAAAGCTTCTTGATAATATGATGGTTAATTACTCTGAATGGCACACGGAAAGAGCTCCACAAGGTAAGAAGGTAAATTCTGTTGAAGAATCCTCTTCCTTGAATGATAAGGTTGATGCTATTATGTCTATGCTTGTGAATGGTAGGACTAATGTTGATCCTAATAATGTTCCGTTAGCTTCATTGGTTGCTCAAAATTCTAGGCCATATCCTGCTAATGGTAATTCTTATGGTAGATATGTTTCACCTAATGAGGAAAAGATGTTAGAAATTGAAAGATCCACCAAGAGCTTTATGCAATCACAATATGAGAAAAATAAATTGTTTACTAAAACTATGAATGAACAATCTACCTTGTTGAAGAATATAGGAAATCAACTTGAAAATCTGAATATGGAGATTTACGGGTTGCAAACTAAACTTGCAAATGCTGAAACCCGAATCACATACATGTCTGCATCACAATCTTCTTTAATTAATAAAATGGCTGCTAAACCTGAGGATATTGAAAATAAAATTGTTACTACAGCAAATGCCATCCAAGTTAGAATTAATGAGAATATAAGATTAATGGCTGAATTGCGTGCTAGGTGGGATAGAGAAGAAAATGAAAAACTAGCTAAAGAGAAAAATGTAGCTAAAGTTTGGACTATTACCACCACTAGCAATGCTAATGATTCACATGTTGCTGCACCTCCTACTATTAATGATAAAATAATTGGTGTTGGCAATGTTTCTACTCCTAGTGCAAAGCGCGCAAAATTACCCGAAACTGCTAAAACTGCTGAAACCGCCTGTGATAAAACTGCTGAAATTTTTTCCAACCTTGGGGATGATAATCCCATTGCTTTAGATTGTAATGATTTAGATTTTGATGATTGCCACATCTCTGAAGTTATAAAGTTCCTACAAAAACTTGCTAAGAGTCCCAATGCTAGCGCTGTAAACTTGGCTTTCACAAAACATATTACAAATGCTCTCATAAAAGCTAGAGAAGAGAAACTAAAACTTGAAACTTCTATTCCTAGAAAGCTAGAGGATGGTTGGGAGCCCATCATTAAAATTAGGGTCAAAGATTTTGATTGTAATGCTTTATGTGATCTTGGTGCAAGTATTTCGTTATGCCTAAAAAAGTCTATGATATGCTTGACTTGCCACCATTGAAAAACTGTTATCTGGATGTTAATCTCGCTGATAATGCTAAAAAGAAACTTTTGGGGAGAGTTGATAATGTTCATATTATGGTTAACAATAACCTTGTCCCCGTTGATTTTGTTGTCTTGGATATTGAATGCAATGCATCTTGCCCCATTATATTGGGAAGACCTTTTCTTCGAACCGTTGGTGCTACTATTGATATGAAGGAAGGTAACATTAAATATCAATTTTCTCTCAAGAAAGGTATGGAACACTTCCCTAGAAAGAGAATGAAGTTACCTTATGATTCTATCATTAGAACAAATTATTATGTTAATGCTTCATCTCTTGATATTACTTGAGTTACACTTTCTGCGCCTAGCTGAAAGGCGTTAAAGAAAAGCGCTTATGGGAGACAACCCATGTTTTTACTACAGTATTTTTGTTTTATATTTGAGTCTTGGAAGTTGTTTACTACTGTAGCAACCTCTCCTTATCTTAGTTTTATGTTTTGTTGTGCCAAGTAAAGTCTTTGATAGTAAAGTAAATACTAGATTTGGATTACTGCGCAGAAACAGATTTCTTTGCTCGTCACGAATCTGGGTCTAATTCTCTGTAGGTAACTCAGAAAATTAAGCCAATTTACGTGAGTGATCCTCAGATATGTACGCAACTTTCATTCAATTTGGGCATTTTCATTTGAGCAAGTCTGGTGCCCTAATAAAATCCATCTTTATGGACTGTTCTGTTTTGACAGATTCTGCCTTTTATTTCGCATTGCCTCTTTTGCTATGTTGGATGAATTTCTTTGATCCATTAATGTCCAGTAGCTTTATGCAATGTCCAGAAGTGTTAAGAATGATTGTGTCACCTCTGAACATGTTAATTTTTATTGTGCACTAACCCTCTAATGAGTTGTTTCGAGTTTGGTGTGGAGGAAGTTTTCAAGGATCAAGAGAGGAGGATGATACAATATGATCAAGGAGAGTGAAAGCTCTAAGCTTGGGGATGCCCCGGTGGTTCACCCCTGCATATTCTAAGAAGACTCAAGCGTCTAAGCTTGGGGATGCCCAAGGCATCCCCTTCTTCATCGACAACATTATCGGGTTCCTCCCCCGAAACAATATTTTTATTCCGTCACATCTTATGCACTCTGCTTGGAGCGTCGGTTTGTTTTTGTTTTTGTTTTGTTTGAATAAAATGGATCCTAGCATTCACTTTGTGGGAGAGAGACATGCTCCGCTGTAGCATATGGACAAGTATGTCCTTAGGCTTTACTCATAGTATTCATGGCGAAGTTTCTTCTTCGTTAAATTGTTATATGGTTGGAATTGGAAAATGCTACATGTAGTAATTCTAAAATGTCTTGGATAATTTGATACTTGGCAATTTTTGTGCTCATGTTTAAGCTCTTGCATCAAATACTTTGCACCCATTAATGAAGAAACACTTAGAGCTTGCTAATTTGGTTTGGATATTTGGTTTCTCTAGAGTCTAGATAACATCTAGTATTGAGTTTTGAACAACAAGGAAGACGGTGTAGAGTCTTATAATGTTTACAATATGTCTTTTATGTGAGTTTTGCTGCACCGTTCATCCTTGTGTTTGTTTCAAATAACCTTGCTAGCCTAAACCTTGTATCGAGAGGGAATACTTCTCATGCATCCAAAATCCTTGAGCCAACCACTATGCCATTTGTGTCCACCATACCTACCTACTACATGGTATTTATCCGCCATTCCAAAGTAAATTGCTTGAGTGCTACCTTTAAAATTCCATCATTCACCTTTGCAATATATAGCTCATGGGACAAATAGCTTAAAAACTATTGTGGTATTGAATATGTACTTATGCACTTTATCTCTTATTAAATTGCTTGTTGTGCGATAACCATGCTTACGGGGACGCCATCAACTATTCTTTGTTGAATATCATGTGAGTTGCTATGCATGTCCGTCTTGTCCGAAGTAAGAGAGATCTACCACCTTAATGGTTGGAGCATGCATATTGTTAGAGAAGAACATTGGGCCGCTAACCAAAGCCATGATTCATGGTGGAAGTTTCGGTTTTGGACATATATCCTCAATCTCATATGAGAATAATAATTGTTGCCACATGCTTATGCATTAAAGAGGAGTCCATTATCTGTTGTCCATGTTGTCCCGGTATGGATGTCTAAGTTGAGAATAATCAAAAGCGAGAAATCCAAAATGCGAGCTTTCTCCTTAGACCTTTGTACGAGCGGCATGGAGGTACCCCATTGTGACACTTGGTTAAAACATGTGTATTGCGATGATCCGGTAGTCCAAGCTAATTAGGACAAGGTGCGGGCACTATTAGTATACTATGCATGAGGCTTGCAACTTGTAAGATATAATTTTCATAACTCATATGCTTTATTACTACCGTTGACAAAATTGTTTCTTGTTTTCAAAATAAAAGCTCTAGCACAAATATAGCAATCGATGCTTTCCTCTTTGAAGGACCATTCTTTTTACCTTTATGTTGAGTCAGTTCACCTATCTCTCTCCACCTCAAGAAGCAAACACTTGTGTGAACTGTGTATTGATTCCTACATACTTGCATATTGCACTTGTTATATTACTCTATGTTGACAATTATCCATGAGATATACATGTTACAAGTTGAAAGCAACCGCTGAAACTTAATCTTCCTTTGTGTTGCTTCAATACCTTTACTTTGATTTATTGCTTTATGAGTTAACTCTTATGCAAGACTTATTGATGCTTGTCTTGAAGTACTATTCATGAAAAGTCTTTGCTTTATCATTCACTTGTTTACTCATGTCATTACCATTGTTTTGATTGCTGCATTCATTACATATGTTTACAAATAGTATGATCAAGGTTATGATGGCATGTCACTTCAGAAATTATCTTTGTTATCGTTTTACCTGCTCGGGACGAGCGGAACTAAGCTTGGGGATGCTGATACGTCTCCGACGTATCGATAATTTCTTATGTTCCATGCCATATTATTGATGATACCTACATGTTTTATGCACACTTTATGTCATATTCGTGCATTTTCCGGAACTAACCTATTAACAAGATGCCGAAGAGCCGATTCTTTGTTTTACTGCTGTTTTTGGTTTCGAAATCCTTGTAACGAAATATTCTCGGAATTGGACGAAATTAAAACCCAGGGTCCTATTTTTCCACGAAGCTTCCGGAAGACCGAAGAGGAGTCGAAGTGGGGCCACGAGGGGCCGCCACCATAGGGCGGCGCGGCCCAGGTCTTGGCCGCGCCGACCTGTGGTGTGGGGCCCTCGTGTGGACCCCCACGTTGCCCTTCCGCCTACTTAAAGCCTCCGTCGCGAAACCCCGATGCGAAGAACCACGATACGGAAAACCTTACTGAGACGCCGCCGCCGCCAATCCCATCTCGGGGGATTCGGAGATCTCCTCCGGCACCCTGCCGGAGAGGGGATTCATCTCCCGGAGGACTCTACACCGCCATGGTCGCCTCCGGAGTGATGAGTGAGTAGTTCACCCCTGGACTATGGGTCCATAGCGGTAGCTAGATGGTTGTCTTCTCCTCATTGTGCTTCATTGTTGGATCTTGTGAGCTGCCTAACATGATCAAGATCATCTATCTGTAATTCTATATGTTGTGTTTGTCGGGATCCGATGGATAGAGAATACCATGTTATGTTAATTATCAAGTTATTACCTATGTGTTGTTTATGATCTTACATGCTCTCCGTTATTAGTAGAGGCTCTGGCCAAGTTGATGCTAGTAACTCCAAGAGGGAGTATTTATGCTCGATAGTGGGTTCATGCCTGCATTGACACCTGGGGAGTGACAGAAACCCCTAAGGTTGTGTTGTGTTGTTGCCACTAGGGATAAAACATTGATGCTATGTCCGAGGATGTAGTTATTGATTACATTACGCACCATACTTAATGCAATTGTCTGTTGTTAGCAACTTAATACTGGAAGGGGTTCGGATGATAACCTGAAGGTGGACTTTTTAGCCATAGATGCAGTTGGATGGCGGTCTATGTACTTTGTCGTAATGCCCAATTAAATCTCACCGTACTTATCATGACATGTATGTGCATTGTTATGCCCTCTCTATTTGTCAATTGCCCGACTGTAATTTGTTCACCCAACATGCTTTTATCTTATGGGAGAGACACCTCTAGTGAGCTCGTGGACCCCGGTCCATTCTTTAATACTTGAAATACAAATCTGCTCGCAATACTTGTTTTACTGTTTTCTCTGCAAACAATCATCTTCCACACAATACGGTTAATCCTTTGTTACAGCAAGCCGGTGAGATTGACAACCTCACCTGTTTCGTTGGGGCAAAGTACTTTGGTTGTGTTGTGCGGGTTCCACGTTGGCGCCGGAATCTCCGGTGTTGCGCCGCACTACATCCCGCCGCCATCAACCTTCAACGTGCTTCTTGGCTCCTCCTGGTTCGATAAACCTTGGTTTCTTTCTGAGGGAAAACTTGCTGCTGTGCGCATCATACCTTCCTCTTGGGGTTCCCAACGAACGTGTGAGTTACACGCCATCACGCGGCCCATGGCCTGGCCGCGCCACCATGTGGCGTGGGGCCCCCACAGCCCCTTTCGCCTCGTTTTCTTCGCGAAACCCTTCGTCCCGAAGACCTAAGCCAAAGAGGAATCCTCACGAAGGGTTACAGCCGCCTCTGCGGGGCGGAGAACACCAGAGAGAAAAGAGCTCTCCGGCGGGCGGGAATCCGCCGGGAAATTCCCTCCCGGAGGGGGAAATCGACGCCATCGTCACCGCCATCGAGCTGGACATCATCTCCATCGCCATCACCATCATCTTCATCATCATCACCGCCGTCTCCACCGCTGGACATCGTCACCGCTGTAGCAATTTGGGTTTGATCTTGATTGTTTGATAGGGGAAACTCTCCCGGTACTGATTTCTACTTGTTATTGATGCTATTGAGTGAAACCATTGAACCAAGGTTTATGTTCAGATTGTTATTCATCATCATATCACCTCTGATCATGTTCCATATGATGTCTCGTGAGTAGTTCGTTTAGTTCTTGAGGACATGGGTGAAGTCTAAATGTTAGTAGTGAACTATGGTTGAGTAATATTCAATGTTATGATATTTAAGTTGTGGTGTTATTCTTCTAGTGGTGTCGTGTGAACGTCGACTATGTAACACCCCAACTTTTGCAAGCTTGTTTAATTATCCAAAGTGCAAAAATTAGGGGGAACAAAAACTTTTTCTATAGACTAATTAAGATGAATTGCCTTGATATGTTTGTTATGATGAATTTCTTTGATCTCGCTGGTAGATAAATTGTCTTGATTTGATTGTTGAGTTTTGTCTTGAGCTATCCCAAAGAAAAACACCTCTAGTGGTAAAACAAGCATCTCACCTAATAAAACACATGTGTGGCCCTGGAAAATTCTTTTACCAATGCATAAACCCTATGCTTGTTTTCCCATAAAGTACATCAACACACAATCTCTAGTCTCCAGAAAAAAAAAGTGGAGCTATGGTCACTCTTGTATTACCATAACCTCCTTTCTTTAAAAATAATTAAATTTTTTGACCTAAACCACAAAACCTCTTTTGTTTTGTCCAATGACTCAAAATCTGAAATTCAGAGGATCTTGCCAAAAACCTTTCCTTTTTAAAATTTTCTATGATCACCTTAGATCATGATATCACAAAATAGTTTCTAAATTTATTTTGCACAAAGTATTTACCAAATGGCTTACCCTGACTTATGTGACTTTAAAAAAACTTGTAAAAGCTTTTATGCTTAGTTTTGGTTTCCTAAAATAACATGGAATGATCCATATTTTTTATTTCCTCTATGGATCATCCTACTCCTCTAAAAATCCTTCCTCTTCCCAAGTATTTCAAGTAACCCTATGTATCTAGTTTTAAATCAAATCGAGGCCATAGACACCAAATAAAATGGTATTTGAATTTGTGATCAAATACTCATGCATGGCATTGCCTTTGCCATTAATACATCTCACATATCCATCGATCAAGATCACACCTCCATATAGTCTTGACCTTGGAAAAATTACCTTGTGTCTAATAAATCAATCTCCATTAGAATAGATATCCCTCCAAGAAAAATTACAAATCGGCCTAACCATTTTGTGCCTTGTTGACCTCCACTCTTAAGATCCTCATCCTTAAGAAAGTTGACAAGTGAATCCCCTTCTAACTCTAGGACCCTAATTTCTTTCCTCTCTACACCTTGGCCTACATGTCATACTTCAAATTGCATATCACCACCACCACATCTCTTTTTCCCTCACCCCTTTTCTTTTTTTTAATTTTTTTCCTTGACCTTTGGCTTGAACACATCCATGCCAATACATGGCACCCTCTCTCTCTCCTTACCCTTCTTGCCACCTTTCTCTTCCTCTCTTTGAGCAAACCCTAGGAAGGGAGAACACTACCCCCTCTCCTTCTCTTCTCTCTTCTTCCTTCCCAAACATGGCCGGGCCTTGGTGCCTATGCACCACCTCAACCCCCGCACCTCTTGGACCCTCCCCGGCCTTCCATTACTCCCATCCCCAAGCCCGAGCAACGAGCAAGCCCAAAAACCCAAACCCTAGCAGCCCAAAAACCGACCGGGGAAGGAAAACGAGAGAGAAGCGGCGTCTCCGGGAGCCTCCCGCTCGACCTCCCTCTCCCTTCCCGCACCTCGCACCCTCTCCCCGCTGACGTCCGCCCTCCTACGTCACTCCCCGCACCGCCCAAACGTCATCAAACTCGTGGCCATTGGCCAAAGCCTTCCCGCACGCCCGTCATTGGCCGTAGCCACCGCCCACACCCCGCCCGCTCGGCTATAAGAAGCCCGCCCCTGGACACTCTCCTCTCCACACCACCACTTCCCCCTCCACTCCCTCTCCCCACGCCCAGGAGATCAGCAGCAACCCCTGGCCCCCGCTCGCCAGAGATGAACACGCCGGCGTGGTCACCGTGTGGGTGGCGAGCAAGTGCAGCTCGCCCCCGACGTCCTCGTCCCTCCCTCTCTGCTTCACTAAACCCGCCCCCTTCTCCTTGTTCTAACGCACGTCCGCATGCCGCCCGGATCGCCGGAGAACGCCGCCGTCGCTGCCCGACCATGGACGTCCGTGGAGGAGGGCACGCCGGGAAGAGGCTGCTGCAGGGAGGAAAGGGGCGTCGCCTAGCCGCCCCTGGACAGCCCCAGGTCGCCGCCCACCCGCCCTGCCGTCGCCGTCGACCTCTGCTCGCCGTCGGTGAGTCCCCAGGCCGACCCTGCCTTTTCTTTCTGTCCGCCGCACGTACAGGGAAGGAGGAGAACGACGACTCCCAGTCCCAGGTCGTCCTCCCGATCGTAGGCTGCATGGCCTTTTGGCCACGTAGGCCCATGCACCTGGGCCCCGCCACGGGCCCCTTCGCCCCTCCTTTTTTCCTTTATTTTTTTTTCTCCCTCCACCTGGATATATCACCTGGGCCGGCCCAACGCTGCCACCCCGCACGGCCCAGAGTTTCCCGCCCTAGTAATCCGTTTAATTTTTTTTTAAATTGCTGTAAAACCAGTGACACTAATTTGTTAATAACTCCATATCTACACGCCCAAATCGAGTGATTCAAAGTTCCACGGTTAGCTAATGAAAATATCTACGACTTGGCACTGGTCTCATCCTCAAATTCATTATATATTTTGCTGGGTAAATAAAGTTTTGAAATCATGCAGAATCACTGTTTGTTAGATCTAATTTTTTCTACAAAACCTTTTTGAGCAAACTCCACTGTGGGTGAAAGCCCTAATAAATAGCTTCATTTTGACGTAGGTGCCACTTCAAATGAAGTCACAAATTTGAAATGGTTAGCAGATAAAGTTCTGGTCAGATCTGACTTTGTCTAATTAAACCAGGAGCTTGGAAATTAATTTGAGAGTGAAACCAATTGCGTTAGAACCGTATTGTCAATAGCTTCCAGACGCAACTGACCTCATATTTTTAGGATTTTTGTATGATTTTTGGTGAATTAAACTTGTTCTATGTGTATTGCAGACTCTAGATAATTCCTAAAATTGTAGCATTATTGTTTTTGGGTAAATCCAATTGGGTTAGTCTTGTTTTAGTACTGGCCATCTAGGAAAAATATTTTTAGTCACTGTTCATGCATATTTGTTTCTATTAGTAATATATGTGTGTCACATGAATTGTTGAACCAAACCTTTTTGCTTATTAAAATCTTTAGCCACCTATTTTCATTTTAAAAGTGGTCAACTTATGTCTTATTCTTGAAACACAAAACCTTCTGCAACTTAGGCCAAGTTCTATTGTTTTGGTTAAGTTTTCAAGTAGTGTGGTGTAGTGTTGACCTCCTATTTTGACTAGTGTTATGTGAGAAAATTAAATTAGGAGAATTGATTTCTACTTTTCCAAAAAGGTTTGAAAATATGATATGTGTGTTTCTGATGCCAAACCAATGCACTTAACTTCTTTGTGGTGTTATCTACCGAGAGGATATTCAATTTATGCCATGGTAATAACCAGAGAGGCAATTGCTACTCTCATGCCTATGTTAAGCAAGAAAATTTGGTTTTCTTTTAAAATGATTGAAGAAACTACAAGTTCTTGGTATGATAGCACTTAGTAAAGTGGTTAGCTATTGTTTGTTGAATGTTGTTTTGTTGGTACAATGTGATTGATTGTGTTCCTTTTATATTTTCCGACGATAGATGCGAACGATTCCGGAGAAGGAGAAGTGGATCGGACAAGGATTTTATTTATATTGTTGGTATTCTTATATTGATGAAGTTGAAGAAGTCCAGGGACAAATAAGCCAAGGCAAGCCATCTCTTGATCTCTGAATGTTGAATCACATATTGTGGTTACTTTGCTATTATTATTGTCTCTCGATCTATCTTGTGTGATTTCTACTTTTGTTGTTGGAGCATGCTTACCGTGAGCATCTTTACTCTCTTTGGCACCTCGCCGACAAACCCCTTTTTGTGAATGGTGGTTGTCAACATCATGATCTTGGTGTACCCTCTAAATGTGATGGGTATGCCCACTTATCTTGTGTGTGTCGACCTCTTGACACCTTCTTGCACCCCTTAGAGGTATGATGATTAGCATCATTCCCTCTTGTTGATGCTATGCATACTTGCTCCCAAGTATGTTGAACCCATTGTTGATGTTACGCATACTTACTCTCAAGTATATTGAACCCCTTGTTGTTGTTATGCATGCTTACCCCAAGCATGTATGCCCCCTTGACCACCTATTTTACCATCTTCTTAGTGGTATGGTGATCAACATCATGACCCTTTGTCGAATACTCCTACTTATGTTGTCCCCATGCGTGCTTATCCTAAGCATGTATGATCCCCTTGACACCTCAATTATCATCTCCTTAGAGGTATGACGGCTAGCATCATACCATTGTTACATCTTAGCTCCTACATAAAACTTTAGGTTGGGAACCCCTCAAGGTTTACCTTGTTGTAAATGTTTATGAAAACCTTGGGTGAGGCAATCTTACCCAAGCGTATGGTTTATGAAGGCAAAAAGGATCTTGTCAAAGATGTTTGAGAAAAGGAATGTGTGTGTGACTTGGGTTTTGAGAAGAAAAAAAAAATGACACATGGTTCTTTGTATTCGCCGGAACAATTACACGGCGCAACCATAGCTACTCCAACGTGGGCACGGGGCTTAACTTGACGTTTGTTCTTCTTAGCATGAGGCACCGCACAACTATACAAGGGTACGGTTACCCCCGAGTCCGGGTTGTCGAGGTTGGGACAATAGTATAACGGGAGGCCTTCGGGGCTGACCCGTCCGGAAGACACTATGGGTCTCCCGGCTTGGCGGTGGAGCCACGCTCTAGAGGAGGTGAGCTGCCACGGTGCCGGGGAGGTACATACTCCATAGGGTAGGACCTCGTGTTAAGTCGAATGGGCGAAAGGTTATGTCCGGGTATCCGTCGTGGCATACGTCGTTATGCGGGGATGATGCCCACACGATAGGTATCCGGATAGTTGTGGTGAAAGTGTGCAAACTCTGCAGAGTCAAAACTATTCGAATAGCCGCGTCCGCGGTCATGGACGGTTGGGATGGCCGTTACAGAGCTGTGTCGAGTTTTGGTTTAGAAAATGTTTTCCAAAGGAAATGTGTGTTGGAAGTACCGGAAGGGTACGGGAAAGATGTTGTGCCGACCATGTGGAGATGGTCGAGGAAAACAAAAGTGGGTGACCCTTCCTAGTGTTTCATGTAGAGGAACTCTTCTTTAACAAAGATATAGATATGTCATAGGGCTTCCCTAGTATCCCCATCAATTGAGATGGCGGTATGCTACCTCTTCTTTAACAAAGATATAGAGATGTCATAGGACTTTCTTAGTGTCCCCTTCAAGCCGTGATGTGGGATGCTATATCCACAAGAGAAACAGATTCTCTTTCACATGCTATATCCACAAGAGAAACAGATTCTCTTTCACATGCTATATCCACCAGAGAAACTATTCTTCCTCTCTTGTCTTCTTTAGTTAGAATTGTTATCACCTTCTTGATGGTTTGCGAGTACAATTCAAATGTACTCACGGCTTTGTCCCTGGCTATTTACTTGGCCAGACCCGGAGGACTTCGACAGATGAAGAAGGAGTTGACGACGTCTATGCGAGCTAGGAACGTCTTCCCAGTCAGTTGCCTGTAGGGTTATGGCAGATGACTTGGGCTCTACGCTGATTGAAGTGATTTTCCGCGACTCTGATGATTAGATTAGGCCCTTTGAGGCTATTATGTAAAGAAGGGTCATGTGACCTTATTGTAATTTTCTTATTCCGTTTTGTAAAGGATGATGCAATTTGATATCAGTTCGGTTATGTGTTCACGGCATACTGATCATGGGAACGTGAACTGTATACATAACAGGGTATTTCGGACAGCTAGTCCGGGGTCCCCACAGAGCTGGTATCAGAGCATCCTGACTATAGGAGACCTTAGTTAGCATGGACGTTAGTTAGGAAACAAATACTTGGGAAAAACTATTTACAAAACAAATTCTTTCTTTAGTCGGAAGCATAGCTCCTACTCCTCTTGTTTCTTCAAAACTTCTAAATTCTTATCTCTCCGCTTTATAGAAGTGTTTGAAAATTCTTACTCTAATGTCTCATCCACTTCAAACCTACATATTGGACGATGTCCCCAACTCAGACCAGAGACTCGAAGTCGAAGATGGATCAACCCTTCAGGAAGTCTCATGTATCTCCAACGACAGCTATTGAAGATTGGATGCCGACTTAGTCATGCACACAAAGGGATAATTAGAGCATGTCTTTGGTTATCATCAAAGTCTGTCAAGGAGCTGACCTTGTTCCTCCGTGGACTTGCACCTTTCGCAGTTGTCTGGGATCAAGTCCTCAGTTCTTGACTAGTAATTTTTAGGCCAGACACGAGAAGATCTCAAACCTTGGGAGTACCTCAACAGCTACCCCTCTGAAGACCTCACATCCCTAGGATGTTGAGACCAGAAGTTCTACGCAGTTTTCGCCTCCACTTCAACATCGACGACTCCACACCAGGCTGCTTCGCCACCAAGTGCTCCGAGAACCCTTGCTTGAAGTGGATGTCAGCCGGATGAAGACATCAACATATGTGACCAGCCCCAAACCTATAGGATGGATAGGACAAACTCGATCGCTTTGATTGAGCTACCCCCACGTATTAGGCATCCCTAGATGCTCAGAGTACCATGTCTGGTGTGATGGTTGCTTGTAGTTCCCTCGTGTGCTGCCTTGAGTGTTTTTATGTGTTTGTTGTGTGTATGATTGTCTTGGTCTTTAGGCCTGAAAAACATTCTTAGTGTGATAACCCGGCGTAGGAAGCCTCTCGAAGATGTTTTCACCTCATCTACCTCACCGATAAAATGCTAACTGCTAGTTAGTTGGATAAGTTGACCATGTTGACAAGTTGTTTTTCAACCATCAGAAAAAAATAACCCAAACCCCCAATTATACTAACTACTTTCAAGATCAGCTGAAGCATATCTACTACGCCAAGAAAGCAAAATCCCCTACTTTCAAGAGTGACTGCAACTCTGCGAGGAGCCTTACTAACTTGGTCTAACCTGGGAGTATAGTCGCGCTAACCTCGTGGATACCTTTTTGAAAACTACCCTCTAACACACTGTCTAACAAGCTGAGAGAGCAATAGCGTCAAAGCCAAGCTACATCACAGGATTCATCTGGTCCGCATCAAATGAAGCTCATGAAGATACCTCAGGACTCCAGATTAGGTGTAGTTACCGCTCACCTCATACCGGATATAAGTCAGCACCGACCCTCAAGCTGAAGATTGTCTTCGACGACCTTTGTTACTGCTTCATATGGACAACAACCCGGCGCTTCATCGACTTACTAACTTACCGTGCGTTATATGGTCTAGTAAACACCGTGAGTGCCTCTTGAAGTCGTGGACTACACATCGCCCATGAAGATCCTTCAACTGATTACGGAAGATCGACGACTTCTACAGAAGCCCCAGACAGAGCCACAAGGCCGAAGCTCTGAGTTTTTTTTCAAAAAGCCGATGAAAAATCGTAAGGGTGGAAGACTCCGTCTTCCACTAAAAATTGGAGCTAACCCTAAAATTTTAAACCTTTCTAAAAACACCGTTGGGAACTTGGGATGAACTAACTTCCCTTGAAGCTGTGGATTGCACCTCGCTCCCTGAAGATGCTTCAACTCAAGACGAGAGAAAGATCACTTCTTCGAAAGCACCGACAAGACCGTGGCCGAAGCTTAGAGTTTTTAAACCCCCTCTATGAACAATTTTAAGGGTTTTCAACCACACAAATTTAAAGTTAACTCTAAAAAGTTTTCAACCCTGCTAAAGCACCGCTGGAGTGCACTAACTCTCCCAGAATCTTGAACCCCCGCTAGGATCGCTTAGAAGCTACAGATCTAACACCTACATGGAGTAGTCAACCTCTTCATGAAGCTCGCCATCGGCAGGAATCCATCATGTCTTCCAGAAGATGAAGCAACGACCTTCTCAGCAACGGCACAAGAATGGAGTCTAACTTTAGTTAAACTTTACAACCCCTCTAGTCCTACGCTTAGTAATCTCGGGACGAGATTATTTTAAGGGTGGAAGATCTGTAACACCCCAACTTTTGCAAGCTTGTTTAATTATCCAAAGTGCAAAAATTAGGGGGAACAAAAACTTTTTCTATAGACTAATTAAGATGAATTGCCTTGATATGTTTGTTATGATGAATTTCTTTGATCTGCTGGTAGATAAATTGTCTTGATTTGATTGTTGAGTTTTGTCTTGAGCTATCCCAAAGAAAAACACCTCTAGTGGTAAAACAAGCATCTCACCTAATAAAACACATGTGTGGCCCTGGAAAATTCTTTTACCAATGCATAAACCCTATGCTTGTTTTCCCATAAAGTACATCAACACACAATCTCTAGTCTCCAGGAAAAAAAAAGTGGAGCTATGGTCACTCTTGTATTACCATAACCTCCTTTCTTTAAAAATAATTGAAATTTTTGACCTAAACCACAAAACCTCTTTTGTTTTGTCCAATGACTCAAAATCTGAAATTCAGAGGATCTTGCCAAAAACCTTTCCTTTTTAAAATTTTCTATGATCACCTTAGATCATGATATCACAAAATAGTTTCTTAATTTATTTTGCACAAAGTATTTACCAAATGGCTTACCCTGACTTATGTGACTTTAAAAAAACTTGTAAAAGCTTTTATGCTTAGTTTTGGTTTCCTAAAATAACATGGAATGATCCATATTTTTTATTTCCTCTATGGATCATCCTACTCCTCTAAAAATCCTTCCTCTTCCCAAGTATTTCAAGTAACCCTATGTATCTAGTTTTAAATCAAATCGAGGCCATAGACACCAAATAAAATGGTATTTGAATTTGTGATCAAATACTCATGCATGGCATTGCCTTTGCCATTAATACATCTCACATATCCATCGATCAAGATCACACCTCCATATAGTCTTGACCTTGGAAAAATTACCTTGTGTCTAATAAATCAATCTCCATTAGAATAGATATCCCTCCAAGAAAAATTACAAATCGGCCTAACCATTTTGTGCCTTGTTGACCTCCACTCTTAAGATCCTCATCCTTAAGAAAGTTGACAAGTGAATCCCCTTCTAACTCTAGGACCCTAATTTCTTTCCTCTCTACACCTTGGCCTACATGTCATACTTCAAATTGCATATCACCACCACCACATCTCTTTTTCCCTCACCCCTTTTCTTTTTTTTAATTTTTTTCCTTGACCTTTGGCTTGAACACATCCATGCCAATACATGGCACCCTCTCTCTCTCCTTACCCTTCTTGCCACCTTTCTCTTCCTCTCTTTGAGCAAACCCTAGGAAGGGAGAACACTACCCCCTCTCCTTCTCTTCTCTCTTCTTCCTTCCCAAACATGGCCGGGCCTTGGTGCCTATGCACCACCTCAACCCCTGCACCTCTTGGACCCTCCCTGGCCTTCCATTACTCCCATCCCCAAGCCCAGCAACAGCAAGCCCAAAAACCCAAACCCTAGCAGCCCAAAAACCGACCAGGGAAGGAAAACGGAGAGAGCAGCGTCTCTGGGAGCCTCCCGCTCGACCTCCCTCTCCCTTCCCGCACCTGCACCCTCTCCTGCTGACGTCTGCCCTCCTACGTCACTCCCCTGCACCGCCCAAACGTCATCAAACTCGTGGCCATTGGCCAAAGCCTTCCCGCACGCCCGTCATTGGCCGTAGCCACCGCCCACACCCCGCCCGCTCGGCTATAAGAAGCCCGCCCCTGGACACTCTCCTCTCCACACCACCACTTCCCCCTCCACTCCCTCTCCCCACGCCCAGGAGATCAGAAGCAACCCCTGGCCCCCGCTCGCCAGAGATGAACGCGCCGGCGTGGTCACCGTGTGGGTGGCGAGCAAGTGCAGCTCGCCCCCGACGTCCTCGTCCCTCCCTCTCTGCTTCACTAAACCCGCCCCCTTCTCCTTGTTCTAACGCACGTCTGCATGCCGCCCAGGTCGCCGGAGAACGCCGCTGTCGCTGTCCGACCGTGGACGTCCGCGGAGGAGGGCACGCCGGGAAGAGCTGCTGCAGGAGGAAAGGGGCGTCGCCTAGCCGCCCCTGGACAGCCCCAGGTCGCCGCCCACCCGCCCTGCCGTCGCCGTCGACCTCTGCTCGCCGCCGGTGAGTCCCCAGGCCGACCCTGCCTTTTCTTTCTGTCCGCCGCACGTACGGGGAAGGAGGAGAACGACGACTCCCGGTCCCGGTGTCGTCCTCCCGATCGTAGGCTGCATGGCCTTTTGGCCACGTAGGCCCATGCACCGGGCCCCGCCACGGGCCCCTTCGCCCCTCCTTTTTTCCTTTATTTTTTTTTCTCCCTCCACCTGGATATATCACCTGGGCCGGCCCAACGCTGCCACCCCGCACGGCCCAGAGTTTCCCGCCCTAGTAATCCGTTTAATTTTTTTTTAAATTGCTGTAAAACCGAGTGACACTAATTTGTTAATAACTCCATATCTACACACCCAAATCGAGTGATTCAAAGTTCCACGGTTAGCTAATGAAAATATCTACGACTTGGCACTGGTCTCATCCTCAAATTCATTATATATTTTGCTGGGTAAATAAAGTTTTGAAATCATGCAGAATCACTGTTTGTTAGATCTAATTTTTTCTACAAAACCTTTTTGAGCAAACTCCACTGTGGGTGAAAGCCCTAATAAATAGCTTCATTTTGACGTAGGTGCCACTTCAAATGAAGTCACAAATTTGAAATGGTTAGCAGATAAAGTTCTGGTCAGATCTGACTTTGTCTAATTAAACCAGGAGCTTGGAAATTAATTTGAGAGTGAAACCAATTGCGTTAGAACCGTATTGTCAATAGCTTCCAGACGCAACTGACCTCATATTTTTAGGATTTTTGTATGATTTTTGGTGAATTAAACTTGTTCTATGTGTATTGCAGACTCTAGATAATTCCTAAAATTGTAGCATTATTGTTTTTGGGTAAATCCAATTGGGTTAGTCTTGTTTTAGTACTGGCCATCTAGGAAAAATATTTTTAGTCACTGTTCATGCATATTTGTTTCTATTAGTAATATATGTGTGTCACATGAATTGTTGAACCAAACCTTTTTGCTTATTAAAATCTTTAGCCACCTATTTTCATTTTAAAAGTGGTCAACTTATGTCTTATTCTTGAAACACAAAACCTTCTGCAACTTAGGCCAAGTTCTATTGTTTTGGTTAAGTTTTCAAGTAGTGTGGTGTAGTGTTGACCTCCTATTTTGACTAGTGTTATGTGAGAAAATTAAATTAGGAGAATTGATTTCTACTTTTCCAAAAAGGTTTGAAAATATGATATGTGTGTTTCTGATGCCAAACCAATGCACTTAACTTCTTTGTGGTGTTATCTACCAGAGGATATTCAATTTATGCCATGGTAATAACCAGAGAGGCAATTGCTACTCTCATGCCTATGTTAAGCAAGAAAATTTGGTTTTCTTTTAAAATGATTGAAGAAACTACAAGTTCTTGGTATGATAGCACTTAGTAAAGTGGTTAGCTATTGTTTGTTGAATGTTGTTTTGTTGGTACAATGTGATTGATTGTGTTCCTTTTATATTTTCCGACGATAGATGCGAACGATTCCGGAGAAGGAGAAGTGGATCGGACAAGGATTTTATTTATATTGTTGGTATTCTTATATTGATGAAGTTGAAGAAGTCCAGGGACAAATAAGCCAAGGCAAGCCATCTCTTGATCTCTGAATGTTGAATCACATATTGTGGTTACTTTGTTATTATTATTGTCTCTCGATCTATCTTGTGTGATTTCTACTTTTGTTGTTGGAGCATGCTTACCGTGAGCATCTTTACTCTCTTTGGCACCTCGCCGACAAACCCCTTTTTGTGAATGGTGGTTGTCAACATCATGATCTTGGTGTACCCTCTAAATGTGATGGGTATGCCCACTTATCTTGTGTGTGTCGACCTCTTGACACCTTCTTGCACCCCTTAGAGGTATGATGATTAGCATCATTCCCTCTTGTTGATGCTATGCATACTTGCTCCCAAGTATGTTGAACCCATTGTTGATGTTACGCATACTTACTCTCAAGTATATTGAACCCCTTGTTGTTGTTATGCATGCTTACCCCGAGCATGTATGCCCCCTTGACCACCTATTTTACCATCTTCTTAGTGGTATGGTGATCAACATCATGACCCTTTGTCGAATACTCCTACTTATGTTGTCCCCATGCGTGCTTATCCTAAGCATGTATGATCCCCTTGACACCTCAATTATCATCTCCTTAGAGGTATGACGGCTAGCATCATGCCATTGTTACATCTTAGCTCCTACATAAAACTTTAGGTTGGGAACCCCTCAAGGTTTACCTTGTTGTAAATGTTTATGAAAACCTTGGGTGAGGCAATCTTACCCAAGCGTATGGTTTATGAAGGCAAAAAGGATCTTGTCAAAGATGTTTGAGAAAAGGAATGTGTGTGTGACTTGGGTTTTGAGAAGAAAAAAAAATGACACATGGTTCTTTGTATTCGCCCGGAACAATTACACAGCGCAACCATAGCTACTCCAACGTGGGCACGGGGCTTAACTTGACGTTTGTTCTTCTTAGCATGAGGCACCGCACAACTATACAAGGGTACGGTTACCCCCGAGTCCGGGTTGTCGAGGTTGGGACAATAGTATAACGGGAGGCCTTCGGGGCTGACCCGTCCGGAAGACACTATGGGTCTCCTGGCTTGGCGGTGGAGCCACGCTCTAGAGGAGGTGAGCTGCCACGGTGCCGGGGAGGTACATACTCCATAGGGTAGGACCTCGTGTTAAGTCGAATGGGCGAAAGGTTATGTCCGGGTATCCGTCGTGGCATACGTCGTTATGCGGGGATGATACCCACACGATAGGTATCCGGATAGTTGTGGTGAAAGTGTGCAAACTCTGCAGAGTCAAAACTATTCGAATAGCCGCGTCCGCGGTCATGGACGGTTGGGATGGCCGTTACAGAGCTGTGTCGAGTTTTGGTTTAGAAAATGTTTTCCAAAGGAAATGTGTGTTGGAAGTACCGGAAGGGTACGGGAAAGATGTTGTGCCGACCATGTGGAGATGGTCGAGGAAATCAAAAGTGGGTGACCCTTCCTAGTGTTTCATGTAGAGGAACTCTTCTTTAACAAAGATATAGATATGTCATAGGGCTTCCCTAGTATCCCCATCAATTGAGATGGCGGTATGCTACCTCTTCTTTAACAAAGATATAGAGATGTCATAGGACTTTCTTAGTGTCCCCTTCAACTGTGATGTGGGATGCTATATCCACAAGAGAAACAGATTCTCTTTCACATGCTATATCCACAAGAGAAACAGATTCTCTTTCACATGCTATATCCACCAGAGAAACTATTCTTCCTCTCTTGTCTTCTTTAGTTAGAATTGTTATCACCTTCTTGATGGTTTGCGAGTACAATTCAAATGTACTCACGGCTTTGTCCCCGGCTATTTACTTGGCCGGACACTGGAGGAATTCGACAGAAGAAGAAGGAGTTGATGACGTCTATGCGAGCTAGGAACGTCTTCCCAGTCAGTTGCCTGTAGGGTTATGGCAGATGACTTGGGCTCTACACTGATTGAAGTGATTTTCCGCGACTCTAATGATTAGATTAGGCCCTTTGAGGCTATTATGTAAAGAAGGGTCATGTGACCTTATTGTAATTTTCTTATTCCGTTTTGTAAAGGATGATGCAATTTGATATCAGTTCGGTTATGTGTTCACGGCACACTGATCATGGGAACGTGAACTGTATACATAACAGGGTATTTCGGACAGCTAGTCCGGGGTCCCCACAGACTACACGACACTTCACCATTTATGGGCCTAGGGGAATGCATCTTGTACTCGTTTGCCAATTGCGGGGTTGCCGGAGTGACAAAAACCTAAACCCCCGTTGGTATATCGATGCAGGAGGGATCGCAGGATCTCGAGTTTAAGGCTGTGGTTAGATTTATCTTAATTACTTTCTTGTAGTTGCGGATGCTTGCAAGGGGTATAATCACAAGTATGTATTAGTCCTAGGAAGGGCGGTACATTAGCATAGGTTCACCCACACAACACTTATCAAAACAATGAAGATTAATCAGCTGCATGTAGCGAAAGCACTAGACTAAAATCCCGTGTGTCCTCAAGAAAGTTTGGTCATTATAAGTAAACAAACCGGCTTGTCCTTTGTGCTAAAAAGGATTGGGCCACTCGCTGCAATTATTTCTCTCGCACTTTACTTACTTGTACTTATTTCATCTCGCTATATCAAAACCCCCTGAATACTTGTCTGTGAGCATTTACAGTGAATCCTTCATCGAAACTGCTTGTCAACACCTTCTGCTCCTCGTTGGGTTCGACACTCTTATTTATCGAAAGTACTACGATACACCCCCTATATATACTTGTGGGTCATCAAGAATATTTTCTGGCGCCGTTGCCGGGGAGTGAAGCGCTATTGGTAAGTGGAATTGGTAAGGAAAACCTTTACTGTTTGTGCTGATTTTATTTCTGCCTGCTGCTATAAGTCATTATGGAGAGATCTTCTCTTCGATTTCTATTTGGGAAATCTACTACTACCGCAACGGTAGTGGATGAGGCGCCAGGTGAGGAAGTAATACCATATAAAATACCTACGAAAATTATTGAACGTGTTATGGATAACCGCTATGAAGGGGATGGAACTGTCCATCCCGGTGATCATTTACTCGTTTTTGCATGAATTATGCGGGTTATTCAAATGTGCAGGTATTGCTATGAATGAAGTTAGAAAGAAACTATTCTCTATATCGCTGTCTCGGTAAAGCGGCGCATTGGTATAAATTGTTGAAGAATGGTGATTCTCTTGATTGGGAGGACATTGTGCCTTTATTTTATTCCAAATTTTATCCTCCAAGTGAAATTCACAAAGATCGGAACCGCATATATAATTTCTGGCCTCATGATGGAGAGAGTATTGCCCAAGCTTGGGGGAGATTGAAGTCTTTAATGCTCAAATGCCCCATTCATGAGCTTCCTGGTAATGTTATTATTGATAATTTCTATGCAAGACTTTCTTTTCAAGACAAGACCTTGCTGGATACTTCTTGTTCCGGATCATTTACGCGCAATAAAGAAGAGTTTAAAAGGGACTTTCTTGATCGGATCCAAGAAAATACCGAAGGTTGGGAGAACGACAAGGATAGAGAATCGGGTATAATTTATGATTATAAATGCATTGAAGCTTTTATGGATACTGATAAATTTCGTAATATGAGTGCTACATATGGTCTTGATTCTCAAGTTGCTACAAATCTTTGTAAAGCTTTTGCCTCTCATTATGAATTGCCTAAGAAGAATTTTGACAAGTATCATGAACCGTATAAAGATAAAATTGATTCATCTATTAATAAATGTGTTGTAGTTGAAACTGCTGATCATGTTATTCCCGAAGCTTATATTGAAAAAACTCCTTTTCCTGCTAAAATGAAGGAGTACTCGTTATAAATAGTGCGGTTCATAAAAGTGAAAAGAAACCTATAGAACCCGAAGAACAAATAAAAGTTGAACTTCGTTGTTGCAATAGTTAAAGATCTTGTGACTGAAAATGTGGAGGGTGGTCATATTATTTTCTGTGAAGATGCTTCTAATGTTGTTTCACATCCTAATAAACCCAAACAAGCTAGTGTTCCTATGCTATCTGTTAGAATTGGTGATCATTGCTATTATGGTTTATGTGATATTGGTGCAAGTGTTAGTGCTATACCTTATGAGCTTTACACGGAGATTATGCACGAAATTGATTCTTGTGAACTTGAAGATATTGATGTGGTTATTCAGCTGGCTAATAGAGAAACTATTTCTCCAATTGGTATTGTTCGAGATGTGGAAGTTCTATGTGGTAAGATTAAATATCCTGCTGACTTTTTGGTACTTGGTTCTGCTTGCTAGTGATTATTGTCCTATCATTTTTGGTAGACCTTTTCTAAATACTTGTGGAGCTATTATAGATTGCAAGAAAGAGAAAATTTTGACTAAATTTGCTGGGGAATCTTATGAGTTTAACTTCTCTAAATTTACCAAAACTCCTTATAAAGCTGATTTGCCTAGTAATGATTTTAAAATGGAGCAGTGTGCATCTATTGTTCTTGTTCCTAACAATCCTTTGCAGCAACATTTGGAGAATAGCGAGAGTGAAGTTTTTAGGAAAGAAAGATATGAGCTTGAGGAGATTTTTCTTCGCCAACCTATTCTCAAGCATGATTTACCGGTAGAAGACTTGGGTACAACACCGCCACCAAAGGAAGATCCTGTTTTTGATTTAAAGCCTTTGCCTGATAATCTTAAATATGCTCATATTGATGATAAGAAAATATATCATGTTATTATTAGTTCTAAGCTTACAGAGTTTGAAGAAGAAAGATTATTGCAAATATTGAAGAAACACCGAGGTGCTATTGGCTATACTCTTGATGATTTGAAGGGGATTTCTCCCTCTATTTGCCAACATGCCATTAATATGGAAGATGATGCGAAGCCAGTTGTTGAACCTCAGCGTCGTCTAATTCCCAAGATGAAGGATGTGGTAAGAAATGAGGTATTACGACTTCTTGAAGCTGGTATTATATATCCTATTGCTGATAGTAGATGGGTTAGTCCTGTGCATTGCGTTCCTAAGAAAGGAGGAATAACTGTTGTGCCTAATGATAATGATGAGCTCTGATGGCGTGTATTTCACACGTTCGTTGGGCAACCCCAAGAGGAAGGTATGATGCGCACAGCAGCAAGTTTTCCCTCAGAAAGAAACCAAGGTTTATCGAACCAGGAGGAGCCAAGAAGCACGTTGAAGGTTGATGGCGGCGGGATGTAGTGCGGCGCAACACCGGAGATTCCGGCGCCAACGTGGAACCCGCACAACACAACCAAAGTACTTTGCCCCAACGAAACAGGTGAGGTTGTCAATCTCACCGGCTTGCTGTAACAAAGGATTAACCGTATTGTGTGGAAGATGATTGTTTGCAGAGAAAATAGTAGAAACAAGTATTGCAGCAGATTTGTATTTCAGTATTAAAGAATGGACCGGGGTCCACAGTTCACTAGAGGTGTCTCTCCCATAAGATAAAAGCATGTTGGGTGAACAAATTACAGTCGGGCAATTGACAAATAGAGAGGGCATAACAATGCACATACATGACATGATAAGTATAGTGAGATTTAATTGGGCATTACGACAAAGTACATAGACCGCCATCCAACCGCATCTATGCCTAAAAAGTCCACCTTCAGAGTTATCATCCGAACCCCTCCAGTATTAAGTTGCTAACAACGGACAATTGCATTAAGTATGGTGCGTAATGTAATCAACAACTACATCCTCGGACATAGCGCCAATGTTTTATCCCTAGTGGCAACAAGCACAACACAACCTTAGAACTTTCCGTCACTCGTCCTGAGTGTCAATGCGGCATGAACCCACTATCGAGCATAAATACTCCCTCTTGGAGTTAAAAGCAAAAACTTGGCCAGAGCCTCTACTAGTAACGGAGAGCATGCAAGATCATAAACAACACATATGTAATAACTTGATAATTAACATGACATGGTATTCTCTATCCATCGGATCCCGACAAACACAACATATAGAATTACGGATAGATGATCTTGATCATGTTAGGCAGCTCACAAGATCCAACAATGAAGCACAATGAGGAGAAGACAACCATCTAGCTACTGCTATGGACCCATAGTCCAGGGGTGAACTACTCACTCATCACTCCGGAGGCGACCATGGCGGTGTAGAGTCCTCCGGGAGATGAATCCCCTCTCCGGCAGGGTGCCGGAGGAGATCTCCGTGAATCCCCCGAGATGGGATCGGCGGCGGCGGCGTCTCGCAAGGTTTTCCGTATCGTGGTTTTTCGCCTCAGGGGTTTCGCGACGGAGGCTTTAAGTAGGCGGAAGGGCAGAGTCGGGGGCCAGACGAGGGGGCCACACCATAGGGCGGCGCGGGCCCCCCTTGGCCGCGCCGCCTTGTGGTGTCGCCACCTCGTGGCCCCACTTCGTGTGTTCTTCGGTCTTCTGGAAGCTCCGTGGAAAAATAGGCCCCTGGGTCTTCGTTTCGTCCAATTTCGAGAATATTTCGTTACTAGGATTTCTGAAACCAAAAACAGCAGAAAACAGGAACTGGAACTTCGGCATCTTGTTAATAGGTTAGTTCCAGAAAATGCACGAATATGACATAAAGTGTGCATAAAACATGTAGGTATCATCAATAATATGGCATAGAACATAAGAAATTATCGATACGTCGGAGACGTATCAAGCATCCCCAAGCTTAGTTCTGCTCGTCCCGAGCAGGTAAAACGATAACAAAGATAATTTCTGAAGTGATATGCCATCATAACCTTGATCATACTATTTGTAAACATATGTAGTGAATGCAGCGATCAAAACAATGGTAATGACATGAGTAAACAAGTGAATCATAAAGCAAAGACTTTTCATGAATAGTACTTCAAGACAAGTATTAATAAGTCTTGCATAAGAGTTAACTCATAAAGCAATAAATCAAAGTAAAGGTATTGAAGCAACACAAAGGAAGATTAAGTTTCAGCGGTTGCTTTCAACTTGTAACATGTATATCTCATGGATAATTGTCAACATAGAGTAATATAACAAGTACAATATGCAAGTATGTAGGAATCAATGCACAGTTCACACAAGTGTTTGCTTCTTAAGGTGGAGAGAGATAGGTGAACTGACTCAACATAAAAGTAAAAAGAATGGTCCTTCAAAGAGGAAAGCATCGATTGCTATATTTGTGCTAGAGCTTTTATTTTGAAAACATGAAACAATTTTGTCAACGGTAGTAATAAAGCATATGAGTTATGTACATTATATCTTACAAGTTGCAAGTCTCATGCATAGTATACTAATAGTGCCCGCACCTTGTCCTAATTAACTTGGACTACCGGATCTTTGCAATGCACATGTTTTGACCAAGTGTCACAATGGGGTACCTCCATGCCGCCTGTACAAAGGTCTAAGGAGAAAGCTCGCATTTTGGATTTCTCGCTTTTGATTATTCTCAACTTAGACATCCATACCGGGACAACATGGACAACAGATAATGGACTCCTCTTTAATGCATAAGCATGTGGCAACAATTATTATTCTCATATGAGATTGAGGATATATGTCCAAACTGAAACTTCCACCATGAATCATGGCTTTAGTTAGCGGCCCAAAGTTCTTCTCTAACAATATGCATGCTCCAACCATGAAGGTGGTAGATCTCTCTTGCTTCGGACAAGACGGACATGCATAGCAACTCACATGATATCCAACAAAGAATAGTTGATGGCGTCCCAGAAGCATGGTTATCGCACAACAAGCAACTTAATAAGAGATAAAGTGCATAAGTACATATTCAATACCACAATAGTTTTTAAGCTATTTGTACCATGAGCTATATATTGCAAAGGTGAATGATGGAATTTTAAAGGTAGCACTCAAGCAATTTACTTTGGAATGGCGGATAAATACCATGTAGTAGGTAGGTATGGTGGACACAAATGGCATAGTGGTTGGCTCAAGTATTTTGGATGCATGAGAAGTATTCCCTCTCGATACAAGGTTTAGGCTAGCAAGGTTATTTGAAACAAACACAAGGATGAACGGTACAGCAAAACTCACATAAAAGACATATGGTAAACATTATAAGACTCCATACCGTCTTCCTTGTTGTTCAAAACTCAATACTAGATGTTATCTAGACTCTAGAGAAACCAAATATGCAAACCAAATTAGCAAGCTCTAAGTATTTCTTCATTAATGGGTGCAGAGTATATGATGCAAGAGCATAAACATGAGCACAACAATTGCCAAGTATCAAATTATCCAAGACATTTTAGAGTTACTACATGTAGCATTTTCCAATTCCAACCATATAACAATTTAACGAAGAAGAAACTTCGCCATGAATACTATGAGTAGAGCCTAAGAACATACTTGTCCATATGCTACAGCGGAGCGTGTCTCTCTCCCATAAAGTGAATGCTAGGATCCATTTTATTCAAACAAAACAAAAAACAAAAACAAACCGACGCTCCAAGCAAAGTACATAAGATGTGACGGAATAAAAATATAGTTTCAGGGGAGGAACCTGATAATGTTGTCGATGAAGAAGGGGATGCCTTGGGCATCCCCAAGCTTAGACGCTTGAGTCTTCTTAGAATATGCAGGGGTGAACCACCGGGGCATCCCCAAGCTTAGAGCTTTCACTCTCCTTGATCATATTGCATCATACTCCTCTCTTGATCCTTGAAAACTTCCTCCACACCAAACTCGAAACAACTCATTAGAGGGTTAGTGCATAATAAAAATTCACATGTTCAGAGGTGACACAATCATTCTTAACACTTCTGGACATTGCATAAAGCTACTGGACATTAGTGGATCAAATAAATTCATCCAACATAGCAAAAGAGGCAATGCGAAATAAAAGACAGAATCTGTCAAAACAGAACAGTCCGTAAAGATGGATTTTATTAGGCCACCAGACTTGCTCAAACGAAAATGCTCAAATTGAATGAAAGTTGCGTACATATCTGAGCATCATGCTCGTAAATTGGCTTAATTTTCTGAGCTACCTACAGGGAGATAGACCCAGATTCGTGACAGCAAAGAAATCTGGAACTGCGCAGTAATCCAAATCTAGTACTTACTTTTCTATCAAAGACTTTACTTGGCACAACAAAACATAAAACTAAGATAAGGAGAGGTTGCTACAGTAGTAAACAACTTCCAAGACACAAATATAAAACAAAAATACTGTAGTAAAAACATGGGTTGTCTCCCATAAGCGCTTTTCTTTAACGCCTTTCAACTAGGCGCAGAAAGTGTATATCAAGTAACATCAAGAGACGAAGCATCAACATCATAATTTGTTCTAATAATAGAATCATAAGGTAACTTCATTCTCTTTCTAGGGAAGTGTTCCATACCTTTCTTGAGAGGAAATTGATATTTAATATTACCTTCCTTCATATCAATAGTAGCACCAACGGTTCGAAGAAAAGGTCTTCCCAATATAATGGGGCAAGATGCATTGCATTCAATATCCAAGACAACAAAATCAATGGGGACAAGGTTATTGTTAACCATAATATGAACATTATCAACTTTCCCCAAAGGTTTCTTTTTAGCATTATTAGCGAGATTAACATCCAAATAACAATTTTTCAATGGTGGCAAGTCAAGCATATCATAGACTTTTTTAGGCATAACAGAAATACTTGCACCAAGATCACATAAGGCATTACAATCAAAATCTTTGACTCTCATTTTAATGATGGGCTCCCAACCATCCTCTAGCTTTCTAGGAATAGAAGTTTCAAGTTTTAGTTTCTCTTCTCTAGCTTTTATGAGAGCATTTGTAATATGTTTTGTGAAAGCCAAGTTTATAGCGCTAGCATTGGGACTCTTAGCAAGTTTTTGCAAGAACTTTATAACTTCAGAGATGTGGCAATCATCAAAATCTAAATCATTACAATCTAAAGTAATGGGATTATCATCCCCAAGGTTGGAAAAAATTTCAGCAGTTTTATCACAAGCGGTTTCAGTAGCTTTAGCAGTTTCGAGTAATTTTGCGCGCTTTGCACTAGGAGTAGAAACATCGCCAACACCAATTATTTTACCATTGATAGTAGGAGGTGCAGCAACATATGAATCATTAGCATTGCTAGTGGTGGTAATAGTCCAAACTTTAGCTACATTTTCCTTTTTAGCTAGTTTTTCATTTTCTTCTCTATCCCACCTAGCACGCAGTTCAGCCATTAATCTTATATTCTCATTAATTCTAAATTGGATGGCATTTGCTGTAGTAACAATTTTATTTTCAATATCCCTATTAGGCATAACTTTCGATTTCAAAATATCAACATCAGAGGCAAGACTATCAACTCTAGAAACAAGAATATCAATTTTATTGAGCTTTTCCTCAACAGATTTGTTAAAGGCGAGTTTGTGTATTAATAAATTCTTTAAGCATGGCTTCAAGTCCAGGGGGTGTATTCCTATTATTGTTGTAAGAATTCCCATAAGAATTAGCATAACCGTTACCATTATTATAAGGATATGGCCTATAGTTATTACTAGAATTGTTCCGATAAGCATTGTTGTTGAAATTATTATTTTTAATGAAGTTTACATCAACATGTTCTTCTTGGGAAACCAATGAAGCTAATGGAACATTATTAGGATCAACATTAGTCCTATCATTCGCAAGCATAGACATAATAGCATCAACCTTATCATTCAAGGAAGAGGATTCTTCAACAGAATTTACCTTCTTACCTTGTGGAGCTCTTTCCGTGTGCCATTCAGAGTAATTAACCATCATATTATCAAGAAGTTTTGTTGCTTCACCAAGAGTGATGGACATAAAGGTACCTCCAGCAGCTGAATCCAATAAATTCCGCGAAGAAAAATTTAGTCCTGCATAGAAGGTTTGGATGATCATCCAAGTAGTCAGTCCATGGGTCGGGCAATTTTAACCAGAGATTTCATTCTTTCCCAAGCTTGAGCAACATGTTCATTATCCAATTGTTTAAAATTCATTATGCCACTCCTCAAAGATATAATTTTAGCATGGGGATAATATCTACCAATAAAAGCATCCTTGCATTTAGTCCATGAATCAATACTATTCTTAGGCAGAGATAGCAACCAATCTTTAGCTCTTCCTCTTAATGAGAAAGGGAACAATTTTAATTTTATAATGTCACCATCTACATCTTTATATTTTTGCATTTCACATAGTTCAACAAAATTATTGAGATGGGCAGCAGCATCATCGGAACTAACACCGTAAAATTGCTCTCTCATGACAAGATTAAGTAAAGCAGGTTTAATTTCAAAGAATTCTGCTGTAGTAGCAGGTGGAGCAATAGGTGTGCATAAGAAATCATTATTATTTGTGCTAGTGAAGTCACACAACTTAGTATTTTCAGGGTTGGCCATTTTAGCAATAGTAAAATAAAGCAAACTAGATAAAGTAAATGCAAGTAAACTAATTTTTTTGTGTTTTTGATATAGCAAACAAGACAGTAAATAAAGTAAAGCTAGCAACTAATTTTTTGTGTTTTGATATAAGTGCAGCAAACAAAGTAGTAAATAAAATAAAGCAAGACAAAAACAAAGTAAAGAGATTGAGAAGTGGAGACTCCCCTTGCAGCGTGTCTTGATCTCCCCGGCAACGGCGCCAGAAAATTATGCTTGATGGCGTGTATTTCACACGTTCGTTGGGCAACCCCAAGAGGAAGGTATGATGCGCACAGCAGCAAGTTTTCCCTCGGAAAGAAACCAAGGTTTATCGAACCAGGAGGAGCCAAGAAGCACGTTGAAGGTTGATGGCGGCGGGATGTAGTGCGGCGCAACACCGCAGATTCCGGCGCCAACGTGGAACATGCACAACACAACCAAAGTACTTTGCCCCAACGAAACAGAGTGAGGTTGTCAATCTCACCGGCTTGCCGTAACAAAGGATTAACCGTATTGTGTGGAAGATGATTGTTTGCAGAGAAAACAGTAGAAACAAGTATTGCAGCAGATTTGTATTTCAAGTATTAAAGAATGGACCGGGGTCCACAGTTCACTAGAGGTGTCTCTCCCATAAGATAAAAGCATGTTGGGTGAACAAATTACAGTCGGGCAATTGACAAATAGAGAGGGCATAACAATGCACATACATGACATGATAAGTATAGTGAGATTTAATTGGGCATTACGACAAAGTACATAGACCGCCATCCAACTGCATCTATGCCTAAAAAGTCCACCTTCGAAGTTATCATCCGAACCCCTCCAGCATTAAGTTGCTAACAACGAGACAATTGCATTAAGTATGGTGCGTAATGTAATCAACAACTACATCCTCGGACATAGCGCCAATGTTTTATCCCTAGTGGCAACAGCACAACACAACCTTAGAACTTTCTCGTCACCGTCACAGGTGTCAATGCGGGCATGAACCCACTATCGAGCATAAATACTCCCTCTTGGAGTTAAAAGCAAAAACTTGGCCAGAGCCTCTACTAGTAACGGAGAGCATGCAAGATCATAAACAACACATATGTAATAACTTGATAATTAACATGACATGGTATTCTCTATCCATCGGATCCCGACAAACACAACATATAGAATTACAGATAGATGATCTTGATCATGTTAGGCAGCTCACAAGATCCAACAATGAAGCACAATGAGGAGAAGACAACCGTCTAGCTACTGCTATGGACCCATAGTCCAGGGGTGAACTACTCACTCATCACTCCGGAGGCGACCATGGCGGTGTAGAGTCCTCCGGGAGATGAATCCCCTCTCCGGCAGGGTGCCGGAGGAGATCTCCCGAATCCCCCGAGATGGGATCGGCGGCGGCGGCGTCTCGCAAGGTTTTCCGTATCGTGGTTTTTCGCCTCGGGGGTTTCGCGACGGAGGCTTTAAGTAGGCGGAAGGGCGAGTCGGGGCCGGACGAGGGGGCCACACCATAGGGCGGCGCGGGCCCCCTTGGCCGCGCCGCCTTGTGTTGTCGCCACCTCGTGGCCCCACTTCGTATGTTCTTCGGTCTTCCGGAAGCTCCGTGGAAAAATAGGCCCCCGGGTCTTTGTTTCGTCCAATTCCGAGAATATTTCGTTACTAGGATTTCGAAACCAAAAACAGCAGTAAAACAGAACCGGCACTTCGGCATCTTGTTAATAGGTTAGTTCCAGAAAATGCACGAATATGACATAAAGTGTGCATAAAACATGTAGGTATCATCAATAATATGGCATAGAACATAAGAAATTATCGATACGTCGGAGACGTATCAAGCTCATACCTCAAAGAGTAGTTGTAGGGTATAGAATGTGCATTGATTATCGAAAAGTTAATAAAGTTACTAAGAAAGATCATTACCCTTTACCATTTATTGATCAAATGCTAGAAAGGTTATCTAAAAATACTCATTTTTGCTTTCTTGATGGTTATTCTGGGTTTTCACAAATTGCTGTTAAAGCTAAAGATCAAGAGAAAACCACTTTTACTTGTCCATATGGAACTTATGCTTATAGGCGTATGCCTTTTGGTTTATGTAATGCTCCTGCTACTTTTCAAAGATGCATGTCTGCTATTTTTCATGGCTTTTGTGAGAGTATTGTGGAAGTATTCATGGATGATTTTTTCGTCTATGGGAATTCTTTTGATAGTTGCTTGCGAAACCTTGATAAAGTTTTGCAGAGATGTGAAGAAACTAACCTTGTTCTTAATTGGGAGAAATGCCACTTTATGGTTAATGAAGGAATTGTATTGGGACATAAAATTTCCGAGAGAGGTATTGAAGTTGATAGAGCCAAAGTTGAAGCCATTGAGAAGATGCCCTATCCAAGGGATGTTAAAGGTATTCGTAGTGTTCTTGGT